>NC_089842.1:84877468-85231218 GCF_035609145.1 Eleutherodactylus coqui
CAGACCCAGAACACTGAGGACAGTCACAGGCAGCCCAAATAGATTTTTTTCCCCAATTGTTTTTGCAAAGGCCCACTGCCTATATTCAATCAATATATCTCTTCTCTCTCTGCGTCACCACTTCTGGCCCTGGAGTATGTCAAAGAACTGCAGAGTGTTGCACTGTGGACTGCAATACAGCGGTGATTTAACAGCCCAGACAGAGCCAGGAAATAATTTTGCGCAAGCCTGCTGTAACACTTAGCTGGCTGCGTATGATTGAGGAGGACTACTACACCCAGCACAGACCCAGAACACTGAGGACAGTCACAGGCAGCCCAAATAGATTTTTTTCCCCAATTGTTTTTGCAAAGGCCCACTGCCTATATTCAATCAATATATCTCTTCTCTCTCTGCGTCACCACTTCTGGCCCTGGAGTATATCAAAGAACTGCAGAGTGTTGCACTGTGGACTGCAATACAGCGGTGATTTAACAGCCCAGACAGAGCCAGGAAATAATTTTGCGCAAGCCTACTGTAACACTTAGCTGGCTGCGTATGAATGAGGAGGACTACTACACCCAGCACAGACCCAGAACACTGAGGACAGTCACAGGCAGCCCAAATAGATTTTTTTCCCCAATTGTTTTTGCAAAGGCCCACTGCCTATATTCAATCAATATATCTCTTCTCTCTCTGCGTCACCACTTCTGGCCCTGGAGTATATCAAAGAACTGCAGAGTGTTGCACTGTGGACTGCAATACAGCGGTGATTTAACAGCCCAGACAGAGCCAGGAAATAATTTTGCGCAAGCCTGCTGTAACACTTAGCTGGCTGCGTATGAATGAGGAGGACTACTACACCCAGCACAGACCCAGAACACTGAGGACAGTCACAGGCAGTCCAAGTAGATTTTTTTCCCCAATTGTTTTTGCAAAGGCCCACTGCCTATATTCAATCAATATATCTCTTCTCTCTCTGCGTCACCACTTCTGGCCCTGGAGTATATCAAAGAACTGCAGAGTGTTGCACTGTGGACTGCAATACAGCGGTGATTTAACAGCCCAGACAGAGCCAGGAAATAATTTTGCGCAAGCCTGCTGTAACACTTAGCTCTCTGCGTATGAATGAGGAGGACTACTACACCCAGCACAGACCCAGAACACTGAGGACAGTCACAGGCAGCCCAAATAGATTTTTTTCCCCAATTGTTTTTGCAAAGGCCCACTGCCTATATTCAATCAATATATCTCTTCTCTCTCTGCGTCACCACTTCTGGCCCTGGAGTATGTCAAAGAACTGCAGAGTGTTGCACTGTGGACTGCAATACAGCGGTGATTTAACAGCCCAGACAGAGCCAGGAAATAATTTTGCGCAAGCCTGCTGTAACACTTAGCTGGCTGCGTATGATTGAGGAGGACTACTACACCCAGCACAGACCCAGAACACTGAGGACAGTCACAGGCAGCCCAAATAGATTTTTTTCCCCAATTGTTTTTGCAAAGGCCCACTGCCTATATTCAATCAATATATCTCTTCTCTCTCTGCGTCACCACTTCTGGCCCTGGAGTATATCAAAGAACTGCAGAGTGTTGCACTGTGGACTGCAATACAGCGGTGATTTAACAGCCCAGACAGAGCCAGGAAATAATTTTGCGCAAGCCTGCTGTAACACTTAGCTGGCTGCGTATGAATGAGGAGGACTACTACACCCAGCACAGACCCAGAACACTGAGGACAGTCACAGGCAGCCCAAATAGATTTTTTTCCCCAATTGTTTTTGCAAAGGCCCACTGCCTATATTCAATCAATATATCTCTTCTCTCTCTGCGTCACCACTTCTGGCCCTGGAGTATGTCAAAGAACTGCAGAGTGTTGCACTGTGGACTGCAATACAGCGGTGATTTAACAGCCCAGACAGAGCCAGGAAATAATTTTGCGCAAGCCTGCTGTAACACTTAGCTGGCTGCATATGAATGAGGAGGACTACTACACCCAGCACAGACCCAGAACACTGAGGACAGTCACAGGCAGCCCAAATAGATTTTTTTCCCCAATTGTTTTTGCAAAGGCCCACTGCCTATATTCAATCAATATATCTCTTCTCTCTCTGCGTCACCACTTCTGGCCCTGGAGTATGTCAAAGAACTGCAGAGTGTTGCACTGTGGACTGCAATACAGCGGTGATTTAACAGCCCAGACAGAGCCAGGAAATAATTTTGCGCAAGCCTGCTGTAACACTTAGCTGGCTGCGTATGAATTAGGAGGACAACTACACCCAGCACAGACCCAGTACACTGAGGACAGTCACAGGCAGCCCAAATAGATTTTTTTCCCCAATTGTTTTTGCAAAGGCCCACTGCCTATATTCAATCAATATATCTCTTCTCTCTCTGCGTCACCACTTCTGGCCCTGGAGTATATCAAAGAACTGCAGAGTGTTGCACTGTGGACTGCAATACAGCAGTGATTTAACAGCCCAGACAGAGCCAGGAAATAATTTTGCGCAAGCCTGCTGTAACACTTAGCTGGCTGCGTATGAATGAGGAGGACTACTACACCCAGCACAGACCCAGAACACTGAGGACAGTCACAGGCAGTCCAAGTAGATTTTTTTCCCCAATTGTTTTTGCAAAGGCCCACTGCCTATATTCAATCAATATATCTCTTCTCTCTCTGCGTCACCACTTCTGGCCCTGGAGTATGTCAAAGAACTGCAGAGTGTTGCACTGTGGACTGCAATACAGCGGTGATTTAACAGCCCAGACAGAGCCAGGAAATAATTTTGCGCAAGCCTGCTGTAACACTTAGCTGGCTGCGTATGAATGAGGAGGACTACTACACCCAGCACAGACCCAGAACACTGAGGACAGTCACAGGCAGCCCAAATAGATTTTTTTCCCCAAATGTTTTTGCAAAGACCCACTGCCTATATTCAATCAATATGTCTTCTGTCCCTGCCTCACAATATATGTGTTCTGTCCCTGCCTCATAATATATGTCTACTGTCCCTGCCTCACCACTACTGGCCCTGCACTATATCTAATTACTGCAGGACGCAAGTGCAAGTGCAGTAGACAGAAGTCTATCTCCTACAGCGCATTAAATGGCATGCCCGTCTACGCCAAGGAGCTATTCAAGGTGGACCGTATGGTCCAAGCACAATAGTTCTAGGATAGTTTCCTTTAGATAGAGTCAAGAATAGCCATCAGAGCCGCAGGCGCTGCACCTCTTCTCCTATCCTCTACCTGCACTATACTTCCCCTAGCTAGTGGGGCAACACAGCACTGCCTTGCAATTTGGGTATTGCTGCTAGCCCACACAAGCGCACTCTGATCCATTCCCGCAATAGGGGGGAATTTTCATGGATCAAGAGACCTATCATCTTCTATAGGCTATTCTTGACTCTATCTAAAGGAAACTATCCTAGAACTATTGTGCTTGGACCATACAGTCCACCTTGAATAGCTCCTTGGCATAGACGGGCATGCCATTTAATGCGCTGTAGGAGATAGACTTCTGTCTCCCGACTCTCCCCTCAGTGGTGAGATATCGGGGTTGTTAACTCCCACCTACCTGCTCTGAGATTAAAATACCCTGATCGGTATCTCGAAGCGGTTCGGTGTGGTCTCCGATAAATGTATCTAGGGTGAAGTTATACTCTTTGCTAAATAATCTAATACAGTGACCTACTACATCAAGGTCCTGAGGCAAGACGGGTAGAGTAGGTATAGGAGTATCTTGTCTAATCCAACGACAAAACTCAATCTGTTAAAGGACTATCAACAAGGGTTTGAATCACGTGATAGGACGACTAGGGATAATCATACACTCTTCTGGGCAATCGTCGGCCCCGCTCCTGAGGAACCGCCCCAGACAGGGACGGAGAAACGCGTCGAGCAATAATTCTACCTCTAATCCTGAAACATGAAAAAACATCTGAGTGACTATATCACCTTTAATGGTGAAACATGTAAAAACATTTGAACAGCTACATAAATCCCTACTGTGAAAACATGTGTATATACACCGAAGCGGCGACACGAACAGTCAGATAGCTTCCAGTCCTGAATTATGAGTAGGAGTATCTGAGTGACTATACTACCTAACGATTCGAAGTCTGACACTTTTTCTGATCACTCCAGGAAACGTGACGTGCCGCTCTAGACTAGTGACCCAGTCCCCCTAATATTGTTAATAGGGTCTAACTAGACTGGCTACTTTGGGGAAATTGATACCCTCACACCACCCGGTCACTGGGTTTATTGAGTACAATCTATGTTGTTAAGTCCATGTCGGTTTTATGTTGTATGTGGCCCTATTTTTAATTAGTTGATTATTAAAGTTATTAGTTTTAATCTATATCTGTGAAGGGCGTTCCTCTGATTATATAGATTCGAAATACCACTGTGATTTGAAGGTGTGCAGTGGAATCGGATACTGATTGGAGTAAAAGGGACTTCCCCTGGTTTAGGGTAAGTGGAGACACTGATATTTAAGCACTCAGACAGTGAGACTGTGGAACTCTCTGCCTGAGGATGTGGTGATGGCAAAATCCATAGAGGAGTTTAAAAGAGGACTTGACGTCTTTCTAGAGTGGAACGATTTTACACGATATAAATCTTAGGTTAATTGTTAATCCGGGTATACAGGCAGGTAGTAACTATTAGGGGTTGATTCAGGGATTAGTCTGATTGCCATTAGGGAGTCCGGAAGGAATTGTCCCCCAAATGAGCTAATTGGCTCCTGCCTCTTGGGGTTTTTTGCCTTCCTCTGGATCAACAGCACAGGAGGATAAACAGGCTGAACGAGATGGACATTGTCTTTATTTGGCCTTACATACTATGTTACTATGTTACATTATCGGTCTACTGACCATCTCTGATCATTATATCACAGCCACAAGGGCTGCACAAACAGTCTCTATCAGTGCTCCGTCCTGTGGAAACAAAATTTCTAAGATTATCTAATTTAACTGTGGAAATGCGTCGATGGGCAAAGAGAGTAATGAGGGGGGTGCTAGAAAAGGGAAATGAAAACTCCCCTCCGTTGTATGAGGCCAGCAGAGAAGAGTTGAAATAGGCTATTTACTATTACTCACTGACGTACCAATGAAGAGAGAGACATAATGATGCAAGCTGTGATGGTGCTCTGAATTATTGTTTAAATATCAGACCGTTATAAGGGACTAGTTGAGTTATAGGATTATCAGCTACGTCGAACAGCTAATGATGGGTATCTGAACAAGGGTGTTTGGATTTAAACCCATGTTAAGCGTGTGTATATAAGCGTGTAAAAAAAAACGCTAATCTATGACACGAGGTCTGGTTACATCCGATGCCATAGTGTCATAAAAACGCATGGGAGTAGTGGTTAGTACATACACCATCTACACCTGAGGCCAATACTGGATAGGGGTTCTAATGTTGCACTAAGACTTTCTATGTAAAAAGTAAAAAAAAAAATATAGAAAATATCTTGGTCACCCAGAACCCGTGTCAAGCATACACATATAAGTGTGGAACAAGCGCCAATCTATGGCACAAGGTTTGGGTACATCTGATGCCAGAGTGTCATAACAAAACGCATGGGAGTAGTGCTTAGTATATACAACATCTATACCTGAGGCCAATACTGGATAGGGGTGTTGCTGTCACACTAGTATTTAAAAATTAAAAAATAATAAATAACTTAGCTACCCAGAATATAATCGGAAGCCTGATATATCAGAGTCTGATGTTGTAATAGACTGAAAATACAAGGAAAGGCCTATTGGGGAACCAGCTGGCTTTATGATTCAAGTAATCGAGATATCACAAGATAGTGGAGAAGGGTGGATTATTCTGCTGTTGAAATAGTGGTGTCATTATTCAGTTGCAGCACACCTTAATTGGTGTCGATTAGAGATGAGCGAACGTGCTCGGCCACGCCCCTTTTTCGCCCGAATACCGCGATTTCCGAGTACTTCCGTACTCGGGCGAAAAAATTCGGGGGGCGCCGTGGCGGCACGGGGGGTAGCAGTGGGGAGTGAGGGGGAGAGGGAGAGAGAGAGGGCTCCCCCCTGTTCCCCGCTGCTACCCCCCGCACCGCCACGCCTCTCCCCGCCCCCCGGCGCCCCCCGAATGTTTTCACCCGAGTACTGAAGTACTCGAAAATGGCAGTACTCGGGTGCGTAAGTACTCGAATCGAGTACGTTCGCTCATCTCTAGTGTCGATCGTACAATAGTAAATACACGTGTTTTTTTTTTTAGTGTATATCAATATCAATATCAATATTTTAGTGTATATCAATATCAAGTTGTATTTTAGGACTAGTGGTTCCTTTCAGTGATAAACTACCTAAACTTGTGGTTCGTACACATACTATGACTTAAGAACCAATGCTCTAGAGTAACATAAATGTCCCTTAGGGCTCTTTCACACAAGCACTGTCCATCCGCAGTATAGCCGTGTGCAAAGTTTGCGGCTATACTACTCTAAAGATCACGTGAAGCTACTTGAATTAGCCCATTTACATGATCCGAGGTGTAAGGTGTGTACTTTCCAGCTCCCATAGGAGCCTATGGAAAGCACGCAGCAAAGATAGGACAGGTCCTTGGAGCCAAATGCGACCTCGCAGTTGCATGTCCTATCTTGTGTTAGGTGCACAAATTCAGCGTGCCTAACATTCTCTCATGCGAACACTTCTATAGGAACCCATTGGTTCCTATAGAAGCGCATTCGGTGTGTTGCTATGCTGCGGGTGGACAGCGCTCGTGTGAAAAAGTTTAACAATGTAATGCTTGAAGGGGTTCTGAGCTCTGTTATTGGCTGCAGCCCCTGCCATGTCTCTTAAGCCCGGTGGGACTGCAGCTGTAAACAGAGGCCAGAGCGGGGGACCAACAGCGGCACAGGACACAGCGGGAGCTGGGAGAGGTGAGTATGTACTGGTTTATGTTACTGCATGCAAAAGGGCTTTTACCAATAAAATAGAACTCTGACAACCCCTGTAGGTTCTCTTGCGGTGGCACTGCAGGGAAACCTAAAGGTTTCTGCTGAGTTCTTCTCACAGATTACTGCTAGATGAGGATCTCAGAAGCATAGAAACTTTCTAAAAAGTGAACTTTGTGCGGCCTAGTTTTCTTCTAATGGAAGAATGAGAGTATGCCAGCAGCACAACCTGGAAGCCGTTCACGGCGAGGCACTATTAATGCACAGCCACACTGTAACCTGAATCACGACTCCAAGCATGTACTCAGAGTAAAGATATAAGTGGCAGCATAGGTGGTGCAATAAAATCCAATATCATTTTATTCCTCCATTATTCCATTTAGGATTTAAAGATATTGGATTTTATTGCACCACCTATGCCGCCACTCATGTCTTCGCTCTGAGTACAATCTTCTTCTCATCAGCTCACCTTATGGCTATGGATCATATTGCATTTTAAACTTTTGCTCCCATAGATTGAAGTATCATATAATTACATGCATAAAAATGTCTTAAAAATATACATATATAATTTAGATGGGATTTTTATGGCTGTACCTGTGTTGTAATAGACAATACACCCGTCCCAGGCCACTGATTTGATTTGTCTTAAGAGATTGTTTCTTTATCCCACTCACTTGCTTTCACATTTTACTTCAGGGAAATCCACATAAATGTCTGCATGTCTTACATGCGGATTACGGTGCTGATTTCTCTGTAAAGAAGTTGTGTGCCCTCTGAAAGCCCCTTGTACTTTACACTGCCGTTCCACTTGTGCAGATAAGCTGATGTCTATCAGCACGAGCCCATCACAGATTTAGCAGTACATGTAGGGCGAATCTACAGCAAGAACAGAGATTATTATCTATTAGCAACCAGTGAGACAAAAGACATCAACCGAGCCACAATAAGTAGGCGGCTCAAGATCTGCTCTAAATTCTGAGGATAAAATAATATATATTAATAATTATGTTTTCAGGAGGCTCCAAGAGCAAGCCAAATGGTTATGTCTGTCCGGCATGTTATAGAAAGGACACTGCAGAAGGCTGTGATCCTGGTTGCAATACAATTAAATGTACAGGAGGACAGAATACGTGTGTGAATTATGGCGGAGCTGTTCAGTTTTCTGGTAAGTTATCTATAGAACTACACTACTGCTGATTACACAAACCTACAGCCCATTTATTTAATCAGGGAGGAGGTTCACATAGTATTTTATCTGTATTGGGGGTTATTCACACGGGTGTATATCGGCTGGGTTTTCACACCCGGACGATATACGCTGCCCCTCTGATGAATTGGTTTACAATGTATTAGTGCACAGGGGTGTATTTCCGTGGCGTAAAAGCACCTAACCGGGTGCTTTCACGCCAGTGGCAGCAGCTCCATGGCTTCCTAGGGGAGTCTATGCTAGCTGCCGAAAAAGGGAGGTGGCAGGGAGTTTAGCAGTGTGACTGCTAGACTCCCTCCAAGGGGCGTACCTAAAGGCTCAGGGGCCCGGGTGCAAAAGTTCAGCTCGGGCTAGATTATAGATAGATAGATAGATAGATAGATAGATAGATAGATAGATAGATAGATAAAAATCTAGATAAATAGATAATAGGTAGATAGATAATGATAAATAGATAATAGAAAGAGAGAGAGGTAACAGCAGCACTCCAAATTGAAAACCACCACTGGTGCAAGGTGTCTCTATGCAAAGCCTGGATCCGGGACCCGACTCCAAAGGTCCACCATAAAGTGCAGAGGAGAGAATAGAAGTTATCCAGGCAGCATCCGTTAAAAGATTGCTTCTTTATTCAGTGCATAACATCACAGGTGAGGCAAGCAGCAGTATCTATTTTTTTTGTTTTTTAAATCACTTTTAATTCATTTCCAGGGAATGGCTTATATGTAAAGCCCTTCCCTGAAAAAGAATTCAGGTGTGCCAGCGGACCATTGTCGTCAATGGAGTCGCCAGCAGCAGCAGCGGCTCCATTGAAGAGAATGCCTGCATTTTTATTCTTTTTTTACACTAAAATCTTTCTTTTTCAGGTAAGGGCTTATATTTTTAAGCCCTTCCCGAAAATTCATCCTGCGCTCGCCGGCAGCCCATTGCTTTCAATGGAGCCGGCTGTATTGAAGGCTCCATTGAATTCAATGGGCTAACATCGTTCTTCTCTGCCACAGCTGTTACAGCTGTGGCAGAGGAGAACGATCATTATGCTGACAGTGGGGGGGGGTGGGGGGGGGGTCTCACTCTTGCCACTATTGTGGTTTAATAGTGAGACCTCGGAGCCCGAAATGCAGCCCTGCATGTTGCTCCCAGCCTGCCCTATCCATTTCTGTGTTTTTTACATGACTTTGGTGATTTGCTAAGATTTTCACAAATGAAAACCTTAGCGGGGCACCAGTCATATACAAAAATGCTCGAGTCGCCCATTGACTTCAATGGGGCTTGTTATTCGAAACGAACTCTCGAGCATCACTGAAAGTTCGACTCGAGTAACGAGCACCCGGGCATTTTGGTGCTCGCTAGAGATGAGCGAACGTACTCGTCCGAGCTTGATACTCGTTCGAGTATTAGCGTGTTCGAGATGCTCATTACTCGAGACGAGTACCATGCGATGTTCGAGTTACTTTCACTTTCATCTCTGAGACGTTAGCGCGCTTTTCTGGCCAATAGAAAGACAGGGAAGGCATTACAACTTCCCCCTGCAACGTTCAAGCCCTATACCACCCCCCTGCAGTGAGTGGCTGGCGAGATCAGGTGTCACCTGAGTATATAAATCGGCCCCTCCCGCGGCTCGCCACAGATGCCTTCTGACAGAGATCAGGGAAAGTGCTGTCTTGCTGGAGTTGCTATAGGGAGAGTGTTAGGAGTATTTTAGGCTTCAAGAACCCCAACGGTCCTTCTTAGGGCCACATCTAACCGTGTGCAGTAGTGTGGAGGCTGCTTTTTGCAGTGTTGCACTTTTTTTTTTTTTTGTATATCGGCCGTGCAGAGCATTGCGCCTTGCAGTAATTATACATAGTCCAGGGCCAGTAGTGGTGAGGCAGGGACAGAAGACATATTTATTGAATATAGGCAGTGGGCCTTTCCAAAAAAATATGGGAAAAAAAATCTATTTGGGCTGACTGTGACTGTCCTCAGTGTACTGGGTCTGTGCTGGGGGTAGTTGTCCTAATTCATACGCAGCCAGCTAAGTGTTACAGCAGGCTTGCGCAAAATTATTTCCTGGATCTGTGTTGGCTGTTACATCACCGCTGTATTCCAGTCCACAGTGCAACAGTCTGCAGTTATTTTACATACTCCAGGGCCAGTAGTGGTGATGCAAAGAGAGAAGACATATACAGTGTATATAGGCAGTGGGCCTTTCCTAAAACATTTGGGAAAAAAAATCTATTTGGGCTGCCTGTGACTGTCCTCAGTGCACTGGGTCTGTGCTGGGGTAGTTGTCCTAATTCATACGCAGACAGCTAAGTGTTACAGCAGGCTTGCGCAAAATTATTTCCTGGCTCTGCCGTGCATTCCGTAAGCGAAGTCAGCCTCCAACCACAGGCTAATAAGTGGCACATTTAATTACAGCGTTCTGTTTCTGCACTACTGGTAATACAGCATGCTGAGGGGTAGGGGCAGGCCTAGAGGACTTGAACGCGGGCGAGGACGCGGAGACCCAAGTCAGGGTGTGGGCACAGGCCGAGCCAGTGCGGTGGCCAGGGGTAGAGGCAGGGCCAGACCGAATAATCCACCAACTGTTTCCCAAAGCGCCCCCTCGCGCCATGCCACCCTGCACAGGTCAAGGTGCTCTACGGTGTGGCAGTTTTTCACAGAGACGCCTGACGACCGACGAACAGTGGTGTGCAACCTTTGTCGCGCCAAGATCAGCTGGGGAGGCACCACCAACAGCATGCGCAGGCATATGATGGCCAAGCACCCCACAAGGTGGGACGAAGGCCGTTCACCGCCTCCGGTTTGCACCACTGCCTCTCCCCCTGTGCCCCAACCTGACACTGAGATCCAACCCCCCTCTGAGGACACAGGCACTACCGTCTCCTGGCCTGCACCCACACCCTCACCTCCGCTGTCCTCGGCCCCATCCAGCAATGTCTCTCAGCGCAGCGTCCAGACGTCGCTAGCGCCACTGTTTGAGCGTAAGCGCAAGTATGCCGCCACGCACCTGCACGCTGAAGCGTTAAAAGTGCACATTGCCAAATTGATCAGCCTGGAGATGCTGCCGTATAGGCTTGTGGAAACGGAGGCTTTCAAAAGCATGATGGCGGCGGCGGCCCCACGCTACTCAGTTCCCAGTTGCCACTACTTTTCCCGATGTGCCGTCCCCAGCCCTGCACGACCACGTCTCCCGTAACATTGTACGCGCCCTCACCAACGCGGTTACTGCCAAGGTCCACTTAACAACGGACACGTGGACAAGCACAGGCGGGCAGGGCCACTATATCTCCCTGACGACACATTGGGTGAATTTAGTGAAGGCTGGGACCGAGTCAGAACCTGGGACCGCTCACGTCCTACCCACCCCCAGAATTGCGGGCCCCAGCTCGGTGCTGGTATCTGCGGCGGTGTATGCTTCCTCCACTAAACCACCCTCCTCCTCCTCCTCCAACGCAACCTCTGTCTCGCAATCAAGATGTGTCAGCAGCAGCAGCACGTCGCCAGCAGTCGCTGTCGCGCGGCGTGGCAGCACAGCGGTGGGCAAGCGTCAGCAGGCCGTGCTGAAACTACTCAGCTTAGGAGAGAAGAGGCACACGGCCCACGAACTACTGCAGGGTCTGACAGAGCAGACCGACCGCTGGATTTCGCCGCTGAGCCTCCAACCGGGCATGGTCGTGTGTGACAATGGCCGTAACCTGGTGGCGGCTCTGCAGCTCGGCAGCCTCACCCACGTGCCATGCCTGGCCCATGTCTTTAATTTGGTGGTTCAGCGCTTTCTGAAAAGCTACCCACGCTTGTCATACCTGCTCGGAAAGGTGCGCCGGGTCAGCGCACATTTCCGCAACTCCAAGACGGACGCTGACACCCTGCGAACCCTGCAACATCGGTTTAATCTGCCAGTGCACCGACTGCTGTGCGACGTGCCCACACGGTGGAACTCTACGCTCCACATGTTGGCCAGACTCTATGAGCAGCGTAGAGCTATAGTGGAATACCAACCACAACATGGGCGGCGTAGTGGGAGTCAGCCTCCTCAATTCTTTACAGAAGAGTGGGCCTGGTTGTCAGACATCTGCCAGGTCCTTGGAAACTTTGAGGAGTCTGCCGAGATGGTGAGCGGGGATGCTGCAATCATTAGCGTCACCATTCCTCTGCTATGCCTCTTGAGAAGTTCCCTGCGAAGCATAAAGGCAGATGCTTTGCACTCGGAAACGGAGGCGGGGGAAGACAGTATGTCGCTGGATAGTCAGAGCACCCTCATGTCTATATCTCAGCGCGTTGAGGAGGAGGAGGAGGAGGGTGAGGAGCATGAGGAGGAGGGGGAGGAGACAGCTCGGCCCACTGCTGAGGGTACCCATGCTGCTTGCCTGTCATCCTTTCAGCGTGTATGGCCGGAGGAGGAGGATCCTGAAAGTGATCTTCCTAGTGAGGACAGCCATGTGTTGCGTACAGGTACCCTGGCACACATGGCTGACTTCATGTTAGGATGCCTTTCTCGTGACCCTCGCATTACACGCATTCTGGCCACAACGGATTACTGGGTGTACACACTGCTCGACCCACGGTATAAGGAGAACCTTTCCACTCTCATTCCCGAAGAGGAAAGGGGTTCGAGAATGATGCTATACCACAGGGCCCTGGTGGACAAACTGATGGTAAACTTCCCATCCGACAGCACTAGTGGCAGAAGGCGCAGTTCCGAGGGCCAGGTAGCAGGGGAGGCGCAGAGATTAGGCAGCATGTACAGCGCAGGCAGGGGAACATTCTCCAAGGCCTTTGCCAGCTTTATGGCTCCCCAGCAAGACTGTGTCACCGCTCCCCAGTCAAGGCTGAGTTGGCGGGAGCACTGTAAAAGAATAGTGAGGGAGTACGTAGCCGATCGCACGACCGTCCTCTGTGACGCCTCTGCCCCCTACAACTACTGGGTGTCGAAGCTGGACACGTGGCCTGAACTCGCGCTGTATGCCCTGGAGGTGCTTGCTTGTCCTGTGGATAGCGTCTTGTCAGAGAGGGTGTTTAGTGTGGCTGGGGGAATCATCACGGATAAGCGTACCCGCCTGTCAACCGACAGTGCCGACAGGCTTACACTCATCAAGATGAACAAAGCCTGGATTTCCCCAGACTTCTCTTCTTCACCAGCGGACAGCAGCGATACCTAAGCAATACGTAGGCTGCACCCGCGGATGGAAGCATCGTTCTCTATCACCATCAAAAACAGGGACATTTTTGCTTCATCAATCTGTGTATAATATTCCTCCTCCTCCTCCTGCTCCTCCTCCTGAAACCTCACGTAATCACGTCGAACGGGCAATTTTTCTTAGGCCCACAAGGCTCAGTCATATAATTTTTCTAAACACTTTTTATACGTTTCAATGCTCATTAAAGCGTTGAAACTTGCACCTGAACCAATTTTTACTTTAACTGGGCTGCCTCCAGGCCTAGTTACCAATTAAGCCACATTAACCAAAACGATTAATAGATTTCACCTGCCCTCTTGGTTGGGCATGGGCAATTTTTCTCAGGTACATTAGTACTGTTGGTACACCAATTTTTGGGGGCCCTCGCCTACAGTGTAATCCAATTAATTTTTTGCCCACCTACATTACAGCTGACGTTACATCAGCTGTGCTGGGCACTGCAATGGGATATATTTATGTACCGCCGGTGGGTTCCAGGGAGCCACCCATGCTGTCGGTCCACACGGAGTTGTAACTACATGTGTCCATTTCTAAAGAACCCCAGTCTGACTGGGGCATGCAGTGTGGGCCGAAGCCCACCTGCATTAAACATGACATTACCTCAGCTGTGATGGGCAATGCAATGGGATATATTTATGTACCGCCGGTGGCTTCCTGGCACCCACCCATGCTGTTGGTCCACACGGAGTTGTAACTACATGTGTCCACTTCTAAAGAACCCCAGTCTGACTGGGGCATGCAGTGTGGGCCGAAGCCCACCTGCATTAAACATGACATTACCTCAGCTGTGATGGGCAATGCTATGGGATATATTAATGTGCCGTCGGTGGCTTCCTGGCACCCACCCATGCTGTCGGTCCACAGGGACTTCACAATAGGGAGTTGTACCTGCCTGTGTCTATGAATTAAAAAGCCCGGTCAGGTTGGGGCATGCAGTGTAGGCCGAAGCCCACCTGCATTTAATCTGACGTTAGCTCTGCTGTCCAGGGCACTGCAATGGGATACATTTATGTACAGCCGGTGGGTTCCAGGGAGCCACCCATGCTGTGGGTGCACACAGAATTCCCATTGCGGAGTTGGGGATTCCCAGTTGTACCTGCCTGTGACTATTTATAAAAAAAACGCGGTCTGACTGGGGCATGCAGACACCTTGACAGAATGAATAGTGTGTGGCATATAGGTTCCCCATTGCTATGCCCACGTGTGCAGCTCCTGACGGCGGTGGCACAGGATTATATTTCTCATTGCTTCTGTACAGCATTGTGGGCTATCGCCCCGCCCCTTTTAAAGAGGGTCGCTGCCTAGCCGTGCCAACCCTCTGCAGTGTGTGCCTGCGGTTCCTCCTCATGGCAGACGCACTTATAAATAGACATGAGTGTGGCGTGGCAAGAGGGCAGCTGAAGGCTGCGCAGGGACAATTTGGTGTGCGCTGTGGACACTGGGTCGTGCAGGGGGGGGGGGGGTTGGGCAGCATGTAACCCAGGAGAAGTGGCAGCGGAGTGTCATGCAGGCAGTGATTGTGCTTTGTTGGAGGTAGTGTGGTGCTTAGCTAAGGTATGCATTGCTAATGAGGGCTTTTCAGAGGTAAAAATTGTTGGGAGGGGGGGGGGGGCCCACTCTTGCCGCTATTGTGGCTTAATAGTGGGACCTGGGAACTTGAGATGCAGCCCAACATGTAGCCCCTCGCCTGCCCTATCCGTTGCTGTGTCGTTCCCATCACTTTCTTGAATTGCCCAGATTTTCACAAATGGAAACCTTAGCGAGCATCGGCGATATACAAAAATGCTCGGGTCGCCCATTGACTTCAATGGGGTTCGTTATTCGAAACGAACCCTCGAGCATCGCGAAATTTTCGTCCCGAGTAACGAGCGCCCGAGCATTTTGGTGTTCGCTCATCTCTAGTGCTCGCTCATCTCTAATATTAGGGCTTGTTTTCTGTGTGGCAAGCTCTAGTACCATTTCAGGGTACATGTCATGTAATGTATAAGTTAGACATTACAGTATAACATTTATGATTTTTTTTTGGGTGGAAAAAAGACATACTGCCATTGTGTTTAGTGTTTTTTTTTACTTTTTTACACCATTTACTATGCAGTATAAATTACATATTTTTTTTTTCTACAGGTCGGTACAACTATAATATCAAAAATATACATACCGTTATATATTTTTTTAGGCTTGATCCATTTTTTAACAATAAAACTCCTTTTTGGAAATATATATGTGTGTGTGTGTGTATGTATATATATATATATATATATATATATATATATATATATATATATACTATATAATTTTTTTTTCATATTTAGTTATTAATTTTTTTAAATGGCTGCATTTAAAGACACAACTGATTTTCAATGGCTGTGTAATGGCTTGCTTTTGGAATGATAAGCCTAAGGCCCAATGTCCACAAGCAAAATTAAATTAAGAAATTTGCGTGGGTGTCCCGCACACGTGATCCATGCCCAGAGGGATGCATTGGACACCCACAGGTAATTAAATACCTGCGGATGTCATTTTTCCCTTGCGAGTGGATCAGCAGGAAAGCACCCACAGCATGCTCCATTTTCTTTGGATTCTCGTGCGACAGCTTCCATGGATTCCATTGAAGCCTATGGAAGTTGTCCAATCCTGCGGCACATCCGCAGCTGTATTTGTGCTGTGCTGCAGGACCGTGGGAAAGCAGGAGTTCAAAAAAAAATATGTGCACAGCGCATGCACGCGGCATGCTGCCGGCGTGCCAAGCACATCCGCTGGGCTAAAAAAAGACGATCCGGCTGTGACGGATGGCAGACTCGCAGCGTCCGAAGAGGTAAGTATTATCGATTTTCTGGCCTCATGTCCGTGGGAAAGGAGGGACCCGCTGTGTGGTTCTGCATGAGGAATACGTCTTCATGGCATCATTTTGGCATACATATAACTTTATTGATTTTGTTGTATTTTTTGTTAGGCAAAATGAACAAAAGCATTTTGGCTCTTTCTTGCCTTTTCCTTTGTAGCGCTTGTCATTGACGATAAAAATGTGATTCAATTTTATTGTAAGGGTTCTTACAGAATCACTAATACCAAATATGTGTTAGTAAAAGTTTGTAAAAGTTTCTTTGGATCATTACTAACTAAATGTTTTTACATATTTGTAGATAGTACAATTCGATCAGAGTCTTTACAGGGCTGCATTTCGAAGGATGGCTGTAAGTCTGGATTTGCATTTCTTCCTGGAGTCAAAGAATTACAAAGGAAGAAGTTGGTCTGTACTCCAGCAAGAAAAATCTAATAAAACGTTAAGGAAGCTCCTGGAAGAATCTGTAACTGCTGATTACCCGCAAGCTGAGCCTGCGTCATATTTAGTAATGTGACTTATGTAGCAAGGATTTCTTGGAAGGTTTTGCAGCTTAATTGAAAATCAAAATAATCACAATAAAATATTGAACCAAAAGATATGAAGTAATATTGAGTGTATCAATGTCTTCATCCCAATTTTCATAAATCTGCTAGTCTGGGCTATAAAAAAGCACCTCCACCTGATAGGGATTGTCCAAACGGAGAACACCTACTTGTTAAAAGGATCTCTCGGTAATAAACTGATGACACAATATCTCCTACTAGGACCCCCAACAATCTGATGTAATCTATGGCAAAACCTGGCAGTAAGGGCTTCTTTAGACAACCGTATTTACGAAGGTATTTCGGTGCATAAAAACACACACACACATAAAACACAACCATGTGAAGCATTGAATTTAAAAAGCTATATTCAGATGAACGATTTTTCGCCACATAAAATAATCGCACAAGAAAAAAGTAGCACATAGGAGACTGGTTGTCATTTTTATATGTCGTGTGAAATGAAAGGTCTTGCCGTATCTTTTGAGCATTGCCCTTAGCGAGTACCTGCCCGCTCGAGGGAAGAGGTTCGGGTGCCGGCGGCGGGCAGGGAGCTGCGGGGAAGAGCGGGGAGGAACGGAGGGGAGATCTCTCTCTCCCTCTCATCCCACCCGCTCCCCCCTGCTCACTGCCACAACTCATCGCTCTCCCGCACCGGTACCTGAACCTTGTCTCTTGAGCGGGCAGGTACTCGCTAAGGGCAATGCTCGCTCGAGCAATTGCCCTTAGCAAGTATGCTCGCTCATCTCTCATAGCGATCATTGGTTTCCTTCACTACTGTGTGTTTTTTTACATACACGCAGCAGCGCCCAGTGTGAATGGCTTGAAATATGAGAATAAAGATCGGAATACGATCAGGTCAAATATATATTGATGCGTATATATATTGCGTAGGGGCAAAGATAAAAACACATAAGGTCGTGTGAAGGAGGCGTAAGTGTTCAATTTTCCTACAGCACCACCACAGGAGTAAAGAAGCATCAAGGCTTATTCACACAAGTGTATATCGGCCACTGTTATTATCGTTGGCCGATATATGCTATCATCTGAACTGTCTTCCCCTTCCCTCCCACTCGCCGACTCCTCGCCTCTCTCCTCCCTTCCACCTGTTTGCACTGGGAGGGGATGGGGTGAAGTTCTGCCCCTCCCATTGCTGGCTGCGGACAAGGGGCAGGAGCTTAGCTCCGCCCCCATCCCATCCCCTCTCCATTACAAACAGCCAGAAGGGAGGAGAGAGGCAGAGAGCCGGCAAGGGAGAGGGAAGGGGGAAGACAGCTCAGATGGTAGCGTATATTGGCCGGCGTGAAAAAGATGGCTGATATACGATTCTGTGAATAAGCCCTTATTCACATGGGCGTAAATATGCAGCATATTATGCATGTATTTTGTATGCATGCAATACGCAGTGCATAAAGCCCATTGAGTTCTATGGGTTTATTCACATGTGCGTATTTTGGTTGTGTAAAAAACAAACGGTATGTCATATTTTTGTGCATATTATGCAACAATTGCCGCATATTAAACTTAATAGCCAGTTGAAGTCAATGGGAGCATGCATGCGTATTCTTCTTGTGCAAAAAAATACAGTAAGTGCCCCTTCAGACGAGCGTAGGTGTGTATATACTTGCAATAGCATGACTTATTCCTGTGAAGGGAGCACTATTGCGTGCTTTTGTGCTTTTTTCAGCAGCGTTTTTAACTGTACTTTTTTGCACTGCCGGGACCCTTCATATCAGCGTGGGACATACCCACACTGTGATTTGAACAGCTACGCAGCTTCTATAGTAGGCTGTCCAGACTAACTAGTGCAGGCTGTTATTGATTTCCCCAACAAAATTGTGCAGTGCACACAGGGTGCGCATTTGTGCAGCCTCAGACTCCTACGGTACCTCGCATGTTCAAATGCACACAAAAATAGAGCATGTTGCGCGTATTATTTTCACGCATGTGAAAATTGAGCGCAAAAACACAGAATGTCAGGGAACCCATTGAAATCAATGGGCTCTATTCTCTGCGATTTGCATTGGCGAAAACACTCAACTGCAGTAGGCCTATAATACACACATGGACCTGTACATTGAAATGCCTGATTAGCCTAATTGGTTTCATATGTTCTATTTTCCTGTACAAATGCACAAGAAAATAGAGCATGCTGTTATTCTTAGTGCAACACACAATTGTGCACACAACATACATACTTGTGAACTTGATTCACTGCATGCTGTGAATGTAAATTTTGTGCGCAAGAATGCGTGACACAGGTTTAAGTCTTTCACTTGCATTCTTCTGTTATTAAAGTTTTATATTTACTTCTTTTGAAATCTTAGTGACACACAAAGGGTCTCCATTAGAGCAGCTTTTCTATATTCCTCAAGAGAGAAGCTGTTAAGGTTTGCATTTCTATAACTGTTACTTTATATGGGCAAATAAGGGACCTTTCACACGTGCAGAATATTTCTGCAAGATGCACCTAAAGACGCAGCTTAATCTGCTGGTGTAGATTTTTGCTCTATGAGGGCGCCCACCCACTGGCGATTTTTTTTTCTTTGCGTTTTTTCTCAAGAGCAATTAGAATTGAATGTACTCCTGTCCACTGGCGTTTTTTTTTGCGTTGCGTTGTGTTTTTTAACATAGGAACTGTCAGTTGCATATGTGTCCTTATTTTTCTCCTAATGCACCCATGAAAGTCAATGGAAATTAATGGAAAAGCCGCGAAAACGCCGCAAAAACGCGGCAAAAAACGCCGCGAAAAACGCGGGAAAAACGCCGCGAAAACGTTGCGTTTTTCACGCACGAAAATCGCAAACGCCAGTGGGTGGGCGCCCTAACCTGGATGTATACATACTGTATGAATTTTCTGAATCTTGTAAAAATATTCCACACATGGGAAAAGTCCCTAAGCCAAAGAAGACTATGGGAAAGCCCACAAGAATATCTCAAGATTCTCCAGTGAGGCCAGAGCCGGACCCAATATTAGGCCCCATGTTCTGGGAGAAGACAATCCCCATCTAGAGGTGACTTTGGAAAAAATCTCTTGTCATTAGAGTCTATTTATAATGGGATGAATCATAAATAACCTATTATATCTTCTTGATGATATGTCCTGTGCGTACCATGATGGTGAACAAAGAGTATGATGCACATAGAAGAGATGATCAAATGTTCTATATACCATACATATGTAACAGCTGCCAAACAAACAGCCATGGCATGCTATGCATACACTATTTACGTAGCATGCTGTTCATAACTTAGCGTTGGAATGGCCACACTATATAAATAGTGTAGTGGGCTGGAGACCAGGAGACAAGGGTATACATACCATAGAAGCTGATCATACAACTCCTACAAGGCCCTTACAGAGTAGGTGCCTCAGCAATGACTGCAACATCCCTTTTACTACTGGATAGTGAGACCATATTCAGACTGCGTGGAAAGACAACCTCCCCTTAGCCATACTTGGTGTTGTAATACCCTAAATTATAAAACACATGGACACCATGGAGGAGTGTTTAAACTGGGGACCCGGGTAGGGCACCAAGAGAAATAAGTACAGTTAGAACTGGCAGTGTAGCTAATAGGACCAAAGGTAGAACAGTGAAAATAAAGAATAACAACCACCGTATAAATTGTATGGCAACGAATGCAAGAAGTCTGATCAGTAAAGTGGGTGAGCTCAAAACGAGAATGTCTGAAAAAAATACGATATAGTGGGAATAATGGAAACATGGCTTGATAATAAGTGTGATTGGGCGGTGAACTTACAGGGTTACAATATCTTCAGAAGAGACCATGGAAACCAGAAAGGGGGAGGGGTATGTCTGTATGTTAAATTGTACCTAATGCCGGGGAGCGTAGCCTAAATGCAGACTGAAGTGGACATCTTACTCTGTGCTCTGCTCAACATCAGCCTTAAAAGCAACTCAAAACCACAACTAACAGCAGGGAAACAGAAGAAATACACCTACCAATCCTCTGAACATGCCGAAGCGCAAAGTTTCTGACTTCTTCTCATCACGGAGCGCCGGTCACTAGCAGGCTGAGAGTTCCCATGCCCTCCCCCACCCTTCCTTGTCAGATCTGCCTTGAGTGAGGGCACAGAGTCTTCTGCCTCCAGCCCAGCAGACATCAGAGACAACACCAGAAAAAGCAATGGAGCGCTTCAAGAAAGACAGCCTGAAGTGCCAGGTGAGTAAAGGAAAGGGGGAGGCTCACTACACAGTAACATAAGGTACCAAGATGGCGCCTGCACGCGCACCTCCTCTACTTTCTTCCCTGCTCCCTACAATAAGCCCAGCTATTAGTGCAGCAGATGCTCCAACGGACAAACAGCACACATGGAGGGGGCTCTTGAGGAGTTTCTCCCAGAATGGGGGAGGGTAGGGGGCTACTGGAGAAGCATATAACAGCCCCCCATCACTCAATAAAATGGCAGCTGAGGATTGCCCTTGCTTGTCCTCCTCCTCCTCCCCATCCAAAAGTCCAGAAAAACAGCGACCTAGTCTCTCTCCACCTCTTTGGCCACAAAGGAACGCTCTTCCTGAGGGAGATTCCCTGGCAAACTTCCCTGCGTCTAGGCCCCCAGCTTCAGAGGAATTCATCAAAAATATACTGATGGCGCTGAGGGGGTCATTACAATGCGATCTGAATCACTTTTCCTCAGCATTTAATAACTCCCTTCAAGAAATAGGGGATCGCACTAGAAAACAAATTGGAGGAACTCTCTACCTCACATAACATTTTAATAGATGTTCACTATGCTCTGGAAGAGGAAGTGTCCCACATGGAAAAATAAGATGGCAGATCAGGAAGACAGGAGTAGGTGAAATAATGTAAAATTTAGAGGTATCCCTGAAAAAAGTACTCAAGCCAAGTTAACAGGCTTTTTAAAAGCATTAATAGCAGCCCTATTACCAAACAGCTTGGATCTTGACTGTACAATTGACAGACCCACAGACTGCCCAAACTAAAGTTTCTTTCAGAGTCAATCCCGTGGAATGTAATTGCAAGAATTCACTTCTTTTACATAAAAGAGACTCTGATGTACACCATGCGCAAAATTGCCAATTTACCTAACCCAAATGCAAATATCCACGTATACACTGATTTATCCCCTTCCACTATCCAAACCAGAAGAACCTTCTCGCATATTACATGAAATCCCGTACAGATGAGGTTTCCCCACAAAATTGCTTACACAGAAGGATAGCACTCTACACATTATTACGTCTCGTAAAGAGGGAGAAAAAAAATTGGAAGCATGGAATATTCCTGCCCCAGAAAGACAAAAGGATACAAATCTGATGCGACCAAAGAAAACTCAGAGGAGCTGGTCTCACAAATTGCCTATATAAATGTCTGATTTTACCTTCTATTAACTCCACTTACCTGCAGAAACAACCTGCTGCTGTAGAGCCTAAACGACTGCAAATGGTTACAAAGGCTGATGATTGCCAGGCGAGCTTTTCTGTTCCTCCAAAATTATGCAAGTATTAGAACCGGATACACCTGTTGTTTGGTTTATGTTTTTTCTCTCAAGTCTATACGTACAACCACCAACCATACCTAGCTACAACTTTGACCGACATAAGTTTTAATTCTTGTTCTTGGATTGTTGTTATTGTTATGTTATTTATATGCACGCTACCAGGTGTTGGATTCCTAATGTAACTCACTACGATCCAATATATCATGTCAATTAAGATCCTATCGCAAAACACTAAGGGCTGAATTCCCCATTCAAAAGGGCAATGATTTGGAAAGACGCTATTATGTCCAAAGCAGACATAGTGTGTTTACGATAGACGCACTTTTCAGGGGTGGCGTGTCCAAAATTTACCAATAAAAAGTACCCACAGGTATATTTGGCATGTGCTCAAAAAAAAAAAAGGCGGGTGTCCTAATTGCAATTAGAGAGAATCTTCAGTTTGCGATGCCAGAGCGAGTAACTGATCCAAAGGGGAGATATCTTATACTAGTGTGCACACTAAATGGAAGCCCCATTACACTGGCAAATATATATGCTCCAAATAGTGCCCAAATTTCTTTTCTAAATAAAACCATAAAAAGTCATGAGAATCCAAAAAGGAAAATTAGTTATATGTGGAAATTTCAACATCATCCAGATAAAATAATGCACTCTACAGTTATGGTAGCCACAGAGCCTCTCCCACCCTCCATCCTTGGCTTCATAAAGAAGCTATATATGACGCCTTTAGATTTTTCAATTATTCATCCAAAGAATTTATCTATTACTCCCCACGTCACAAAATATTCTCTCACATTGCCTTGTTCCTGGTAGATAGGTGGACCCTCCCAATAAGTTATTTTGTTAGATAAGGGTATAGGATCAATAGCATTTCTTTCTTTATGAAAACAAAGTTAATCTTGCAATCGCAAGGGCAATTGTCCACAGGTGGACCTGGTGGCTCTTCTAAGAACAAGGAGAGGTCCAGGGAGTCTCCTTCTGGATTAAGGTGAAACAATTGATGAAGGGGCTGAGGATGCTGACACTGAATTGGTGGGTGATAAAGAACTTCGTGAAGGTGGTACCGATGCTGGTGCTTGATAAACTAAGCAAGCAAAGGGGTTCCGCTACCACAATATTTGATTTTCCAGATCATAGGGAGATGGACATTCATAAATTGGGCTTGAATCTGTCTCAGTCTCAAACTCAGATTTGATTTCCTTAGTGCCTGAATCTGTTGAAGAGGAAGGTCAGACTAGGCAAATCCTCAGACGCATGGTCTGAATCTTTCCTTCTGGATGTGCGATGCAGTACAGTCCTTTTTCTTGGGAGAAAATGGTGATGATGGTATAGGGTTAAAGTTCCCATTAGGTATCTAATTTTTCAGTGCGGTGTTCTTTACACAGCCATACTTGCTCTCATATTTGCAGGTCTGCTGCTTGGATAGTTTTGTTAAAGTCTTTTGTTGTTTTTCTCTTACTCCTACTAGGCGGGTGTCAACGATTTATTGGGCTTCCCTTAAACATCTTTAGATCCATTCTGTTTTGGGCAAGGGGTGAGAATCATCAAAAACCTGGATTTCTAGTCTGAGATCTTCAGGCAATTTTCCTTGTCGGCAAAACATGAGATAGTAAGGGGTATATCCTGTGGAAAAATGTGGGGTGTTATTGTAGGTATAGGTGAGTTCTGGCAATAAAGTGGGCCAATGCATTTTCTGCTTGGGTGGAATAGTTCTCAATAATTGTAGAATGGTTTGATTTGCTTTTTCACAAACTCCATTTCCTTGGATGGTATGGTTTAAAGTTTCTTACAGTTGTAGGTATCACATAGCTCTGGGAATAATTGAGATTAGAATGCTGGTCTTCTATCTGTATTTTATCTGGGCATCCATAATTTAGAACAAAGTGCTTCCATACTATGGCAGCTGTAGTTTTTGCGGTCAAGTCTTTCACAGGGATTGCAACGGTGAACTTAGTATAATGATCAATTAGAGTGAGCACATAACTAAATCCGGACTTACTAGTTTCAATTTTCAAGTGGTCAATGGCCAAAAGTTCAAGTAGTTTAGTGGTGACAATGGGATGTATGGCTTTTTGGTCATTCTTGGATCTCCTACGGGTTTCACAAATTGTGCATTCTTGACATCATCTTTCAATATCATGACACATCCCTATCTAGTTAAATCACTGTCTGATGATTGCTTCTGTTTTATGTACTCCAAAATGGCCAGATTGACCATGATATGCAAGTAGAACCTGATTAGGATCTCTGCACGGGATTAATATTTGGTGGAGGCGATTTCCAGAGGCTGGATCAATAGAACTTCTGAAAATTAAAGTCTTTTTAAGAAATAGTCTCTTTCTCTGTCTCCACAATCGTTTCAGTTCGGGGTCCATTGATTTACATAGTATTCCTCTGGGGACTGCTCCTGTCACCAAATATTCTTGTAACTCTCCAAAGGTCCTGCTGTCTTGTTGAAGCAAAATCCATCTCTGTAGAGTATCGGTGGCTTCTTGGGTAGAACAAGGATTAGATACAGCTTGACAATTCTGTTGAGCTTGGTGGGCTCTGAAGTCAGGCATTTTAATGTCTTCCCATATGTCATTTTCAGGGGAGTGTTCAAGTGAGTCTGGTAATCGAGAGAGAGTGTCAGCATTGGTATTATTTTTTCCTGTGCAGTACTTTATTTTGAAATGGAAATTGGCTAGTCTTGAGAGCCATCTCTGCTCTAATGCTCCTGGTTTGGCAGAATTTAAGTGAGCAACTGGGTTGCTTTCTGTGTAGGCAGTAAAGGTTGCAGCGCTAGATAATCTTTGAATTTCTCAGTGATCGCCCAAACTAATGTGAGTAATTCCAGTTTGAAGGAACTGTAATTTTGATAATTTCTTTCTGACCTTTTTAGTGAACGACTGGCGTAGGTGACTACTCTCTCCTTGCCCGTTTGCACTTGGCTAAGCACTGCACCTAAATCTTTGAAGCTGGTGTCTGTGTACAAGTTAAATGGAAGTGTGTAATATGGATAAGCAAGTATAGGTGGAGTAATTTGTTTTTCCTTTAAGGTTGGAAATGCCTGCTCCTCCTCTATCTCCCAGTTTATAGAAAGTGGCCTTCTATGTGTCTCTTTGGGATGTCCTTGCAACACTTCTTGGAGGGTGGCTGCTATCTGTGCAAATTTGGCAATGAATCTCCTATAGTACCCCACAAATCCTAGAAAGCTTCTAATGTCTTCAAGTGTCTTTGGGGTCATGTACTGCTGCAATTTTATCTGGATTTGGATATACTCCTTCTGCACTGACGATATGCCCGAGGTATCGCACTCTGGTATAGCAAATGACACTTGGAAGGTTTGATTTTAACTAGACTATCACGTCATCTAAGTACAGTAAGACAGATTCAAAGTTCCGGTGACCTAAGCATCTCTTCATAAGGCATTGGAAAGTGCCTGGGGCGTTGCTGAGAACGAAGGGCATGCAGTTAAATTCATATGCCCCATAGGGATAGTGAAGGCGGTCTTCCATTGTGGGAGTGGAATGGCATATATCACTGATCCTGCCAAAGTCCATACTATGCTGACTGAAAGCATTATGTTTCTCTATGGCTATGTCTTTCACTCCCTGGATCTGGTCAGCAGAGGTCTGTGTATCCCCAATCTGAAGATCATCAAGCCACAAAGGGACCTTAGCAGAATCTAGCTGGATGGATTGTTCCCCCTGGTGGATGCTATCAGTCGCCCTCTCTAGAAAATTGTCAGGGGAGAGTAGGGATACCTGTACCACGGCAGTGTACTTCAGCTGCATGGGGACATTCCCAATATTAATCAAGTGAATCAGTACTTTATTATATTTTATGGTGGCTAGGCTCTGGGCAGTCATCAAGAACGGTTGACCATCTATGGGTATGAGCTCAATAAAGGCTTCATGCTCGTGTAGAACTGGACATGTTTGGCACCAAAGGACAAATTCAGATTCCAGGGGAACTAGGACTGATATCTTTGACACGGCTCTTTCCACATGACCCTGTGGGTTAGTAAACCGTTGCTGAGCCGTGAGAGCTTTAATGGGATGCTGCAGGAATATGACTCTGGAGAGCGTCCAACATTTCTGCATAGCAGTTCCTGAGGATATTCATGCCCAGGGTTATTACAGGTGCATTTTTATCTGGCACATCTACTACCAGAATTCATTGATGGTGTAACTCAGTTATGACAGTGGGTTCCCAGTACCCAACTATTGGTACGTGGAAATCGTTACTCATACAACATTATTGAGCAGCTAAGGACTTCAGGGGACCAGTATTTTTCAAAATCACATTTTCTGATAGAGGTCACTTGTGATCCCAACTACGTATAATGTCACCTCAGAACAGGAGCCTACATATTTAGAAATCCCTTTTAGCGTGTGTGGACCTATTGTTTGTCCTCCTCGGGTATGGTCCTTCTTCCAAGGGGTTGCTCGTTTAAACAGAAGCATGTATTAATCTCATGTGCATACTGGTGACAATGTTCACGGATAACTTCTGGTCAGTCAAAGCAGTTGCCTGCACTCGGGCAGTAATGACTGGGGAGTAGTATGTGGACTTTCCAGCTCACTAACTTTTTTGCATAAGGCTGAAACTATATAATACCCAGAGCTCCAGTGAACAAACTCCAAAAAGATATAAATGTGAAGCACTTACTTCACACGGGTGAGTGCACCCCTACAAGGCAATGTTTAGACCAGTAAACATGAGGTAGATAAACAAAATTCTGGCCGCAAAGTATCCTCATATAGTTTATTCCTTAAAATCAATGCACCGCATTTCGGCTACTAGACAAGCCCGCTCCTTTGCGTGGTCCGTTCACCAGCTACCTTCATTTTCAGAATTATATATATATATATATATATATATATATATATATATATATATATACATACTCGGAATCCCCATTTGATGCTCTCTATGATTGGATGTTGTAAGGACCAGTGGCCACCAGACTCCTCACCCTAACCATCAACATTTGGAAGCACCTGAGCTACCTGCTCTAAGGGAGACTCGGCTACACCAGGGGCCGGGATCTCGAACATATCTGCATTTTCATCTACCTGGATCTTTGATGTAGCGGTGTTCCCTAGGGAAACCCAGGTACGTCAGGGTGAGTCAAAAATCTTATAAATTATCAATTATTGATAGAATAGTATAATAATACTCCTCACTCTGGAGCGCTGCCTTCTGACTTTTGCCAATTATTTCCATATACTTTGCTTAGATTCATTAAAAAAACGTGGGATCAAAATACACAGTACACTACTGGATTAATTTGTCAAGGGGTCTAGTTTTCAAAATGGGGTCATTTCTGGGGGTTATCCATCATTTTGGCAGCTCAAGGGCTCTAGAAGTGGGCAATGGGGCCAAAAACACCTTCAAGTAAAATCTCTGTTCTGAAAGCCACTGGCTGCTCCTTTGGGTTTCGGCCCTGCTGTACATACAGATAGAAGATTAGGGCCACAACAGGTATGTTTCTGAACACAGGACAAACAGGGAATCCATTTTGGTTTGAGCGTCTTCATTCATGTGTATGCTGTACAAAAAAATGGGACAACTGGAAATTTTTTCCTTCTGCTTTGCTTAGATTCGTTCAAAAAATGTGGGGTCGAAATACGCAGTACACCCCTAGATGAATTTGTTAAGGAGTGTGGTTTTCAAAATGGGGTCATTTGCGGGAGCTCTATATCATTTTGGACACTCAAGGGCTCTACAAGTGTGTTATAGGGCCTAAAATTTGTACGTCTCCTAAATGGTTAAAAAAAATGTATATTTTTCAAATGTGCATCAAAAATAAAACAAACAGATGGAAAAATATATCTTATCAAAAATTTGTACAGTGTGTTTGCACATATTTGAGATATTGTAATTCAAAAAGTGAAAAAATGACAATTGTTTAAAAAATTTCCTAATTTTGACACTTTTAATAAATATACACAAATTCTATCAGACTATTTTTACCACCTAAATGAAATACAACATGTGGAGAAAAAACCTTTACGGAGATATTCTATGCTAAAGTGACACATGCCAGATTTCTAAAATTTGGCTTGGTCATTAACCCCTTCCCGCTCCAGGACATACGTGTACGTCCTGGAGCGTCGGGGTATGTATGAAGAGAGGTCGCGGGGCGACCTCTCTTCATACAGCGCAGGAGTCAGCTGTTTATTACAGCTGACACCCGCGGACAATATCTGCAATCGGCTGTTCAGCCGATCACGGCTATTAACCCATTAAATGCCGCTGTCGATTCTGACAGCGGCAATTAAATCCCCCGAATGATGTTCGCGGGTCCCACACGGGCCCCCCACGGCAAGATCGGGGAAACCGTGCAGGTGTTATGGCAGCCAGGGGCCTTCTGAAAGGCCCCAGGGCTGCCTTGAGAGACTGTCTATCAAGCCATCCCCGTAGGGTGGCTTAATAGGCTGCCTGTCAAATTGCAGTATGACATAATGCATCGCATATTGTAGTTCCCCAGGGGGGAACTTGAATGTAAAGTAAAAAAAAGATCAATAAAGTTTTTTTAGCTGTAAAAAAAAAAGTAATAAAAGTTTAAATCATATCTATAATTAAAAAAACTAAATAATAAAATAAAAATACATATCTGGTATCGCCAAGTTCGTAAAAGTCCAATCTATCAAAGTAGTGGACTATTTACCCCGCACGGTGAACTTTGTTTGAAAAAAAAAAAAAAAGACCGCCAGAAATGCACTTTTTCAGTCACCCTGTCTCCCAGAATAATTGAAAAAAAATTAAATGTCTTTGAAAAAAAAAGAGTAGTAAAAGAAAAAAACCTATACAAGTTTGGTATCGTAGTAATTGTACTGACTCATAGAATAAAGTTATCATGTCGTTTTTGTTACAGTTTGTGCGCTGTAGAGACAAGACACACTGAAAGATGGCGGAATGTGGTTTGTTTTTTTTCATTTTACTTCACTTAGAATTTTTTTTACATTTTTCAGTAAATTATATGGTACTTTAAATAGCACCATGGAAAACTACAACTTGTCCCGCAAAAAACAAGCCTTCATACAGCAACATCGATGGATAAATAAAGGAGTTTTTAAAGGGGGGATGAAAAAACGAAAATGGGGAAAAAAAGGGGCCGCGTCATGAAGGGGTTAAGGCGCAAACAGGCTTGGTCACTAAGGTGTTAAAGGAGTTGTCCAGTTGAAAACTATTGAAGGCCTATTCTTTGAATAGGACATCAGCAGTAGAGCAGAAGGGGGTCTGCTGCTTGGGATCCTGCCAATCAACCATTTAATGGGCCAATGTGCTTGTTGACTAAGCTGATTTCTGCAGCAAATAGACAAATTTGTTCCCAGTGCAGTTGCAAGCCATCATATTACAAGCAAACTTCATATTCAACGGGAACTTCACATGTAAACCGGTCACTGCTGTCTGCATAGTGCATGTATGTACCGGCCTGGTGATAAAACTGATCACCAGGCTGGTACATACATGCAATGTATTCCTTCTGAGCAATGGATTCCTTCTCATCTACTATTGATGGCCTAATCTAAGACGAATCCATAAATACTTTACAACTAGACAATCCCTTTAAAAAGAGGTTGTCTAATTAGGACAACCCTTGTCCATTTACCTTAACCCATTAAGGACCAAGCACTGTAAATTTGCAGCGCTTGGTAGCGGGCTTAAAGCCCAGCGGTATGTAAAATTATGGCGGGAATTAAAGACTCCTGTGTTAGGGAAATCATCCGATATTTCTTAGTGTGTTTCATTGCCTGGTCCAAATTAAATGAGAAGCCGTGTACACAGATCACTGACACATGACACAATTGTTATCACCCGACAATGAAAGCTCTTCTGCCCTTATTACAAAGTAGACAATGTATATATATGTTCTCTTACGTACGATCAGAAATACATGCCCCCTGTAATCATAAGAACTCATGATTAGCTTTAGGTGCTAATGATTTTACATAAGTTAACACCTCAAGGCGTGTCACTCCAAACATGTAATTCCCAGGAATAGAAACTAGATTCTGTAACCACTGTTCTAGCAGTTTCTATATACGTGGAGGGGATTAGAAACCATTATCTCTTCATATTCCTAAACCAAAGTATGAGCCTACATCTACATACCAGTGTACAACATGAACTGACTTAACCATTTAGATACTGGTTTTGTGAGAGCAATAACACAGTTTGTCAAGCTATCATGCTGCATCTGGAGTTATCATGGAAAATACAATCCTAACCTTGGGGACAAACCAAAAAGTACCTCATATGCACTGAGGCCTATTCTGTTAGGTATGTACCTTATAGAGAAGAGTGCCAGAGGGAGGCACTTGGTCCATGGTCTATTGAGCTCTGCCATGGCCTTCTGGATCGTGGTTCGTAGGTAGCATTTAAGCTCTCTACCACTGCTTTGTGGATGGTAAGGAGCATAAAAGGCCTGTTTTACCCCCAAAGCATTCATTACTTTCTGCATCACGTGGTCACCATGAAGGGAGTGCCTTGTCACTTTCAATTGTCTTTGGTAGCTGAATACCACCTCAGAGATCAGTTCTTGGCGGTGGCATTGTCAGTGGGTAAGCCAGACTGGCTACTCTGAGAACAGGTCTAGGCAAACCAGAACGTACTTGTACCTGCCCACCCTTTGGCAGTTTGATGTAGTCTATTTTAAGATGCTAGAATGGGTAGTCGGGATGAAGGATGCACTTCATGGGAGCCTTTAACAGACCTACTAACATTTTTTTGTGCACAAATCAGACAGCCATGTATGCATAACAGTGAATAGCGACCACATCTGTCATAGCTGTTTTTGATGTGTGTATTTTTATTAGGAGGCCGAGCCATGATGGGATAGGGGCTTGTGGAAGATAAGGTTTGTTGGGTACCATCCATTTATGTCCAGGTGTCTCTGCCCCTCCTGCTGGTTCCTATTGTTGCTTCTGTAACTGTATCAACAGGTCATAATCCACCAAGGGTAATGTCTGAGGGGGTACCTGTACCACCCCAACCATTGAAGAATCAAGTCTAGGCTTCTGTGTGGCTGTCTTCACAGCCTGCTAAGTCGGGTGCTTTCCGGTTACCTCTTTTGTGCAATCTTAGGAGTGGCCTATTGTTATGCCTTCAAGCCACTTTCTCGGGCAGCAGGAGGACTTCCATCAGTGCCTATACAACCTTACTGTTTTTAATTGCTTTTTCATTTGCTGTAAAAAATGACCTCACTTTCCAGATGGGTCTGTAGTCATGAACATGAATGTGAGTCCTTGTAGATGTTAGCCGTGCTCTGACCACATCATATAAGGAGAGCACAACATAACCTGTATAGTACCTGCCTTCTTGACCATACCTCGAGCCATTCACAAAGAGTGAAAAATCATGATTGTCTAATGACTGATCAACATGACAGAATCCTCTGTCTCATGGGCCATTAGCTAGTGCAAACTTGCACACGATTATCCCTCCTCCCTCCTTTTCCAGATGTAGCATGGTAGTTGGGTTGAGGGTGTTGCAGCGCTGACACGTTGAGTGGCATGAGCAAGGCGCACTGTAGGTAAAAGTGACATCCTGTGGAGCAAAGTTTGAGCGAGAAATCTATGACAGTGTTGCCGAAGACACTGCCATAGAAAAATGGAAAGTTATCTCAGAACATTTGTCCAGCTGCAGTTAGCATTTCTAACACAAGTGGGCGCACCACAGCCATATTTAAAAGGCTTGGTATTCCCAGGGCTGAGAGAAAAAACTGTGTTCTTTTACATACAATCAGAAATACATGCCCCCCGTAATCATAAGAACTCATGATTGGATCTAGGTGCTAATGGTTTAACATATGTTAACACCTCAATGCATGTCGCTTCAAATACATAATTCCCAGGAATAGAAACTAGATTCTGTAACCACTGTTCTAGCAGTTTCTATATATGTGGAGGGTATTAGAAAATGTTAACTCTACACATTCCTAAGCCAAAGTATGAGCCTACATCTGCATACCAGTGTACAACATGAACTGAGGTAACCATTTAGATGCTGGTTATCCGCTAAGAAGGAAGATATACCAGTATCTACATATATATACATGTATACATACACATGTTTACCTAGGCTGATATGAGAAACATATTACTATAACATCTGCTTCTGTAATCAATCAGAAGCAGGATGGGTTGTCAGCTGTTAGTCACAGCTGACAACCCGGAGGAGGAGGGAGAAGTGGATTTTAACCCTTTCTGCCTTCTCCTTCCTTCAGTACACTTCGCTCAATGAGCGCTATATACTAAAGTGAAAGTGGAAGTGTTTCTTCCACTTCGCGAGCCGTCAGTCAGTAACCACTGGGATTCCCTGCTATAGCAGAGTTGCAGAGTCCCAGGAGACTATTGTCACCATAGGCGATGCTTTCTCCTGTAACTGGGGCCCCTTTTGATTCCCCAGCTACAGTGGGAAAGTAAAAAAAAAACAAAAAAAACATGTGAATGTCCCCCAGAGGTCTTATATGATGTCATGGGGGGACATAGATGGTAAAAAAAAATTACAGAATAAACAACAATATATACATTAAGAAAGAAAATAACCCAAAGCCAATGCCAATCAAAACCATCGCTATATGCACCCTGTAATCCAAAACCATACATATTATATATCAAAATGTCTGAAACAAAATGAGGAACCCGTTCCCATACTTTATTTTAGCATAAATAATACTAATTAAAGAAAAAATAACTATAAATATTTTTTAAAAAATCATTTTTTTTAGCTTTTTACCAATAAGTAGCCAATAGTTTTTTAGCAATAAAACAAAAAACGGGAAGTCATTGAAAAAGCTATTTAAAAAAATAGCCCTTTATGCCATGGAAAAAAAGCGCAGCGAAAATAATTTTGGTAGCTAAAGAAAAAAAAAATAGGGCAGTAAAACTACCACATGGCTAAAATCCCTAAAAAGTGTTTGGTCTTTTAGGTACAAAACAGCCTGGTCCTTAAGGGGTTAATTAAACAAAATTATGTCATAAAGCAGGCTACTGGGGGTGTGGCAATGGAGCAGCAAGAGTGTGGTCACATGGCAGCTGAGCTTTGACTTCTTCAATAAATCAGCCACAGTATCTAGCTCTCAGCAGGAGTGGGAGATCTCTCTCAGGTGACTTCGCATGAGCCTTGGACCTGCTCACCAAGACCTGCAGTGGCTATCTGTGGTGAGGTGAGCCTGCAATCCACATGGCTGTGCTGGGTTGGCCATCATGGCCCAGCGGCTATACCTGCGGAGACCCCAACTTCTAAGCACCGATCTTCATGCCAGAGCTAGAGGATGAGGTCAGCGCCACTGTCATCTGAGCACATTCCATCCTCCTGCATCCTCTGTCTTCCTGCTGCTTGGTCCTTTGAGGAGGAGAAAGTTCGCCTGTCTACCTGCTCAGAGCGAGCACGTGGAGAGGAACTGGTGGGTGCTATCTTGGAAGGAGCCACGGTAAATCATTGGTAAGCCCTCCTTTGCATCACTAACTAGGCTATATTAATCAAGATAACTGATCAAGGCTGATCAACACATCACAAACGATTTCAGAAATACTTTGCTCTCCTCTCCTCCTGACCATGGCAGATCAAGACCCAGACCACCCATCTGCACTCACCGACAATGAGCGCTCCCCAGCAACCCCGATACTTGGCACCGCTGCCTCTTTAGCCCCTGATCTTAAGGAATTGTATGAGAATATTCAACAGTTTTTAAAAAAGAAGTCCACAATGCTATCTCAGAATTCTTCAAACAAGTACAGGAATTGGCTCAACGGATTGATAAGGTAGAAACTAGAGATGAGCGAGCATACTCGTCCGAGCTTGATGCTCGTTCGAGTATTAGGGTGTTCGAGATGCTCGTTACTCGAGACGAGCACCACGCGATGTTCGGGTTACTTTCATTTTCTTCCCTGAGAAATGTGCGCGCTTTTCTGGCCAATAGAAAGACAGGGAGGGCATTACAACTTCCTCCTGTGACGTTCCAGCCCTATACCACCCCCCTGCAGTGAGTGGCTGGGGAGATCAGGTGACACCCGAGTATTAAAATCTGCCCCGCTTGCGGCTCGCTACAGATGAATGCTGACAAAGATCCGGGAAAGTGCTGTCTTGCTGTAGCTGCTATAGGGAGAGTGTTAGGTGTTATATTCGTCTTCAAGAACCCCAACGGTCCTTCTTAGGGCCACATCTGACCGTGTGCAGTACTGTTGAGGCTGCTTTTAGCAGTGTTGCACAATTTTTTTTTTTTTGTATATCGGGCGTGCAGACAATTGCGTCCTCAGTCTGCAGTCATTTTACAGAGTATAGGGGCAGTACTGGTGAGGCAGGGACAGTGGGAAAGGTGAAAGAGATATACTGTCTATATAGGCAGAGGGCTTTTTCAAAAAAATTGGGGAAAAATACTATCTTTGGGCTGCCTGTGACCGTCTTCAGTGTACTAAGTGTCTGCTGGGGGTAGTAGTCGCTCATAATTACCCAGCTAAGCGTTACAGCAGGCTTGCGCATAATTGTTTCCTGGCTCTGCTGTGCCCGTTACATCACCGCCGTCATACCGCCAGAGGCAAACAGTATACATAATATACGCTGCATACAGGGTCTGTCTGGTGTTTCAGCTCACCATTTAAAAAAATAGAAGCAAAATACTTAAGGCCTACCACTGGCCTTTGGCCACTTGACTGCTTCTGCACTGTGAATTCCAGTAGCTGAGTCATACGCACCTACGTCTCACTACAGGCTTGCACATAATTGTTTCCTGGCTCTGCTGTGCCCGTTACATGACCGCCGTCATACCGCCAGAGGGAAACAGTATACATAATATACGCTGCATACAGGGTCTGTCTGGTGTTTCAGCTCACCATTTAAAAAAATAGAAGCAAAATACTTAAGGCCTACCACTGGCCTTTGGCCACTTGACTGGTTCTGCGCTGTGAATTCCAGTAGCTAAGTCATACGCACCTACGTCTCACTACAGGCTTGCGCATAATTGTTTCCTGGCTCTGCTGTGCGTTCCGTAAGCGAAGTCAGCCTCCAACCACAGGCCAATAAGCGGCACATTTAATTACAGCGTTCTGTTTCTGCTCTACTCCTAATACACCATGCTGAGGGGTAGGGGTAGGCCTAGAGGACGCGGGCTGTCGGTCCACACGGAGTTGTAACTGCATGTGTCCACTTCTAAAGAACCCCAGTCTGACTGGGGCATGCAGTGTGGGCCGAAGCCCACCTGCATTAAACCTGACGTTACGTCAGCTGTGCTGGGCACTACAATGGGATTTATTTATGTACCGCCGGTGGGTTCCAGGGAGCCACCCATGCTGTTGGTCCACACGGAGTTGTAACTGCATGTATCCACTTCTAAAGAACCCCAGTCTGACTGGGGCATGCAGTGTGGGCCGACGCCCACCTGCATTAAACCTGACGTTACTTCAGCTGTGCTGGGCACTGCAATGGGATTTATTTATGTACCGCCAGTGGGTTCCAGGGAGCCACCCATGCTGTGGATCCACAGGGACTTCACATTGGGGATTTGTACCTGCCTGTGACTATTTATAAATAACCCCGGTCTGACTGGGGCATGCAGACACCTTGACAGAATGAATAGTGTGTGGCACATGGGTTCTCCATTGCTATGCCCACGTGTGCAGCTCCTGATGGAGGTGGCACAGGATTGGATTTCTCATTGCTTCTTTACAGCATTATGGGCTATCTCCCCGCCCCTTTTAAAGAGGGTCGCTGCCTGGCCCTGCCAACCCTCTGCAGTGTGTGCCTCCGGTTCCTTCTCATGGCAGACGCACTTATAAATAGACATGAGGGTGGTGTGGCTATGAGGCCAGCGTGTGGCATGAGGGCAGCTGAAGGCTGCGCAGGGACACTTTGGTGTGCGCTGTGGACACTGGGTCGTGCGGGGGGGGGGGGGGGGTTGGGCAGCATGTAACCCAGGAGAAGTGGCAGCGGAGTGTCATGCAGGCAGTGATTGTGCTTTGTTGGAGGTAGTGTGGTGCTTAGCTAAGGTATGTCTTGCTAATGAGGGTTTTTCAGAAGTAAAACTTATTTGGAGGGGGGGCACTCTTGCCGCTATTGTGGCTTAATAGTGGGACCTGGGAACTTGAGATGCAGCCCAACATGTAGCCCCTCGCCTGCCCGATCCGTTGCTGTGTAGTTCCCATCACTTTCTTGAATTGCCCAGATTTTCACAAATGAAAACCTTAGCGAGCATCGGCGATATACAAAAATGCTCGAGTCGCCCATTGACTTCAATGGGGTTCGTTACTCGAAACGAACCCTCGAGCATCGCGAAAAGTTCGTCTCAAGTAACGAGCACCCGAGCATTTTGGTGCTCGCTCATCTCTACCTGGGATCCTTTGATGTGGTGTCATTGTAAACTAATATATGCCATCTGAGAGGCCTTCAGGCCATGAGGGAACATCTTGTAAAGTTGGATATGTCCAACAGCAAGATTGAGTCTATGTCTCTCCTTGAAAGTGTTTTGTACAACAAATTTTTCTTGTATGATGGTAGGTTCTATAGACATAAGCATAGAACAGCGATGGGGTCCAATGTGGCCCCCCACTTGTGCTAATGTGTTTATGGACCAAGTTGAAGAGACATTGATATATACCTCCCCATCCTGGACCTTAGTCCAGACAAGGTGGGGTATATAGACGGCATCTTCATGGAAAGGTACAGAGAGTTCTTTACGTGCTTTCCACAGTGAGTTTAACAGCATAATGCCGGAATTGAGCTTCACCCTGACCTGTTCCAAAGAATCTATTCAATTCTTGGATGTTATGGTGACCAATACTGATGGTATTCTCAAGACTGATTTGTTTACAAAACTCACTGATCGGAATGGCCTCCTGTTTTACAGTGGCTGTCATCCACCCAGCATGTAGGCATCACTTCCTTGGAGCCAGCTGCTGAGGATAAGGTGGATCATTGATGATGAATTTGTGGACAAAAGGCTTAATGAGATGTGCGATAAGTTTCCCCAGAGGGGATATTCCAAAAGACTGATTGATGACGTAAAAGTCAAGGCTCGCTTGAGAGCCTGTGAGACATTATTGCAGCCTGAGCCCCAGAGAAATCTGACTACTCAAATACCGTTTGTAACCACTTTTGGTCAGAAGAGTCGCAGTATCTCCTGTGTTATTAGAAAACATTGGCCTATAGTGACACATAGTCATCCTGAAATTGTTGAATTTAGGGAACCCCCTTTTATGGCATACTAGAGGGGTCCGAATCTGAGGGACAGGGTAGTTTTTACCTTGAGGAGGCCATCTGAGCAACCCAGGTAGCAGGCACTTATTTCTGCAAGAAGGGGGTGTTATCCTTGCATGGGTTGCACTTGTTGTCACAATATGCTTAAAGGGGACAGGTTTACATGCCCTAGGTCTGGGGCTGAGTATCGTAGCCACCAGAGATATACTTGTCGGTCTACATACTTAATTTATCTGATCTGCTGCCCTTGTGGATTGCAGTATGTAGGCAAGACCACAATAGAAGTTAGGACAAGAATCACAAACCGCAAGGGTAAGATGCGTACAAGGATCTTCCTATCCCCAAGCATTTTGTGGAGGCGGGCCATGCCGTAAGTCAGTTGAGATACCAGGTTATCAATAGTGTTTCAGCTGACATTGGAGGAGGCGATAGACAGAAAAAATTGGGTTTGCTTGAGTTAAAATGGATTTTGTGAACTCAACACATTGTACCCCAGGGGGCTTAATTTGGACTACAATGCTACCCCCTATTTCTAGATGATGATTAGGATGATGATGTTTATCCCCTTCATGACATATTTTGGGCTTAAGGACGCAACAATTTTTGGCGTATTTTCTTCTCCGTTTATCAAAAGCCATAACTTTTTTATTTTTCTGTCAACGCGGCCATATAAGGGCTTGTTTTTTGCGTGGCAAACTGTAGTTTTTATCGGCGTCATTTTTGGGTACATTAACTATATTGTAAAACTTTTATTATTTTTTTTATGATAGCAGGGAGAGAAAACGCATCAATTCTGCCATAGATTTTTTTAATTTTTTTTACAGCGTTAATCATGCAGCATAAATGAGACATTCCATTTTTTCTGCGGGTCAGTACGGTTACAACGATACCAAAATTCTTACATTTTTTTTATTTTTTTCCACTTTTCTGCAATAAAAACCCTTTTTTTGGATATCTTTTTTTTTTTTCTAAATCGCTGCATTCAAAGTCGTGTAACTTTTTTATTTTTTGATCTACGGAGCTCTGTGAGGGCTTATTTTTTGCAAGACGAGCTGTAGTTTTTACTGGTACCATTTTGGGGTACATATGGCTTTTTTGATCACTTTTATTGCATTTTTAGTGAGGCAAAATGCTATAAATTAGCATTTTGCCTCAGTTTTTTAGCGTGTTTTTTTGCGTTTTTTTCCATGCACAGTCAAAAGCATGTGCATCTTATTGTACGCGTCGTTATGGACGCGACAATACCAAATATGTGGGGTTTTATTTTTTTTTTACATTTTTTTAAATTCATTTTTTTAATCTTTGTTTTTTTTACACTGTTTGTGTCCCCCTGGGGGACTTTGACCACTGCCCTGATGATTGCTGTCATAAGGCATGGCAGAGCTACTGCTTTGCCATGCCTTATCGCTTATACAGCGATCTCAGGCACTGGTAACACAGGACGCCAGTATCTGGCGTCCTGTTACCATGGCGACAGGCCGGGCTCTTGCGATAACATCGCGAGAGCCGGCCGGAGACACAGAGGGAGTCCGCTCCGTCTGTGAACTCTTTCCCTGCCGCGATCTACTTAGATCACGGCAGGGAAGGAGTTAACAGCGGGGGGCGCATCTCCGATGCCCCCCGGCTGTTGCAGCGGGACGCCAGCTGTGACTGACAGCCGACTCCCGCTGCAGGATAGTGCGGGATCATAAGTGATCCCACGCTATCTCCAGGACGTAAGTTTGCGTCCTGTTGCGGGAAGTACCCTGCTGCCAGGACGTAAACTTACGCCCTGCAGCGGGAAGGGGTTAATGTGTACATTTACGGCTAAACAAGTAAACACACGCTATTCGGTATGTTTTTATATTTATTCATTGCATTTACCTGTTGTGCAAGTGTAATTTTAACTTTATTGTTGGTTTTGTTGTTATAGGCTGAAGGGAGGAGGATCGAATGGTGCAGAATGCTGGAGACCGGTAGAATACATTTATGAACCTAGTGGTCGCCACACAGGGTTCTTGACAAGGACTGAATTTTAAAAAATTAGTAGATTTGTGCAGGTGTTTTGCCCAATGTGTGTTGTTTTCGAATTGGATTAACAATTAAAAATGTTTGTGATAAATAACAATAATAATAAATATATGTTTTGCACCCTAGTGGTATTGATTGTTATGATCTATATTGATTTCATGAGGGTTTGGGCTATATGCCATGTGCCTGTGGTACCATTGTGGGTGATGAGGTACCTGATAGGGGAATATATGTGTACATGTATCCGCGTATTAATAAGTCTTTATAAATGCACACGTGTAATGTATAAACAAAATATTTATACTGTACCATTGGAGGGTCAGTAGGCTAATAGTGACCTAGATAGGCAAATAGTGATTTGTGAATGATGAGTGGCGAAGGCGAACTTTTCTATATCTCTTGGATATCGCACGTCCTATGTGGGGAACGTAACCATGACACCCGTGCCTCTATGACAACAGGGTGTTATTGTCAGGTCATGCCCGATTAGGAGCCAGTACAGTGGGGGTTGTACATGACAGGGATTCATCTACGACTCCATTCAGGTGTAAACGCATGGGATGCACACTTTAACCTGCTGTGGACCTTTTTTTTTAATCTTTATGCGGTGCAATGGCAGCGAATGGTGTTACTTGATGCCAAACAGCCACGCGATAGTATGGGCGTCCTCTCGCGCCTGCGCAGTAAAGATTGTGGATGATAGTGAATACTGTGGCACTAGAGATGCCAGCATGTGGATTCTCAATACTATCGATGGACACGTGATCCACTTGATTCTCAGCAGTCTGCACCTGGTGGTACCCTCCCAGACGACCTATCATTTTCAGGTACATGGGGGGTGTTGTTTTTAGGGGCATTGATTCGTAGTCATTACTATGTAAGTAAGCTCTATGTCTGTATTGTGTGAGCTTGAAAAAGGCCAGCTGGTGGCCGAAACGTTGCTTTTTAATGGCATAATAAAGATGCATCCATGAATGTAATTATTTTTCATACAAATATTCCTGTGTGCTGCTTATGAAGTACCCTATGCTATTACTTTACGCCAGATCCTAGTGAAGTCAGGATCCATCTGATGATCAGGCACTCTGCAAGCTTCCCCAAGACATTTGAATTGTTGGTTGGGCTGCTGGAGACCACTTTGAACATTTAGGGCTAATGTCCACGGACGGATTTCTGACGCGTTTTACGCGGCGAAAATCCGCAGCGCTACTCCGCAGCTATTGAACCTAATAGCTTAGTGCTCACGCTGCAGAATTCCACTGTGGAATTCCGCAGTGTGAAATTACCCGCGTCATGTCCTATTTGCCGTGGGAATATGCGCAGACGGCTTCCATTGCAGTCAATGGAAGCCATCCATCACGGTTTACTTCCGCTGTAGCACAGCGGATGATAACATGAAAAAGCTTCCCCGCCCACGTGTCATGTGGCACTGCCAGCGCGTCAATGGGGACTTTGCGCAGCAGAATCAGAGGTAAGTATGGGGTCTTTGAGGGGATGCCGTGACAGACTTCGCTGCAGTATTCTGCTTGCAGAGTCTGTCAGGGCCGTGTGCATTAGGCCTAAGGGGCTTTGGTAACAGCTTCAAAGGTACTCTGCATTGTAGGCTCTGTTATATTAATGGTTGCTTTCTATGTCCTTTCAGTGCATGCCTTGCTGCTTACTCCACTATCTGTCAGCCTTTCCTCCTTTCCTGCCTCCAGCTCCCATGCTGTGCCATATGCAGAGGGACTCATCCACACCTTAGGGTTCTCATTTGTCTTCTGACAGCTGCCTGTGTCTGCTTCAGACAGTATGTCTCTCCTGGCATAGCGTGCCAGTTTAGATGCTGTGTCCCTACTCACTTCAGCCCAGGGGGTCCGATCTCCTTGCAATGCTCGCTCAGTGCACGTGGCGGTGCCATCTTGAAAGTTCTGGCCGCTCGACACCCCACTGTCTTCTCTGTCTTTCCTGTAGATCATCTCTATGTATGGCCGTCCCAGAGCTCCACACTACTGTCCGGTACTATTGTACCTTGATGCCACCGGAAGCTAGAGGTTTGACAGGGCTTGCGTGAGGAAAGCCCCAAGCTCCCGATTGGCTGATGCTATGTGAGCTGTAGTGTATGGCACACATGTCAAACACAAGGCCCGCGGGCCGAATCCGGCCCACCACCTCATTTTCTGTGGCCTGCCGGCAGTGGAACAAGTTCCCTCTGTGCTGCTGTCAGTATCAGATAGTCTATCGGCTTGTTTTGTCTAGCACAGCAGACAAAAACAGATGAGTGCCGATAGCACATGGACAACGGCCGCGGAGAAGGGAAGAAGCCTGCAGATAACATGATACCTGGTGCGAGGCTGAGGAGGAGGAGCAGCAGCTGCAGGATGAGAGCTCTCACCAGCCCTCCCTCGGTTCATGGCAGCAGATCTGGGGAGACATCAGGGGCCCAAGTATGCAGGAGGGCCCCAAAAAGGACCGAGAACAGCCTGTATACCTGCCATTGGGACTACATTGGATGCAGGTGAGTATACAGATTGTTCTGTCTGTTATATAAACACTTGTGTTTGCATTGTGTATAAAAATGCAAAAGTGTATATATGTGTATATATATATATATATATATATATATATATATATATATATATATTGTAGAGGTGCACTATAGATAATGGCCCGTAGGGGGCAACAGACAGGCATTCTGGTGCCGGAGAAAAAGGAAAACACCCACAGGTATGGTGTGGAAGATATATGTCACAGAGGTTGTTAGCTTCTGGGATATAGATCGGTCCAATATTACTCCAGGCCAGATCTTACACCCAAACCGGTAAGCAATGTAAAGAGACAGGTGGAAGTGTGTGTGTGTCTGGGAAAACCAGACTTCTGTGGTGACCAGACTTCTGTTTAACCTGACTCCTGTTGTAGGCAGAGAGAGACGCTGTGACTAAACGGAGAGCTACGTTGTTCCGGCAGGAGACTTGGGGAACTCTTGCCCTAGGATTGGGGTCTGGAGACACTACAACATAAAGACAAGCTGCGCTTCTGGACTATTACAGGTCTGTGAAAGTAAATGGACTTATTGCTCTTTAGCTCAGTTGTGGACTTAATTGCTCCTCCTGTGGACTGTTGGAGGATTAAATTGATGGACTTTGCAAACTTTATCATTTTCTGGAGACCCAGTCGTTTCTGTTATGCTAAACTGATGTTGAATAAACTGAACAAGGAGTAAAAGTTACCATTGACATACTCATTAACCCCTGTGTTGCTACTATATATATACATAAGTGTGCGTCTGTGCATATATAATCATGTGCACCTGTGCGTGTATTTATATATGTATAATAGCGTGCATCTGTGTGTGTGATATATATAAAAATTAGTGTGTGGGTGTCACTTTTTACTACTATGGCTAATATAAGGACTACAATGGGGGACCCTATCACTACTGGGACTACAATGGGGGACCCTATGACTACTGGGACTACAATGGGGGACCCTATGACTACTGGGACTACAATGGGGGACCCTATGACTACTGGGACTACAATGGGGGACCCTATGACTACTGGGACTACAATGGGGGACCCTATGACTACTGGGACCACAATGGGGGACCCTATGACTACTGGGACCACAATGGGGGACCCTATGACTACTGGGACCACAATGGGGGACCCTATGACTACTGGGACCACAATGGGGGACCCTATGACTACTGGGACCACAATGGGGGACCCTATGACTACTGGGACCACAATGGGGGACCCTATGACTACTGGGACCACAATGGGGGACCCTATGACTACTGGGACCACAATGGGGGACCCTATGACTACTGGGACCACAATGGGGGACCCTGTGACTACTGGGACCACAATGGGCCACTATGGGGGACCCTATTACTATACAATCTTACAATTATAATCGGCCATTTGAAGGCAACCATAAGGCTGATGTGGCCCTCGGTGAAAATGAGTTTGACACCCCTAGTGTATGAAGTGTTTCAATGTGGCTGGCAGCCGGCACACAGTGGCGATGGACCTGGGGGCAGAGTAGTATGGCAAATGAAGTGTGCAGCACTACAGAGCGACGAAGGTGTGCGGCGGCATCCAGACTGCAGAATTTTGCGGGCAAAACACGCCTGCGGACCACAGTGCTTTGTCACAGCGATGCACATAAAGGTGGACAGAGGCTGGGACATGGGAGCTGGGAGCAGGTACAACAGTACCCTACATCCAGCCACAGAGGAGTCCCAGCGCTGCAGATATAGCTAGGTAAGCCTGGTTACTGGATGGTCTGGCGGGTAGTTGTCAGCGGAGCTCCAGTCCCACATGTCCACTCACATCCCCTGCTTAACTCTGCCCCCCTAATTCAGGTGTCTTAAGCACCACAACTCTTCTGGCAAATAAGAGGAGGCCCATGTTGGTAGTTGGGTTCCCACCAAAGTTGTTTGATGGAGGATGTCTCATACTGGGTCAATAAGTTGGTTAAAGATCCCCAGCAGTACTAATGGGGCTGCATCTAGGAGTACTACTTTGGCCATGATATTGTGCAACACTTGCGCATCAGCTAGGGGAGGTATATAAACATTGACTATAGTTAGAAGTTGCCCATTAAAGGAACCCTGCAGTATAAAGAAGCGGCCATTAGGGCCGATATATAGTTGTTCAAAGGTGAATGGTATGGATTTAGCCACCAAGATTGTCACACTTCCAGCATAACTGGAGTATGTAGCGTGGTAAGCCGAGCCACCAAACACTTGTTTAAGCGCCATAACATTGGAACCTTGCGAGTGTGTTTCCTGCAGCAAGAGGATATGGGGGCAGTAGTTTTTAAGAAAGTTGAACACTAGTGCTCTATTGACTTTAGAATTGAGGCCTCTGACGTTCCATGAGATTTATGTTTATCAGTAGGGATGAGCGAGCATACTCGTCCGAGCTTGATACTCGTTACTTTCACTTTCATCTCTGAGAAATTTGCGCGCTTTTCTGGCCAATAGAAAGACATGGAAGGCATTACAACTTCCTCCTGTGACGTTCCAGCCCTATACCACCCCTCTGCAGTGAGTGGCTGGGGAGATCAGATGACACCGAGTATTTAAATCTGCCCCGCCCGCGGCTCGCCACAGATGCATGCTGACATAGATCAGGGACAGTGCTGCTGATGCTGCTGCTGCTATAGGGAGAGTGTTAGGTGTTATTTTAGTCTTCAAGAACCCCAACGGTCCTTCTTAGGGCCACATCTGACCGTGTGCAGTACTGTTGAGGCTACTTTTAGCAGTGTTGTGCAATTTTTACTTTTTTTTTGTATATCGGGTGTGCAGACCATAGCGTCCTCAGTCTGCAGTTATTTTACTCAGTATAGGGGCAGTACTGGTGAGGCAGGGAAAGAGGTATACCGGCTATATAGGCAGTGGGCTTTTTCCAAAAAACTTCCAAAAAATACAATATTAGGCCTGCCTGTCACTGCCTTCAGTTTACTGCGTCTCTGCTGGGTGTAGTAGTTGTTGAATTAATACCCAGCCTTGCGCATAATTGTTGCCTGCCTCTGCAGTGCGTTACGTACGTGAAGTCAGCCTCCAAAAGGGCAATCGAAATACAGTGCATATCACAGGCAGTGTGGTTGTTCCCACAAAGTTTAAAAATATACAAGATTTGGCCTGCCTGTCACTGCCTTCAGTTTACTGCGTCTCTGCTGGGGGTAGTAGTTGTTGAATTAATACCCAGCCTTGCGCATAATTGTTGCCTGCCTCTGCAGTGCGTTACATACGCGAAGTCAGCCTCCAACCACAGGCCAATAAGCGGCACATTTAATTACAGCGTTGTGTTTTCTGCTAATCTCGTAATACACCATGCTGAGGGGTAGGGGTAGGCCTAGAGGACATGGACGGGGGCAAGGACGCGGAGGCCCAAGTCAGGGTGTGGGCACAGGCCGAGCTCCTGGTCCAGGTGTATCGCAGCCGACTGCTGCAGGATTAGGAGAGAGGTAAGTTTCAGGGGTCCCCAGATTCATCTCACAATTAATGGGTCCACGCGGTAGACCTTTATTAGAAAATGAGCAGTGTGAGCAGGTCCTGTCGTGGATGGCAGAAAGTGCATCCAGCAATCTATCGACCACCCAGAGTTCTACGCCATCCACAGCTGCAACTCTGAATCCTCTGGCTGCTGCTCCTCCTTCCTCCCAGCCTCCTCACTCAATGAAAATGACACATTCTGAGGAGCAGGCAGACTCCCAGGAACTGTTCTCGGGCCCCTGCCTAGATTGGGCAGCAATGGCTCGTCTCCCACCAGAGGAGTTTGTCGTGACCGATGCCCAACCTTTGGAAAGTTCCCGGGGTCCGGGGGATGAGGCTGGGGACTTCCGGCAACTGTCTCAAGAGCTTTCAGTGGGTGAGGAGGACGATGACTATGAGACACAGTTGTCTATCAGTGAGGTAGTAGTAAGGGCAGTAAGTCCGAGGGAGGAGCGCACAGAGGATTCAGAGGAAGAGCAGCTGGACGATGAGGTGACTGACCCCACCTGGTTTGCTAAGTCTACTGAGGACAGGTCTTTAGAGGGGGAGGCAAGTGCAGCAGCAGGGCAGGTTGGAAGAGCCAGTGCGGTGGCCAGGGGTAGAGGCAGGGCCAGACCGAATAATCCACCAACTGTTTCCCAAAGCGCCCCCTCGCGCCATGCCACCCTGCAGAGGCCGAGGTGCTCAAAGGTGTGGCAGTTTTTCACTGAGAGTGCAGACGACCGACGAACTGTGGTGTGCAAGGTTTGTCGCGCCAAGATCAGCCGGGGAGCCACTACCACCAGCCTCACCACCACCAGCATGCGCAGGCATATGATGGCCAAGCACCCCACAAGGTGGGACGAAGGCCGTTCACCGCCTCCGGTTTGCACCACTGCCTCTCCCCCTGTGCCCCAACCTGCCACTGAGATCCAACCCCCCTCTCAGGACACAGGCACGACCGTCTCCCGGCCTGCACCCACACGCTCACCTCCGCTGTCCTCGGCCCCATCCAGCAATGTCTCTCAGCGCAGCGTCCAGCCGTGGCTAGCGCAACTGTTTGAGCGCAAGTACGCCGCCACGCACCCGCACGCTTAAGCGTTAAACGTGCACATAGCCAAATTGATCAGCCTGGAGATGCTGCCGTATAGGCTTGTGGAAACGGAGGCTTTCGAAAACATGATGGCGGCGGCGGCCCCGCGCTACTCGGTTCCCAGTCGCCACTACTTTTCCCGATGTGCCGTCCCAGCCCTGCACGACCACGTCTCCCGCAACATTGTACGCGCCCTCAACAATGCGGTTACTGCCAAGGTCCACTTAACAACGGACACGTGGACAAGCACAGGCGAGCAGGGCCATTATATCTCCCTGACGGCACATTGGGTGAATTTAGTGGAGGCTGGGACCGAGTCAGAGCCTTGGACCGCTCACGTCCTACCCACCCCCAGAATTGCGGGCCCCAGCTCGGTGGTGGTAACTGCGGCGGTGTATGCTTCCTCCACTAAACCACCCTCCTCCTCCTACGCAACCTCTGTCTCGCAATCAAGATGTGTCAGCAGCAGCACGTCGCCACCAGTCGGTGTCGCGCGGGGTGGCAGCACAGCGGTGGGCAAGCGCCAGCAGGCCGTGCTGAAACTACTCAGCTTAGAAGAGAAGAGGCACACGGCCCACGAACTGCTGCAGGGTCTGACAGAGCAGACCGACCGCTGGCTTTCGCCGCTGAGCCTCCAACCGGGCATGGTCGTGTGTGACAACGGCTGTAACCTGGTGGCGGCTCTGCAGCTCGGCAGCCTCATGCACGTGCCATGCCTGGCCCACGTCTTTAACTTGGTGGTTCAGCGCTTTCTGAAAAGCTACCCATGCTTGTCAGACCTGCTCGGAAAGGTGCGCCGGCTCAGCGCACATTTCTGCAAGTCCCACACGGACGCTGCCACCCTGCGGACCCTGCAACATCAGTTTAATCTTCCAGTGTACCGACTGCTGTGCGACGTGCCCACACGGTGGAACTCTACGCTCCACATGTTGGCCAGGCTCTATGAGCAGCGTAGAGCTATAGTGGAATACCAACTCCAACATGGACGGCGTAGTGGGAGTCAGCCTCCTCAATTCTTTACAGGAGAGGGGGCCTGGTTGGCAGCCATCTGCCAGGTCCTTGGAAACTTTGAGGAGTCTACCCAGATGGTGAGCGGCGATGCTGCAATCATTAGCGTCACCATTCCTCTGCTATGCCTCTTGAGAAGTTCCCTGCAAAGCATAAAGGCAGACGCTTTGCGCTCGGAAACGGAGGAGGGGGAAGAGAGTATGTCGCTGGATAGTCAGAGCACCCTCATGTCTATATCTCAGTGCATTGAGGGGGAGGAGCATGAGGAGGAGAGGGAAGAGACAGCTTGGCCCACTGCTGAGGGTACCCTTGCTGCTTGCCTGTCATCCTTTCAGCGTGTATGGCCTGAGGAGGAGGATCCTGAAAGTGATCTTCCTAGTGAGGACAGCCATGTGTTGCGTACAGGTACCCTGGCACACATGGCGGACTTCATGTTAGGATGCCTTTCTCGTGACCCTCACGTTACACTCATTCTGGCTACTACGGATTACTGGGTGTACACACTGCTCGACCCACGGTATAAGGAGAACCTTTCCACTCTCATACCCGAAGAGGAAAGGGGTTCGAGAGTGATGCTATACCACAGGACCCTGGCGGACAAACTGATGGTAAAATTCCCATCCGACAGCGCTAGTGGCAGAAGGCGCAGTTCCGAGGGCCAGGTAGCAGGGGAGGCGCGAAGATCAGGCAGCATGTACAGCGCAGGCAGGGGAACACTCTCCAAGGCTTTTGCCAGCTTTATGGCTCCCCAGCAAGACTGTGTCACCGTACGTAGCCGATCGCACGACCATCCTCCGTGACGCCTCCCTACAACTACTGGGTGTCGAAGCTGGACACGTGGCCTGAACTCGCGCTGTATGCCCTGGAGGTGCTTGCTTGTCCTGCGGCTAGCGTCTTGTCAGAGAGGGTGTTTAGTGCGGTTGGGGGAATAATCACGGATAAGCGTACCCGCCTGTCAACTGACAGTGCCGACAGGCTTACACTCATAAAGATGAACAAAGCCTGGATTTCCCCAGACTTCTCTTCTCCACCAGCGGACAGCAGCGGTACCTAAACAATACGTAGGCTGCACCCGCGGATGGAAGCATCGTTCTCTATCACCATCAAAAACGGGGACCTTTTAGCTTCATCAATCTGTGTATTATATTCATCCTCCTCCTCCTGCTCCTCCTCTTGAAACCTCACGTAATCACCCTGAATGGCCAATGTTTCTTAGGCCCACAAGGCTCAGTCATATAACTTTTGTAAACAATGTTTATACGTTTCAATTCTCATTAAAGCGTTGAAACTTGCACCTGAACCAATTTTTATTTTAACTGGGCTGCCTCCAGGCCTAGTTACAAATTAAGCCACAGTAACCAAAGTGATTAATGGGTTTCACCTGCCCTCTTGGTTGGGCATGGGCAATTTTTCTGAGGTACATTAGTACTGTTGGTACACCAATTTTTTTGGGCCCTCGCCTACAGTGTAATCCTAGTAATTTTTATGGGCTTCGCCTGCACTCATGGTACAGCAAGATGTGTGGGGTTGGCCTACACTTTTGCTACATAAATGTAACTGGGGCCTTGTCTATACTGCAACTACTGAAATGTGCAAGAGACTGTTATCTCCCTAAACTGCTGCAACGGGAATGTTTCTGTGGCCTGTCTTGACTGCTGCTACTACAGAAATGGAACTAATACTGTGCTCCCCCTATACTGCTGCTTCGGAATTGTTACTGGGGCCTGTCTTGACTGCTACTATTACTGAAATAGAACTAAGACTGTGCTCCCCCTATACTGCTGCTAGTGATATGTTACTGGGGCCTGTCCCTAATGCTACCGCTGAAATGTTACTAATTCTGGCCTCTGCCTATACCGCTGCTAATGCTATGTCCCTGGGGTGTGGAAACGGAGGCTTCCCAAAGACATGATGGTGGCGAGGCCATTTCCCACCAACGCGGTTACTGTTAAGGTGCATATAACCAGAGACACGTGGAGAGGACACGTAGTGCCTCAAAAACATCCCCCTCCTGCTCCAACAATGAAAACATTCTTGGCAAATACCTTTGCATTGGTCCGTCTGGTGGCAGTCCAAGAATTTCACCTTTAACGACACAACAAGAGAGCCCCCCCCCCATCCCCCCGCCACGGCCCGCTTAATGCTGGCCACATTCCGAAAACCACCTAAATAAAACCGCGCTACTAGGTCCGCAGTCGCCACCACATTCCCACCAACGCGGTTACTGTTAAGGTACATATTACCAGTCTGACTGGGGCATGCATTGTAGGCCGAAGCACACTTGTATTGTATGTTACGTCAGCTCTGCTGAGCAGGGCACTGCAATGGGATTTATTTATGTACCGCCGGTGGGTTCCAGGGAGCCACCCATGCTGTGGGTCCACAGGGACTTCACATTAGTGAGTTGTACCTGCCTGTGTCTATGTATTAAAAACCCAGGTCAGACTGGGGCATGCAGTGTGGGCAGAAGCCCACCTGCATTAACCCCTTCCCGCTGCAGGGCGTAAGTTTACGTCCTGGCAGCCTGGTACTTCCCACAACAGGGCGTAAACTTATGTCCTGGAGATAGCACGGGATCACATATGATCTCGTGCTATCCCGCAGCCGGAGCCGGCTGTCAGTCACAGCCGGCGTCCCGCTGCTACGGCGGGGGGGCATCGGAGTTGCGCCCCCGCTGTTAACCCCTTCCCTGCCGCGATCTAAGTAGATCGCGGCAGGGAAAGAGTTCACAGAGGAAGCGCGGCTCCCTCTGTGTCTCCGGCCGGAACTCGCGATGTCATCGCGAGAGCCCGGCCTGTCACCATGGCAACAGGACGCCAGACACTGGCGTCCTGTATTGCCTATGCCTAGGATCGGTGTATAAGCGATAAGGCATGGGAGAGCAGTAGCTCTGCCATGGCTTATAACAGCGATCATCAGGGCTGTGATTAAAGTCCCTCAGAGGGACACAAACAGTGTAAAAAAAAACAAAAATTAAAAAAATGAATTAAAAAACATTTTTTAATGCTTTTTCTCAGATTAGCATAAAAAAAGGTACAAAAAAAAATAAAATCCCACATATTTGGTATTGTCGCGTCCGTAACGACGCGTACAATAAGTTGCACAGGCTTTTGACTGTGCACGGAAAAAAACGCCAAAAAAAACACTAAAAAACTGAGGCAAAATGCTATTTCTTAGCATTTTGCCTCACTAAAAACGCAATACAAGTGATCAAACAAGCCATATGTACCCCAAAATGGTACCAATAAAATCTACAGCTTGTCTCGCAAAAAATAAGCCCTCATAGAGTGCCGTACATCAAAAAATAAAAAAGTTACAGGACTTTGAATGCAGCGATTTAGAAAAAAAAAGATTTCCAAGAAAAAGGGTTTTTATTGCAGAAAAGTGGGAATAGCTAAAAAAAATGTAAAAATTTTGGTATCGTTGTAACCGTACCGACCCGCAGAAAAAATGGAATGTCTCATTTATGCTGCATGATTAACGCTCTAAAAATAAAATAAAAAAATCTATGGCAGAATTGATGCGTTTTCTCTCCCTGCTATCATTAAAAAAAAAAAAAAAAGTTTTACAATATAGTCTATGTACCGAAAAGTGGCACCGATTAAAAACTACAGTTCGCCACGCAAAAAACAAGCCCTCATACGGCCGCGTCGACGGAAAAATAAAAAAGTTATGACTTTTGATAAACGGAGAAGAAAATCCGCCAAAAATTGTTGCGTCCTTAAGCTCAAAATAGGCCATGTCATGAAGGGGTTAAACCTGACGTTACCTCAGCTGTGCTGGGCAATGCAATGGGATATATTTATGTACCGCCGGTGGGTTCCAGGGAGCCACCCATGCTGTGGGTCCACAGGGACTTCACATTAGATAGTTGTACCTGCCTGTGTCTATGTATTAAAAACCCCGGTCTGACTGGGGCATGCAGTGTGGGCCGAAGCCCACCTGCATTTCATCGGACGTAACCTCAGCTGTGCTGAGCAATGGAATGGGATATATTTATGTACCGCCGGTGGCTTCCTGGGACCCACCTATGCTGTTGGTCCACACGGAGTTGTAACTGCATGTGTCTACTTATAAAGAACCCCAGTCTGACTGGGGCATGCAGTGTGGGCCGAAGCCCACCTGTATTTAATCTGACGTTAGCTCTACTATCTGGAGCACTGCATTGGGACAAACTACAGGAGCAATACAGCGCTAATGAGACGTGCACAGCTACGCTAGCATTGGAGTCTGCTGTAGGCCCGCGATTGCTGAGGGTTTGTGCAGAGGCCTCTGTCCTTGGTGCAGTGAAAGTTCGCTTCCTGCCTAGGATTGCTGAAGCTGTGGGCCGAGGTCTATGTCGTGGGCGCAGTGCAAGTCTGCCATGTTTGGCCGCTCAGATCAATTTTTGGTTCATGTCTTGGGCTTCCTAGGACCCCACTATGCTGTTGGTGCAGACTTAGTTCCCATCGCGGTGTTTGACCTGTCTGGCACAAAGGCACTGACTGACTTGGGTAGTGGGCAGAGCGCTGACGGCTTTCCCCTTGCAGTGTGGATTGAGCTATGCGACACCTTGACAGAATGAATACTGTGTGGCACATGGATTCCCCATTGCTATGCCCACGTTTGCAGCTCCTGACGGAGGTGGCACAGGATTGGAGTTCTCATTGCTTCTGTACAGCATTGTGGGCTATCACCCCGCCCTTTTTAAAGAGGGTCGCTGCCTGGCCCTGCCAACCCTCTGCAGTGTGTGCCTGCGGTTCCTCCTCATGGCAGACGCAATTATAAATAGACATGAGGGTGGTGTGGCTGTGAGGCCAGCGTGTGGCATGAGGGCAACTGAAGGCTGCGCAGGGACACTTTGGTGTGCGCTGTGGACACTGGGTCGTGCGGGGGGGGGGGTTGGGCAGCATGTAACCCAAGAGAAGAGGCAGGGGTGTGTCCCCCAGGCAGTGCTTGTGCTTTGTTGGAGGTAGTGTAGTGCTTAGCTAAGGTATGCCTTGCTAATGAGGGTTTGTCCGAAGTAAAAATTGGTAGGGGGGGGGGGGGCACTCTTGCCACTATTGTGGCTGAATAGTGGGACCTGGGAACCTGAAATGCAGCCCAGCATGTTGGCCCTCGCCTGCCCTATCTGTTTCTGTGTCGTTTCCAGCACTTTCTTGGGTTTTGCAGATTTTCACAAATGAAAACCTTAGCGAGCATCGGCGATATACAAAAATGCTCGGGTCGCCCATTGACTTCAATGGGGTTCGTTACTCGAAACGAACCCTCGAGCATCGCTAAAAGTTCGACTCGAGTAACGAGCACCCGAGCATTTTGGTGCTCGTTCATCTCTATTTATCAGCCATTGGGAATGAGGGGTAGATTTAGAGAGGTCATGTTCATGCAAGGCACTCGTGCAACCTCATAAGGACTGTGATATCATGGGTCAAATCTGAAATTTAAACTACACATAAACAATAACTTTTCTCCCCACCCTACCCATCCAACCCAACTGAGGACAGGTTTTAAATCCCTGAATTATTACAATCAAAAGGGGGAATGGGCCCACCAAGCAACTCTTAAAAAAGAGAGGGAAAAAAACCCTATGTAAAGTACAGTGCAAAAAGGAAAGCGAGGGACTAATTTACCAAATTAGTATGGTAAACATAAGCCTGTATGAAGCCTAAGATCACTTATTCTGTAGTTTTTTTAAGTGACTAGATTCCGGGAGAAGGCTTATTCTGTCATGGAGGATTCCTCCTCCTAAGGACAGGAGCTCCAAACAGGATTACAGCACATTGACTTGTGGGCTGAAATTTAATGTTGGGGTTGACCAGACAGAAGCTGAGAGAGAAAAGGGGAGAGGCAGTAGACTATATAGAGCAGTTACATTAGTGCACTTATAAGACATGCATGAAGCAGTTTTAACCTAGCGCAACATACAGTCAAATACATGTTCACCCCCTCCCCTAAAGAGTCTATCTCCCCTCTACAGAGGAAAGCAACAGTGTCATTTAATGGCAGTAGAAAGCATGAGTGGTCATTTTGACCAGTCAGTCCCCTTTAAAGGGGTTGTCTCGCGAAATCAAGTGGGGTTATACACTTCTGTATGGCCATATTAATGCACTTTGTAATATACATCGTGCATTAAATATGAGCCATACAGAAGTTATTCACTTACCTGCTCCGTTGCTAGCGTCCTCGTTACCATGGTTCAGTCTAATTTCGGGGTCTTCTTGCTTTTTTAGATGCGCTTGCGCTGTGCGGTCTTCTCCCTTCGGCTCTGCTCGGCAGCTCCGCCCCGTCACGTGCCGATTCCAGCCAATCAGGAGGCTGCAACCGGCACACGTAATGGGGCGGAGCTACGCGATGACGCGTACAAGGGGGCGGAGCCAAAACGCTGATGCTGCCGAGCAGAGCCGAAGGGAGAAAACCCATCTGCGCAAGCGCGTCTAAAAAAGCAAGAAGACCCCGAAATTAGACGGAACCATGGCGACGAGGACGCTAGCAATGGAGCAGGTAAGTGAATAACTTCTGTATGGCTCATATTTAATGCACAATGTATATTACAAAGTGCATTAATATGGCCATACAGAAGTGCTTAACCCCACTTGATTTCGCGAGACAACCCCTTTAAGTACCATAGGGCACTCAGGATCCAGTGGTGCTCCAGCCAGGCAATCACATCTTCTGGCTTATCAAAGAATTGTGCCCAGTTGTCCCTGATCACTTTGAGGTTAGCCGAATACAGCATTGCATAGTCCAGCTGCTTGGAGCGTAGGAGATGTTTGGCTTCTGTGAACTTCTGACGACTAGGGAATAGTCAAGAAAAATTCTCATGTGTTGTCCTTGAACTTTTAAGGGATTCATCTTTAGGTTCAGTTCCAGCATTTTATCTCTATCTCCGCAGTTTAGAAGATTAGCTATAAATGTGTGCAGAGGTGCTCCTAAAGGAGGGGCTTTAGTCGGGATATGATGCACTCCAGCACAGAAGAGGATGGAAAAGGAGTCAGAGACATAGAAGTCCCTGAGTAGGGATTCAAAGTATTCACAGGGTTGTCACCCCTCCACTCCCTCTGGCAGGCCGACCAGTCTGATGTTGTATCTACGAGAGCGGTTCTCCAGGTGATCAATTTTTAGTTGTTAAGCAGAGGTGACAGATTCAAGCACCTGCACTTGCGCCCTGAGTGTTGACTATGTCCTCCAGGTCAGAGACTCGAGTTTCCACTGTAGTGGTGCATTCTCATAAGACATGGATGTCTGCCTGCAGTAGGTCAAATTTGCTTTCCAGTATCAATTTTCCCAGTATGTGCTAATCGAGACTCTGTTATAGCTTTTAGTACATCTGCAATAGTCGGGCTTGAGACACGTGGTCCAGAAGGAGACCCTTGAGGTGTATTAGGTGCACCAGGTTGGGTATCTTCCATAGCGCCAGGTTTCCCAAGCTGTTGTACCCTGTTAGTGATTTTCACTTGCTTTATAGGGGTATGTGTTACAGGAAAGCAAGTCAGAAGCAAAGGCATCACTCAGTTAGAGCTTATTATAATATAATCGGGGAGTCCTTAAAGAGCTTTATTCTGTTAACTTCTTGAGGTTCTTGGATTTAATCGGATGTAGGTTGCATAATATTGTAAGTCTATTATGCTACTGGCACTTTGTGATTTCAAGTTCAGGGCCCTGTGGCAAGGGTACAATGCAAGGTGTAATTTCCACACACTGCCACTGGATGGCAGTAGAGTACAGAAAAAGGCCTGCTCTTATTCTTGCTCAAGTACATTAGAAATTGTCTCCACTTTTCATATCACTTATAGGGCCGCATTTCTCTCCATCCTCTAAATTTAAAAGTTCGGCCTTCTTAACATCATTCTTAACCATTTCACCTTGTAAGAATTGAATCCAGGTGTCCTACAGTAAATGCCTACAATGGTGTCCTTTCTGTTCTCTCCTTGTATTCTTACCCAAACAGTTCCTACAGCACTACCATGCTCTGAAGCTTGATTCTCTGTGGAGATGAATGTTTTCCTAACATACAACACAATCCCCCCTGCCCTTTATTTTAGATTTGTTTCTTATAAATAAGTTGTATCCTTCAATCCTTGTATTCTAATTATGTGTATCATTCCACCAAGTTTCCGTGATGCCTATGACAAACATAGTTAATGTTTATATAACTCCCCCAGCTGATACTCGTGTTGCATGACATCAGGGCTAAAGAGGTGCTCTTGGATGCAGCCTCATTAATACTGATGGGAGATTTTAACCACCTTATAGTCCCGGTATGGGACTGTCGTCGCTAGACGACCTTGGTGGGAACCCAACTACCAACATGGGCCTCCTCTTACCTGCTAGAGGACATGTGGCGTTTTAGACACAAGCATGATAGTGCATACTCTTACCACTCAGTGTTGCATGGCTCATTTTCCAGAATAGATTCGTGCTTTGGGTCCCCGGAGTGTCTTCTCTTTGTGTGTGACGTCTCTTACTTGCCCTGAGGTGTCTCCGATCACTCACAACTTCGGCTAGTTCTAAATTTGAGGGGAGGGGGAACTTATACCCACTGGAAGCTTAATCCCTTATGGCTACATCAGCAGGAGGTCTGTATCTACACTGATCAGGAGGCAGATACCTTTTGGGGAGTCAATGCTGCTCCGGCTCCTGAGTCTGTAAACTGGAAGGCCTTCAAGGCCTTTAGCAGGGGCTCCTTCGCAGTAGCTATATCTGTCCATAGAAAGCCCTTACAACAGGCTAGACTTAGCTTGGAGTGCAGCCTCTGTGAGGCAGAGGCTTGCTATACTCCGAGCCCCACCGAAGCCAACCATTCTGCACCTAATCTATGAAGACAATATAGACTACTACTGCTTGATTACACCAAGAAAAAGCTTCTGCTCTCCCAGCACTGCGTTTTCGACCGAGGGGATAAAAACGCTTGACTATTAGCTTACCTTGTTAGTAAAGACAATATCATACCCTCAAATGTGGGGGTCCAGGATGTGTCTGGAGTCAAGGTCAATGACCCTGAGCTTATCAATAATATATTTAGTAACTTCTACACCACCCTGTATATGTATAAACTCAATTGCCCCAGGGAAGACCTAAGCACTTACCTCAACAGTAATGCATTCCCAACATTGCCCCAGAGTAGCATGACTATGCTAGATGGGAACTTATAGCTAGAGGAGGTAGTAGAGGCTATTCAATCCTTCCCAAATAAAAAAAACCCTGGGCCCGGACAGACTCCCTATAGAGTGGTACAAAATATATAGTAATATAATAATATCCGGCAACAATACGTGATGCCCTGATGGTTTTAATCCCCAAACCCGGTAAGGACCCAGGGGACTTGGGCTCTTACCAACCCATCTCCCTCTTTAACAATAATATTAAAATCCTAGTAAAAGTACTGTCAATATGCATTAACAGGGCCCTTCACCATATCGTACATGCTGATCAATCATGATTCATACCAGGCAAGAGTATGACCGTGAATGTTAGGCTACTCTTCACTAATCCTGCACACACTCCAGCCGGGGAAAGCGTACTCTGGTCTTCAATCGACCAAGCTAAGGTCTTTGATTCAATGGAATGGAAATATTTGTGGGAAGTGATGACGCAGTTCGGTTTTGGGTCAAGCTTCATTAAATGGGTGCAACCCATATACTATCTCCCGGTGGCTCGGATATGCACAAACACCTATATATCTAAGCAGTTCTCCCTGGCTAGAGGAACGTGTCAGGGATGCCCTTTGTCCCCAGCACTTTTTGCTATTGCAATCTAATGACTGGCGATCCAAATCAGGGTGTCAGCCGAGGTCACAGGGTTCCGACTGAGAGCATATGAAGAATGGGTGGCGCTTTACGCAGACAATAACCTCTTATTCTTGCAGGACCCAGAATCCTTCTTGGCTGCAGTACTCTCTATTTTTGCTATATTTGGAATATACTCTGGGGTGAAGGTCAATTGTGATAAAACTGGGCTGCTGACGTTTGATGCACTGTGACCTCTTTGGCCCTCTCTGCCCCTCTGAGGTGGACTGACAGAGTTACCTATCTTGGGATAGTGGTACGAAAATCTGCTGACCATTTCTGTGCAGGCAACCTTGCCCCACGGTTGAAGTAGACAGAAGTTATAGCAACCCAATGGGCATCGCTCCCACATAAACCTAATCAAAATGAAGCCATTACCCAAATTTCTCTACATATTCCAGAATACACCTAATTCGATCCCTAAAAAGTACTTTAAGGCTGTTTGAAAGATACTCCTCCATATACTGTAGTGAGGATCCACCCAGAGAATTAAATATAAACTCTGTCTGCCTGTGGAGGGAGGGGGACTATGTGCGGGGTGGTGCCTCTCTTCTACTGATTATAACCCAGTGGGAGGCTTGAGCGCAGAAGAGTAAGTGATTAATATATGAGGGCTGTCACAGTGTGGAGGGATCAGCCCTATTCTCATTTGCATCAGAAGCAATGGGATGAAACTGAAAGGGAGGACACACAAATTAGATATTAGAAAAAAATTCTGACAGTGAGGGTGATCAATAAGTGGAACAGGTTGCCACAGAAGGTGGTGAGTTCTCCTTCAATGGAAGTCTTCAAGCAAAGGCTTGACTGACATCTGTCTGGGATGATTTAGTGATCCTGCACTCAGCAGGGTGTTGCACATAGCTTTGCAATAGCCTATGATCGTTATAACAAGCGATAAGGCATTGCAGGACAAAAGGCCTGCAATGCTTTATCATAGCGATGATAGGTGTGGTTGTACAAGTCCATTACAGGGACATAATTGTTTAAAAAAGAAAAATGTAAAGCAAAACTGTAAAAAAAAAAATTCTGCTTTTTCCCATATTAGCATAAAAAAATTAAAATCCCACATAGTTGGTATTGCCATATTCGTAACAATGTGCACAATACATTGAACACACTTTTTATCCTGCAAAAAAAAAAAATCTAAAAAACAGGCAAAATACAAATTTTTTTTTTCATTTACCAAAAAAAGCAATAAAAGTGATCAAAAAATCCGTTTGTACCCCAAATGGAACCAGTAAAAACTACTGTTCATCTCTCAAAGAACAAGCCCTCACAGAGCTTCGTCCATGGAAAAAAAAAGTTATAGGACATTGAATGCAGCGATTTAGAAAAAGAAAATAATTTCCAAAAAAGGGATTTTATTACAGAAAAGTGTAAAAAAAACCTAAAAAAAATTTTGGTATCATTGTAATAGTACCGACCCACAGACAAAAATGTATCCTGTCATTTATGCTGCATGATTAACGCTGTAAGAAACCCCCCCTCCAAAAAAATCTATGGCAGAATTGATGTGTTTTCTCTCCCTGCTATCATAAAAAAATTAAAGTTTTACAATATAGTCTATGTACCCAAAAATTGTACCAATAATAACTACAGTTCGCCACGCAAAAAACAAGCCCTTATATGGCCGCGTCAACAAACAAACCAAAAAAAAAAGTTATGGCTTTTGAAAAAGGGAGATGAAAATCCGCCAAAAATTTAAGCCCAAAAAATAGACCATGTCCTTAAGGGGTTATGTTTATACACTCGCCTCGTAGCGAAAAAAAAAAACCCGCTGTGATATCGCCAGTGTTTTCAATAGGGCGAGCAGCAGTATTAATGAATAGCTAAATGCTGCCTGTAACTGGCTCAGCACTCAGCCAATCAGCACAGCCCTTTTTAAATCATCCGCCTGCTAAAAAGTGCTGTTCAGCAGTGCAGGGTAGCCAGCCGGAGGACGCGGCGGAGAGGTGAGTAAAGATTTTTTTTTAGTTTTTCTCACCAGCTAGGGATGATTTTCAGGGAAGGTCTTATATTTCAAGCCCTTCCCCGAAAATCATGCTGCGGAGGTTGCCTAAAAACCACAGCTTTCAATGGGGCTGGCAGCAGAAGTCCAACCCAATTGAAAGCAATGGGATAGCATCCTGGACTTCTGCCACAGCTGTGGCAGGATTCCTTCAACCCCTTGTGTGCGTGTGTGTGTGGTATGAGTTATACATCTCCCTGTATATAAAATTGCACTCTATTAAAAAGAAAAAAAAAAAAAATTGCATCAAAAATACATGCAGTTTCTTAAAAATGTTTGTGGTCTTTGAATACATGCAGTTTTTTTGTGTGTTTTTCTTAACTGTGGTTCAAAAGTACAAAAAAAATTGAACATACCCTAAGGCCCAATGTCCACAAGCAAAATCGAATTAGTGAATCCGTGTGGGTGTCCTGCACACGTGATAGGTAATTATTGGACACCCACAGGTAATTAAACACCTGCGGATGTCATTTTTCCCTGCCGCGCAGATTGCACTAGTGGGAAAGCACATGCAGCATGCTCCATTTTTTGCGGATTCCCCGCACAGACTGCTCCTGCGGCTTCTATTAAAGCCAATGGAAGCCGTCCGCTCTCGCAGCTGTAGCTGCATCCCTCCAGTGGGAAAGCAGGAGTTCAAAAAGAAAGTGTGCACGGCACATGCACGTGGCACGCTGCCGGCGTGCCGAGAACATCTGCCGGGCGGGAAAAAAGAAAATCCGGCAGCGACGGACAGGAATCCACTGCGTCTGGACCGGTAAGTATAATCTATTATATGGCCTCATGTCTACGGAAAAGAAGGGACCTGCTGCGGGATTCTGCATGGGGAATCTGTGAGGCCCCCGACATAAGGCCCAAGGCCACTCTAAGATGTGCATTCAGAAAATGCAGCTTCAAATCGTGTTTTTGTTTTGTTTTTTTAACACAATTTCGAGCAGCATTTTTGAACACTTGGTACAGTGTTTTTAATGCACCCCATCATTGTGATGGCTGAGGAGGTGCATTAGAAAACGCAAAAAACAGGACAGATAGCAGAATATAATATCACAGATCCTTCCAGCCTGTATGTGCAAATACTGAGTGTGAAATGGATTTATGGTAAATTCAGGACATTAACAAGTACCTGTCTACAGGGGCTTAGATGTAAAGGATGCAGAGACAGCAGTCGCATCCGGGCCCTGGAACCTGAGGGGCAAACAGTCACCCTGCCATATGACACTAGTGTTATAAATAAAACATTGTTAAACACTTTGCATTGTGGTCCAGGAGCTTCAAGTTACTCCCCTTCATGCCTGTAAGTATATTTAGTCTCTTTCCTCCTCTCTACTATCCTATACGGAGGCAGGTAGCTCCACACGACAGACCACATGCAGCTCGCGTGCTAGTTCTGCATAGGCTCATGTTTTGCAGACTTTGCACTTGCACTATGTGCAAAACCAACAAAAGCTTATGAGGCGATTTCCCAGTATCTGTAATGTGGAAAGCTATGGAACATATACAAAGACGATGTATTTACCATTGGGCAGAAACAGCCACAGTAGTTAATTAAAATATTTATTTTCTGATCCCAATTAGAGATGAGCGAACACCAAAATGTTCGGGTGTTCGTTATTCGTAACGAACTTCCCGTGATGCTCGAGGGTTCGTTTCGAACAACGAACCCCATTGAAGTCAATGGGCGACCAGAACATTTTTGTATTTTGCCGATGCTCGCTAAGGTTTTCATGTGTGAAAATCTGGGCAATTCAGGAAAGTGATGGGAATGACACAGTGACGGATAGGGCAGGCGAGGGGCTACATGTTGGGCTGCATCCTAAGTTCACAGGTCCCACTATTAAGCCACAATAGCGGCAAGAGTGGGCCCCCCCCCCCTCCCAACAACTTTTACTTCTGAAAAGCGCTCATTAGCATGGCATACCTTTGCTAAGCACCACACTACCTCCAACAAAGCACAATCACTGCCTGCATGACACTCCACTGCCACTTCTCCTGAGTTACATGCTGCCCAACCGCACCCCCTCCCCCCCACAGCGCACACCAAAGTGTCCCTGCGCAGCCTTCAGCTGCCCTCATGCCACACCACGCTCATGTCTATTTAGAATTGCGTCTGCCATGACGAGGGACCGCAGGCATACACTGCAGAGGTTGGCACGGCTAGGCAGCGACCCTCTTTAAAAGTGGCGGAGCGATAGCCCACAATGCTGTACAGAAGCAATGAGAAATAGAATCCTGTGCCACCGCCATCTGGAGCTGCACACGTGGGCATAGCAATGGGGAACCTATGTGCCACACACTATTCATTCTGTCAAGGTGTCTGCATGCCCCAGTCAGACCGGGCTTTTTAATTCATAGACACAGGCAGGTACAACTCCCTATTGTGAAGTCCCTGTCGACCCACAGCATGGGTGGCTCCCTGGAACCCACCGGCGGTACACAAAAATATCCCATTGCATTGCCCAACACAGCTGAGGTAGTAATGTCGTGCGTAATACAGGTGGGCTTCGGCCCACACTGCATGCCCCAGTCAGACTGGGATTCTTTACAAGTGGACACATGTAGGTTTAACTCCCTGTGGACCCACTGCCTGGGTGGGTGCCAGGAAGCCACCGGCGGTACATAGAAATATCCCATTGCATTGCCCAACACAGCTGAGGTAGTAATGTCGTGCGTAATACAGGTGTGCTTCGGCCCACACTGCATGCCCCAGTCAGACTGGGATTCTTTACAAGTGGACACATGTAGGTTTAACTCCCTGTGGACCCACTGCCTGGGTGGGTGCCAGGAAGCCACCGGCGGTACATAGAAATATCCCATTGCATTGCCCAACACAGCTGAGGTAGTAATGTCGTGCGTAATACAGGTGGGCTTCGGCCCACACTGCATGCCCCGGTCAGACGGGTTCTTTAGAAGTGTACAGATGTATTAAAAACTCAGTGTGCACCTACAGCATGGGTGGCTCCCTGGAACCCACCGGCGGTACACAAAAATATCCCATTGCATTGCCCAACACAGCTGAGGTAACGTCAGCTGTAATGCAGGTGGGCTAAAAATTAATTTGATTACACTGTAGGCGAGGGCCCACACAAATTGCTGTATCAACAGTACTAATGTACATCCCAAAAATTGGCCATGGCCAGCCAAGAGGGCAGGTGAAACCCATTAATCGCTTTGGTTAATGTGGCTTAAGTGGTAACTAGGCCTGGAGGCAGCCCAGTGTAACGAAAAATTGGTTCAAGTTAAAGTTCCAATGCTTTTAAGCGCATTGAAACTTATAAAAATTGTTCTGAAAAATTATTTGAGTGAGCCTTGTGGCCCTAAGAAAAATTGCCCGTTCAGCGTGATTACGTGAGGTTTCAGGAGGTGGAGCAGGAGGAGGAGGAGGAGGAATATTAGACACAGATTGATGAAGCAGAAATGTCCCCGTTTTGGATGGTGAGAGAGAACGTAGCTTCCATCCGCGGGTGCAGCCTACGTATTGCTTACGTATCGCTGCTGTCCGCTGGTGGAGAACAGAAGTCTGGGGAAATCCAGCCTTTGTTCATCTTGATGAGTGTTAGCCTGTCGGCACTGTCGGTTGACAAGCGGCTACGCTTATCTGTGATGATTCCCCCAGCCGCACTAAACACCCTCTCCGACAACACGCTAGCCGCAGGACAAGCAAGCACCTCAAGGGCATACAGGGCTAGTTCAGGCCACGTGTCCAGCTTCGACACCCAGTAGTTGTAGGGGGCAGAGGCGTCACCAAGGATGGTCGTGCGATCCGCTACGTACTCCCTCACCATCCTTTTGCAGTGCTCCCGCCGACTCAGCCGTGACTGGGGAGCGGTGACACAGTCTTGGTGGGGAGCCATAAAGCTGGCCAGGCCCTTAAAGACTGTTGCACTGCCTGGGATGTACATGCTGCTCGATCTACGCACATCCCCTGCAACATGGCCCTCGGAACTGCGCCTTCTGCCACTAGCGCTGTCGGCTGGGAATTTTACCATCAGCTTGTCCGCAAGGGTCCTGTGGTATAGCAACACTCTCGAACCCCTTTCCTCTTCGGGAATCAGAGTGGGCAGGTTCTCCTTATACCGTGGATCGAGCAGTGTGTACACCCAGTAATCCGTCGTGGCCAGAATGCGTGCAACGCGAGGGTCACGAGAAAGGCATCCTAACATGAAGTCAGCCATGTGTGCCAGGGTACCTGTACGCAACACATGGCTGTCTTCACTAGGAAGATCACTTTCAGGATCCTCCTCCTCCTCCTCCTCCTCCTCAGGCCATACACGCTGAAAGGATGACAGGCAATCAGCCGGTGTACCGTCAGCAGCGGGCCAAGCTGTCTCTTCCCCCTCCTCCTCATCCTCCTCATGCTCCTCCTCCTCCTCCTGTACGCGCTGAGAAATAGACAGGAGGGTGCCCTGACTATCCAGCGGCATACTGTCTTCCCCCGCCCCCGTTTCCGAGCGCAAAGCAGCTGCCTTTATGGTTTGCAGGGAATTTCTCAAGATGCATAGCAGAGGAATGGTGACGCTAATGATTGTAGCATCGCCGCTCACCACCTGGGTAGACTCCTCAAAATTACCAAGGACATGGCAGATGTCTGCCAACCAGGCCCACTCTTCTGAAAGGAATTGAGGAGGCTGACTCCCACTGCGCCGCCCATGTTGGAGTTGGTATTCGACTATAGCTCTCCGTTGTTCATAGAGCCTGGCCAACATGTGGAGCGTAGAGTTCCACCGTGTGGGCACGTCGCACAGCAGTCGGTGCACTGGCAGCTTAAAGTGATGTTGCAGGGTGCGCAGGGTGGCAGCGTCCGTGTGGGACTTGCGGAAATGTGCGCAGAGCCGGCGCGCCTTTACGAGCAGGTCTGACAAGCGTGGGTAGCTTTTCAGAAACCGCTGAACCACCAAATTAAAGACGTGGGCCAGGCATGGCACGTGCGTGAGGCTGCCAAGCTGCAGAGCCGCCACCAGGTTACGGCCGTTGTCACACACGACCATGCCCGGTTGGAGGCTCAGCGGCGCAAGCCAGCGGTCGGTCTGCTGTGTCAGACCCTGCAGCAGTTCGTGGGCCGTGTGCCTCTTATCGCCTAAGCTGAGTAGTTTCAGCACGGCCTGCTGACGCTTGCCCACCGCTGTGCTGCCACACCGCGCGACACCGACTGCTGGCGACATGCTGCTGCTAACACATCTTGATTGTGAGACAGAGGAGGAGGAGGAGGAGGAGGGTGCTTTAGTGGAGGAAGCATACACCTCCGCAGATACCAGCACCGAGCTGGGGCCCGCAATTCTGGGGGTGGGTAGGACGTGAGCGGTCCCAGGCTCTGACTCTGTCCCAGCCTCCACTAAATTCACCCAATGTGCCGTCAGGGAGATGTAGTGGCCCTGCCCGCCTGTGCTTGTCCACGTGTCCGTAGTTAAGTGGACCGTGGCAGTAACCGCGTTGGTGAGGGCGCGCACAATGTTGCGGGAGACGTGGTCGTGCAGGGCTGGGACGGCACATCGGGAAAAGTAGTGGCGACTGGGAACTGAGTAGCGCGGGGCCGCCGCCTCCATGATACTTTTGAAGGACTCCGTTTCCACAACCCTATACGGCAGCATCTCAAGGCTGATGAATTTTGCGATGCGGACGGTTAACGTTTGAGCGTGCGGGTGCGTGGCGGCGTACTTGCGCTTGCGCTCGAACACTTGCGCAAGCGACGGCTGAACGGTGCGCTGAACTACACTGCTGGATGGGGCCGAGGACAGCGGAGATGAGGGTGTGGGTGCAGGCCATGAGGCGGTAGTGCCTGTGTCCTGAGAGGGGGGTTGCATCTCAGTGGCAGGTTGGGGCACAGGGGGAGAGGCAGGGGTGCAAACCGGAGACGGTGAACGGCCTTTGTCCCACCTTGCGGGGTGCTTGGCCATCATATGTCTGCGCATGGTGGTGGTGGTGAGGCTGTTGGTGTTGGCTCCCCGGCTGAGCTTTGCGCGACAAAGGTTGCACACCACTGTTCGTCGGTCGTCAGGCGTCTCTGTGAAAAACTGCCAGACCTTAGAGCACCTCGGCCTACGCAGGGTGGCATGGCGCGAGGGGGCGCTTTGGGAAACACTTGGTGGATTATTCGGTCTGGCCCTGCCTCTACCCCTGGCCACCGCACTGCCTCTTCCAACCTGCCCTGCTGATGCCCTTGACTCCCCCTCTGAAGACCTGTCCTCCTGAGTAAGCGTTGCACACCAGGTGGGGTCAGTCACCTCATCGTCCTGCTGCTCTTCCTCCGAATCCTCTGTGCGCTGCTCCCTGGGACTTACTGCCCTTACTACTACCTCACTGCAAGACAACTGTGTCTGATCGTCATCGTCCTCCTCACCCACAGAAAGTTGTTGAGACAGTTGGCGGAAGTCCCCAGCCTCTTCCCCCGGACCCCGGGAACTTTCGAATGGTTGGGCATCAGTGACGATAAACTCCTCTGGTGGGAGAGGAACCGCTGCTGCCCAATCTAAGCAGGGGCCCGAGAACAGTTCCTGGGAGTGTTCCCGCTCCTGAGCAGGTGTCATTGTAGTGGACTGAGGAGGCTGGGAGGAAGGAGGAGCAGCAGACAGAGGATTCGGATTGGCAGCAGTGGACGGCGCAGAACTGCGGGTAGACGATAGGTTGCTCGAAGCACTTTCTGCCATCCAGGACAGGACCTGCTCACACTGCTCATTTTCTAATAACCGTCTCCCGCGTGGACCCATTAATTGGGCGATGAATGTGGGGACGCCAGAAACGTGCCTCTCTCCTAATCGCGCAGCAGACAGCTGCGACACACCTGGATCAGGAGCTTGGCCTGTGCCCACACCCTCACTTGGCCCTCCGCGTCCTCGGCCACGTCCACGTCCACGTCCTCTAGGCTTACCCCTACCCCTCAGCATGCTGTATTACCAGTGATTAGATTTCCCAGGCAGGAAATAAATTGGCGCAAGACTGCAGGCCAAATATAATTTTTGCCCTTTTTGGAAAACGAAAGGCCCCACTGCCTCTAGTGAATGAATTATCTAAGTTTAATAACTGTGCTGTGTCCCTGCTTATGTGTCACAGAACGTGAGGGTAGCAGAGTTATTATAACTCTTGGAGAGCAGGTATTTTTTTTCCCAATTAAGGAAAGCAAATGGCGAACCCAGCAGTAAAGCGTAGCTGGGTGCGTATGATTTAGCAATGTTTTTCACGCAGCTCACACGTCTACACAGGCGTAAGGACGGACACAGGCTGGACAAATAGATTTGTTTTCAGTTTTTTCCCACCAACAGGCAGCACTGCGTATATTCAATGAACCTGCGAAGTTTAATAACTGCGCTGTGTCCCTGCTTATGTGTCACAGAACGTGAGGGTAGCAGAGTTATTATAACTCTTGGAGAGCAGGTATTTTTTTTCCCAATTAAGGAAAGCAAATGGCGAACCCAGCAGTAAAGCGTAGCTGGGTGCGTATGATTTAGCAATGTTTTTCACGCAGCTCACACGTCTACACAGGCGTAAGGACGGACACAGGCTGGACAAATAGATTTGTTTTCAGTTTTTTCCCACCAACAGGCAGCACTGCGTATATTCAATGAACCTGCGAAGTTTAATAACTGCGCTGTGTCCCTGCTTATGTGTCACAGAACGTGAGGGTAGCAGAGTTATTATAACTCTTGGAGAGCAGGTATTTTTTTTCCCAATTAAGGAAAGCAAATGGCGAACCCAGCAGTAAAGCGTAGCTGGGTGCGTATGATTTAGCAATGTTTTTCACGCAGCTCACACGTCTACACAGGCGTAAGGACGGACACAGGCTGGACAAATAGATTTGTTTTCAGTTTTTTCCCACCAACAGGCAGCACTGCGTATATTCAATGAACCTGCGAAGTTTAATAACTGCGCTGTGTCCCTGCTTATGTGTCACAGAACGTGAGGGTAGCAGAGTTATTATAACTCTTGGAGAGCAGGTATTTTTTTTTCCCAATTAAGGAAAGCAAATGGCGAACCCAGCAGTAAAGCGTAGCTGGCTGCGTATGATTTAGCAATGTTTTTCACGCAGCTCACACGTCTACACAGGCGTAAGGACGGACACAGGCTGGACAAATAGATTTGTTTTCAGTTTTTTCCCACCAACAGGCAGCACTGCGTATATTCAATGAACCTGCGAAGTTTAATAACTGCGCTGTGTCCCTGCTTATGTGTCACAGAACGTGAGGGTAGCAGAGTTATTATAACTCTTGGAGAGCAGGTATTTTTTTTTCCCAATTAAGGAAAGCAAATGGCGAACCCAGCAGTAAAGCGTAGCTGGCTGCGTATGATTTAGCAATGTTTTTCACGCAGCTCACACGTCTACACAGGCGTAAGGACGGACACAGGCTGGACAAATAGATTTGTTTTCAGTTTTTTCCCACCAACAGGCAGCACTGCGTATATTCTATGAATAATAACTGTGTTGTGGCCCTGCCTATACAATTCTTTCCCTGCAGTATCAATGGAGGGTGCAATGCTCTGCAGAGGCGATTTTGAGAAGCCCAAAAAAAATGCAGCACAGCCAACAGCAGCCTGGACAGTACTGCACACGGATAAATATGGCCCTAGAAAGGACCGTTGAGGTTCTTGAAGGCTACACTCACTCCTAACACTCTCCCTGCCTATGCAGCACTTCTGTCCCTAATGCCAGGTGCAACGGTCTGCAGAGGCGATTTTGAGAAAAAAAAAAAAATCCCACTGCTAACAGCAGCCAACACACAGCTATCAGTGGCCCTAATAAGGACCTTTGGGGGGTCTTGAAGCCTACACTAACTACCAATTCTTTCCCTACAGCAGCTCCGGTATAAACAGCACTGTCCCTCATCTAACTCACACCGCATCTGAGGCGAGCCGCGGGAGGGGCCGACTTTTATATTAGGCGAACACCTGATCTCGCCAGCCACTCACAGCAGGGGGGTGGTATAGGGCTTAAACGTTGCAGGGGGAAGTTGTAATGCCTTCCCTGTCTTTCAATTGGCCAGAAAAGCGCGCTAACGTCTCAGGGAAGGAAGTGAAAGTAACCAGAACACCGCATGGTGTTCGTCACGAATAACGAACATCCCGAACACCCTAATATTCGCACGAATATCAAGCTCGGACGAACGCGTTCGCTCATCTCTAATCCCAATCTGAAAAGTAAATGTTACCTGCAAACATAAGAAATATATATGAAGGAACATCCTGCAACATTCTTATGCTATGAGCCTGAAGTGTAATGACTCACACACTATGCCCAGGAGGACTGGGGTAAGCTAAGGACACAGGCATTCCACTGAAACAGGGAGAAGATAAAGAGGAACAAATACAGACCAACGGCTCATCCCCCTTTCCTGATAGACTGCAACACAACTTTCCCAAGATAAAGGAAAACCTCACATATATTTCAAATGTATCTCAGGAAGAGGATATAAAAAAGAGTATTAGTGAAAGTGTTAAAGGGGTTGTCTCGCGAAACCAAGTGGGGTTATACACTTCTGTATGGCCATATTAATGCACTTTGTAATATACATCGTGCATTAAATATGAGCCATACAGAAGTTATTCACTTACCTGCTCCGTTGCTAGCGTCCCCGTCGCCATGGTTCCGTCTAATTTCGGTGTCTTCTTGCTTTTTTAGACGCGCTTGCGCAGATGGTTCTTCTCCCTTCGGCTCGGCTCGGCTCAGCAGCATCAGCGTTTTGGCTCCGCCCCCTGTACGTGTCATCACATAGCTCCGCCCCCGTCACGTGCCGATTCCAGCCAATCAGGAGGCTGGAACCGGCACACGTCATGGGGCGGAGCTACGCGATGACGCGTACAAGGGGGCAGAGCCAAAACGCCGATGCTGCCGAGCTGAGCCGAAGGGAGAAGAAGGGAGAAGACGGATCTGCGCAAGCGCGTCTAAAAAAGCAATAAAACACCAAAATTAGACGGAACCATGGCGACGGGGACACTAGCAACGGAGCAGGTAAGTGAATAACTTCTGTATGGCTCATATTTAATGCACGATGTATATTACAAAGTGCATTAATATGGCCATACAGAAGTGTATAACCCCACTTGATTTCGCGAGACAACCCCTTTAATTTATAGATTTTACACCTGGTGATTGGAGGCTGATTTTAATTGATATAAAAACAGTGCAGGGAAAAAACAAAATTTATTCGCAAGTGATGGCTGCATCCCAACCCCCTGCTATAATGCCCTAATGTTGAAATGTCTTTACAGTGTGTGATTTTAGTATACTAAAGGTGCGGATCACGCGTGCGGGAGCTCATAGAGCACATAGCTCAATTGATCTCCCGCATGAAAAATAAAACACAATTACAGTGCATCCGCAGCCTAAATCCGTGTTACAAATCCGCAGCAGATCTGATTTTCCCCGTGGACATGAGGCCTAAGGCCTCATGTCCACGAGCAAAATATGATTTTAAATCCGCAGCGGATCACCTGCATGCGGATCCGCATCCCATAGGGATGCACTGACCACCCGCGGGAAGATAAATACCCGCGGATGGTCAATAAAAGTGAATTTAAAAAAAATGGAGCATGAAAAAAAATGTGACATGCTCCATTTTCGCGCGGGTCTCCCGCGGGGACTGCTCCCGCAGGCTTCTGTTGAATAAAATAAGAATAGAATAACTTACCCGCAGCGGACCGGGCAGGTCTTCTCTACTGCACGGCCAGATCTTTTTTCTTCGGCCCGGCGCATGCGCACGGCACGCTGCCGGCGTGCCGAGTACATCCGCCGGCCGAAGAAAGAAGATCCGGCCGTGAAGAGGAGAAGACCTGCCCGGTCTGCTGCGGGTAAGTTTATTCTTATTTTAAGCGCTCATGTCCGCGGGGCAGGAGGGACCCGCTACGGATTCTCCATGGAGAATCCGTAGCGGGCCTGATTTTCCCCGTGGACATGAGGCCTAAGGCCACCTGCACACGAGTGTTCCGGATTACGCCAGAGGATTTTCACGTGCGGGAGACCTACGTATGGCACCTAAATGTGCTTGCGGATAGGTGCAGATGCGTGAAAAATCACACGCGGATATATGCAGATGTGCTGCGGAAAAAAACGTGCGGAAAAACCTGCAGCCCCCTACCACGCCTACTTCCTCTAATGTCATAGCAACCAGTGCCTTCATCTGCAGCTGCACCACGGATGTACTGCGTGAAAAAACGCGTCCATTCACTTGTATTGGAGTCTCCACGCACAGAATCCGACCCAAATTAGGACATGCCACGTTTTTTTTTCTAGCGCGTGAAAATCCGCAATGCAAATCCGTCCATCTGGGGACAACTGCGCATCCTCATAGAAGTATGACCGCCTGCACACGAGCGTTCCGGATTACGCCAGCGGATTTTCACATGCGGGAGACCTGCGTATGGCACCTAAATGTGCTTGCGGATAGGTGCAAATGCGTGACAAAATCATGCGCAGATATATGCGGATGTGCTGCGGAAAAAAATGCGCGGAAAAACCTACAGCCTCTTACCCTGCCTACTTCCTCATAGCAACCAGTGCCTTCATCCGCAGCTGCACCGTGGATGTACTGCATGAAAAACGCGTCCATTCACTTGTATTAGGCCGCCTGCACACGGGCGGAAATCCTGCGGCAGTATTTCCCGCGGGATTTCCGCCACTGAAAGTTTGCATAGGAGTGCATTACAATACGCACTCCTATGCAGACGGCCGCGGTTTGGCCGCGCGAAATCTCGCGCGGCAAACAAACCGCGGCGTGTCCTATTTTTCTGCGGGGCACGCACTCACCCGGCCGCCGGCTCCGGTCTGCGCAGAGTCGGGGCCGCCAGGCGCGGGTGAGTACGCGCTCGTCCCTGCAGGCTCTTGGGTCGGGTCCCGCGGCGAGAATTCTCGCTGCCGGATCCGACCCGCTCGTCTGCAGGCGGCCTTAGAGTCTCCACGCACAGAATCCGACCCAAATTAGGACATGCTGCGTTTTTTTTCTAGCACGTGAAAATCCGCGATGCAAATCCGTCCGTCTGGGGACAACTGCGGATCCCCATAGAAGTATATTGGCTGCGGTCAGGGGCGGACAATGTGCTTAAAATACCGCGGCAGAAATTCCGCCCGTGTGCAGGCACCCTTAATTGGCTGCGGTCAGGGGTGGACAATGTGCTTAAAATACCGCGGCAGAAATTCCGCCCGTGTGCAGGCACCCTTAATTGGCTGCGGTCAGGGGTGGACAATGTGCTTACAATACCGCGGCAGAAATTTTGCCCGTGTGCAGGCACCCTAAATGAGAAACACTAGTAAATATGATTCATAAAGTCATCTCCTAACTTGTTAAAAGTCCATCCCAATGACATGGGTATGCTAGAGTCACATCCGCTGTTGGGAGACAGATTGTATGTACATAATACTTATAATAGACATTGAAGTTACCTCTTTGATATTTTATTGTTTATGTAGCGGTCGGGAAAAACATCTTGGGCTCAGGCAATCCTATTGCTTAGGATGTATTCACACGACCGTATATCGGCTGGGTTTTCACGCCCAGCAGATATACGGTGTCTGTCTCTGCAGGGGGAAGAGGCTGGAAGAATCGGGAGCAGTGCTCTGAGCTCCCACCCCCTCTCTGCCTCCTCTCCGCCCCTGTGCACGATTAGCAATGAGAGGAGGCGAACGGGGGCAGGGCTAAGTTACAGGAATTAGCTCCGCCCCATCCCGGCTCTCCTCATTGAAAATAGTGCAGGGGGGTGGAGAGGAGGCAGAGGGGGGGGGGTGGGAGCTCAGAGAACTGCTCCCGGCTCTTCCAGTCTCCTTCCACTGCAGAGAGAGACGCCGTATATCAGCTGGGCGTGAAAACCCAGCTTATATACTGTCTTCTGGAGCCATCCTCATTCTGCATTATGGACTATCGCAGGAAAGTTTTTGATAGCTTTTCCATCTTTATACCTCGTGGAAAGGGTTTTAGTGCGATTGCCAATCCTCTTACAAAAAAAAGAAATTGATTACTAATCACTGGATGTAGAGATTTGAGACAATATCTCACTAATTTGAAGCCAAATATTGAAAAATTGCCTTCAGAGCATCCCTCCCATTAACAACATTATTTGTGTATTCATTTTATGTAAGAATTTTACTAGGTTTTGATTTTGTTTTATCCTAAATCCAAATACTTACTTGCATTTCGTGTATTTTCAATAAAGATCTGAATGAAAATTGCATGTTTTTTTTTTTTTTTTTATGCAATTGTCCACTCTACAAAAAACCCTATCTAAGTAAGCAGCGCTGTGTCAACTGTGGAAAAAACAATTTGACTTTAACAAGTTGAGAAAAGTTCAGTATTAGGCCAGTTGCACAAGGCTGGATTTGCATTGCAAAATCCGGAGCCGGCGTCCGCCTCCAGATTCCACAGCAAATACCTTCCATAATTTGCTATTAAAAATTGCTTTTTCTTGCAGACAAGCGGAAATCAATTGACATCGCAGCATGTTCTATTTTTAAGCTGATTCCGCATGGACGAATTCCACTGAAGTGAATAGAAGCCATCCAACCAGCGGCCCTTCCGCAATTGACATCGTGGAAAGGTCGCGGAATCTGCATTATTGCTAGGCGATGATGCGGGAAAAGCAAGGGTTTAAGAAAAAAACCCTGTACTGTGCATGTCTCACGACGAGCCATGCGGACCATCCGCAGTACAGAAAAGAAGAAATGACAGGTATGCATTGATGCCGGCTGGGCACAGGGATGGATTCAGCTGAAGGCTCCCACATGTAGAATCCGACCTGGTCATGTGCAGCTGGTCTTAGGCAGGCAGGGGGTCTACAGAAAGCAAAAAAATCGGAACGTGGTCTACGGGGCAAAAAAGTTTGGGAACCAGGGATTTAAATGAACCCCTTTGCTCAACCAATAACCACCAACGCCACTTTTCAAGTTATCCTGCCTAACGCTACCACCCCCTTTTTTCGAGCTACAAATGTCAATATGTGCATATTTATTTTTACCCTGGCCCTATTAATTTTTTCCACTGACCTGGCCATCCTCCACAACTTTCTAGGGAGCATCTGAGACCATACTACAACCTTGTTTGTCAACTACCCCAGATCATTATCTCCAATATGTAGAACTAAGATGTTAGGGGCCCTGTCCAAATCTACAAAACGCATTATATTTCACTGGAAAAGAGTCAAAAACGCGATACCTGATAATGTGCAGAGCAGGCACGATTGCCGCTAAGCCGGCGCAATGGCCGTAGGGTAGGCGCAATGGCCGTAGAACCTAACAATATGCAGCAAGCCAGACTATAAACCAGAGGAGCTAAACTGTCCACTGCAGACCTATATGCAGCCACCCACTCAACCCAGCCCAGATTGGGGAGGAGCAACTGCATGCAACTAAATCTGCAATGTAAACGATACCACAGAAGCCAGCCAATAGATGGGTGCGTCCCACAATACAGGATTACAACTCACACTGACATGGCAGTGGGTTGCCCCGTATCTCAACAGTGGGCCACACTGTCTGACATCTTGGGCTCCCCCAGAAGTCTATAGCAAACTGCATAATTGAGATATTGATACACACTAATAAAATGTGAGTGTTATTTAGTATTTTGGGCAAGACGCATAAGCTGATGGGCCGAACGGCAAGGCCTCACTGCGTCCTTTTCAATGGAAAAAAAACAAAAATGTGAAACCTGATAAGTTGCAGAGCAGGCACGATCGCCGCTAATCCGGCTGAATGGCCGTAGGGTCAGCACAATGGCCGTGGAACTTAGCAATATGCAGCAAGCCAGACTATAAACCAGAGGAGCTAAACTGTCCACTGCAGACTGGGGAGGAACGACTGCATGCAACTAAATTTGCAATGTGAATGATACCACAGAAGCCAGCCAATAGATGGGTGCGTCCCACAATACAGGATTACAACTCACACTAACATGACAGTGGGTTGCCCCGTATCTGAACAGTGGGCACCCCTACGGCCATTGCGCCGGCTTAGCGGCTATAGTGCCTGCTCTGCACCTCATCAGGTATCACATTTATGGCTCTTTTCCAGTGAAATGGTTTTTTATTCTCTCCTTACCTCTGTAATTTTAATTTACAGTGAGATAGTGTAGGTTCTGACGGACGCGGTGTGGCCTTGCCGTTCGGCCTGTCAGCTTATGCGTCTTGGCCAAAATGCTAACTAACACACGCATTTTATTAGTGAGTATCAATATCTCCTCTATGCAGTTTGCTATAGACTTCGGGGGGAGCCCAAGATGTCAGTCAGTGCGTCCCACTGTTCAGATACGGGGCAACCCACTATTATGTCAGTGTGACTTGTAATCCTGTATTGTGGGACGCACCCATGTATTGGCTGGCTTCTGTGGTATCGTTCACATTGCAGATTTAGTTGCATGCAGTCGCTCCTCCCCAATCTGGGCTGGGTTGAGTGGGTGGCTGCATATAATTCTGCAGTGGACAGTTTAGCTCCTCTGGTTTATAGTCTGGCTTGCTGCATATTGTGCAAACCCTACGGCCATTGTGCTGACCCTATGGCCATTGCATCAGCTTAGCAGCTATCGTGCCTGCTCTGCACCTTATCAGGTATAGCATTTTTGCTCTTTTGCAGTGAAATATGCTTTTGCAAAACGTATTAGAATCATAGAAGGGTTGAGTTGGAAGGGACCCCCAGGGTCATCTGGACCAGCCCCCTGCTCAGAGCAGGATTCACTAAATTATCCCAAACATTACCTCTGGAAGAACCCTCCCCCACATTGTCTCTGAGTCCCAGCCAGTGGATAATTGCATCACTCCTGTAAATGCCCAGCTGATGCCCTTCCAGTCTTATATTTGCTCGCTCAACAGCCCAAAAGACAAATGAGTGTCCGTGTTATGTCTTACCAATGCTGGATTGGAGCTGCAGGTGTAGTAGCCATGCCCATCACTGGAGAATAGTCAAGATAGCAAGGAGCCGTTATCAGGAAGTCACAGTATGCAGTACAATGGGATGAGACAGAAGCATAGTCAAATGGAAGCCAGAGGTCAGCATCAGGAGGTATCAGTTAGCAGTACAATAGGATGAGGTGGAAGCATAGCCAATTAGAAGCCAGAGGTCAGCAGCAGGAGGCATCGGTATGCAGTACAATGGGAGGAGATGGAAGAATAGTCAAATGGTAGCCAAAGGTCAGCAGCAGGAGATATCGGTACAATCAAAGAGGAGCAGGAGGAAGAGGAGCTCGATCAAGGTAGTGGAGCACAATAATCACGCACTGGATCTGAGGCACGATCAGGCTTTTATAGGAAGTCCTGATTAGCAGCAGGGCGGAGCCAGTACAGAGAGACAGGAAGTGGATTTAGCAGGAGCAAGGAAACAGAAGGCTGGGTCTCAGCAAGGAACTGTCCAAAACCTAGATAGCTCCGGGAAGAGAGCTGCCAACTGGAACATAAGAGTTCCCGGGCTTGAGTCCTGAGACAAGTCCCCTCCTTCCCGGCTACTGGACATGCCAGGAGTCAGCTTACCCGGGTACCTATATGAAATTCCCTCATGAGCTGAACGTTTGAGGACGGATTTGAGGACGGATTTCAGTAATTCTCCCCTGGGCCATATCCCTTCCACTGGACCAGGTACTGCAGCCTCCTTCTGTTTTCTGGTATCCAGGATCTGATCTACCAGGAACCTCACTTATGGAAGGAAAGTATTCTCTTTGAATGGCTTGAGCAGTGATACATGGAACACTGGATGGACTCGAAGACTGCCAGGGACTGGCTTGGCCCACTTTTGTAGAAATCTGAAAGGGCCCAATAAATTTTTGCCCCAGTTTGGGAGTGGGCACACGGACATTCAGGTTCTTGGTTGATAACCATACTTTTTCTCACACCTGGAAGGCAGGGGCAGCTTGGCGGTTTTTATCTGCCGCCTCTCTGTAGGACTTTTGAGCTTCCTGTAAGGCTTCCTGAGTTCTAGCCAGCGCTGTCAGTCTCTGGATGACAGTCGGCACCAGAGTATTGATAGGGAGGCCAAGAATAAATGCAGGATGCATAACGTAATTGGCGTAAAACGGAGACTGGGAGGTAGAACTGTGTTTAGCATTATTATAAGTGAACTCCACAGTTGATAAGTAATCCATCCAATCGTCCTGTAGATGGGAGATGAAGCAGCAAAGATACTGCTCACGAGTCTGATTTGTTCTCTCAGTATAGCCGTTGGACTATGGATAAAAGGCAGAGGAAAGATTCGTGGAGGTTCCCAGGGCTGTGCAGTAGTATTTACAGAATTTTGAGGTGAGCAGAAAGAATGACTCCCAATAATTGCCCCAGCAGTAATAGTGAGCCCAACAATTGCCCCAGAAATAACAGTGACCCCCAATACTTCCCCAGCAGTAATAGTGACCCCAATAGCTGTGTCAGCAGAAATGGTGACCCTCAATAGTTGCCCTTAGCAGAAAGTGACCCCAATATTTGCCCCAGCAGAAATAGTGACTCCCAATAATTTCCCCAGCAGTAACGGTGACCCCTAATAATTACCCAAGCACAAATAGTGACAGCCAATAATTGCCCCAGAAGTAAGAGACCCCAAATAGTTGCCCCAGCAGTAATAGTGACCCCCAATAATTGCCCCAGAAGTAATAGTGACCCCCAATAGTGGCCCCAGAAGTAAGTCACCCCCAATAATTGGTCCAACAGTAACAGTGACCCCCAATAATTACTCCAGCACAAAATGTGACCCCAATAATTGCCCCAGAAATAAGGATAGACCCCCAACAGTTGCCCCAGCAGTAATAGTGACCCCCCAATAATTGCCCCAGAAGTAATAGGGACGCCTCATTAGTTGCCCCAGAAGTAATAGTGACCCCCCCCCCAATAGTTACCCCAGCAGTAATAGTGACCCCCAATAATTGGTCCAACAGTAACAGTGACCCCCAATAATTACTCCAGCACAAAATGTGACCCCAATAATTGCCCCAGAAATAAGGATAGACCCCCAACAGTTGCCCCAGCAGTAATAGTGACCCCCCAATAATTGCCCCAGAAGTAATAGGGACGCCTCATTAGTTGCCCCAGAAGTAATAGTGACCCCCCCCCCCAATAGTTACCCCAGCAGTAATAGTGACCACCAATAATTGGTCCAACAGTAACAGTGAACCCAATAGTTGCCTGAGCTCTAAGAGTTACCCAAAATAGTTGTCCCAGCAGTAATAGCCACCCCCAATAGTTGTGCCAGCAGTAATAACCCCCAATAATTGTCCCAGCAGTAGGAGTTACCCAAAATAGTTGTTACAGCAGTGATAGTGAAACCACAACAGTTGCCCCAGCACAAATAATGTCTCTCAATTGCCCCAGCAGTAATTGTAATCACCAATAATTGCCGCAGCAGTAAGAGTGACCCCAAATAATTGCCCCATTATTAAGAGTGACCAACAGTAGTTGTGCCAGAAGTCACCCCAATTATTGCCCCAGCACAAATAGTGACCCCTATTAATTGACCCAGCAGTAAGAGTGACCCCTATTAATTGACCCAGCAGTAAGAGTGACCCCCAATAGTTGCCCCAGCAGTAAGAGTGACCCCCAATAGTTGCCCCAGCAGTAAGAGTGACCCCCAATAGTTGCCCCAGCAGTAAGAGTGACCCCCAATAGTTGCCCCAGCAGTAAGAGTGACCCCCAATAGTTGCCCCAGCAGTAAGCGTGACCCCCAATAGTTGCCCCAGCAGTAAGAGTGACCCCCAATAGTTGCCCCAGCAGTAAGTGACCCCCAATAGTTGCCCCAGCAGTAAGAGTGACCCCCAATAGTTGCCCCAGCAGTAAGAGTGACCCCTTACATATGCCCCAGCAGTAAGAGAGACCCCCAATAGTTGGCCCCAGCAGTAATAGTAACCCTCAACAATTGTCCCAGCAGTAATAGTGACCCCCCCCAATAACAGCCCCAGCAGTAATAGTGACCCCCCAATAACTGCCCCAGCAGAACATGACCCCAATAACTGCCCCAGCAGAACATGACCCCAATAGTTGCCCCAGCAGAACATGACCCCAATAGTTGCCCCAGCAGAACATGACCCCAATAGTTGCCCCAGCAGAACATGACCCCAATAGTTGCCCCAGCAGAACATGACCCCAATAGTTGCCCCAGCAGAACATGACCCCCAATAGTTGCCCCAGCAGAACATGACCCCCAATAGTTGCCCCAGCAGAACATGACCCCCAATAGTTGCCCCAGCAGAACATGACCCCCAATAGTTGCCCCAGCAGAACATGACCCCCAATAGTTGCCCCAGCAGAACATGACCCCCAATAGTTGCCCCAGCAGAACATGACCCCCAATAGTTGCCCCAGCACAAATAGTGAAGCCCAATAGTTGCCCCAGCACAAATAGTGAAGCCCAATAGTTGCCCCAGCACAAATAGTGAAGCCCAATAGTTGCCCCAGCACAAATAGTGAAGCCCTATAGTTGCCCCAGCACAAATAGTGAAGCCCTATAGTTGCCCCAGCACAAATAGTGAAGCCCTATAGTTGCCCCAGCACAAATAGTGAAGCCCTATAGTTGCCCCAGCACAAATAGTGAAGCCCTATAGTTGCCCCAGCACAAATAGTGAAGCCCTATAGTTGCCCCAGCACAAATAGTGAAGCCCTATAGTTGCCCCAGCACAAATAGTGAAGCCCTATAGTTGCCCCAGCACAAATAGTGAAGCCCTATAGTTGCCCCAGCACAAATAGTGAAGCCCTATAGTTGCCCCAGCACAAATAGTGAAGCCCTATAGTTGCCCCAGCACAAATAGTGAAGCCCTATAGTTGCCCCAGCACAAATAGTGAAGCCCTATAGTTGCCCCAGCACAAATAGTGAAGCCCTATAGTTGCCCCAGCACAAATAGTGAAGCCCTATAGTTGCCCCAGCACAAATAGTGAAGCCCTATAGTTGCCCCAGCACAAATAGTGAAGCCCTATAGTTGCCCCAGCACAAATAGTGAAGCCCTATAGTTGCCCCAGCACAAATAGTGAAGCCCTATAGTTGCCCCAGCACAAATAGTGAAGCCCTATAGTTGCCCCAGCACAAATAGTGAAGCCCTATAGTTGCCCCAGCACAAATAGTGAAGCCCTATAGTTGCCCCAGCACAAATAGTGAAGCCCTATAGTTGCCCCAGCACAAATAGTGAAGCCCTATAGTTGCCCCAGCACAAATAGTGAAGCCCTATCGTTGCCCCAGCACAAATAGTGAAGCCCTATCGTTGCCCCAGCACAAATAGTGAAGCCCTATCGTTGCCCCAGCACAAATAGTGAAGCCCTATCGTTGCCCCAGCACAAATAGTGAAGCCCTATCGTTGCCCCAGCACAAATAGTGAAGCCCTATCGTTGCCCCAGCACAAATAGTGAAGCCCTATCGTTGCCCCAGCACAAATAGTGAAGCCCTATCGTTGCCCCAGCACAAATAGTGAAGCCCTATCGTTGCCCCAGCACAAATAGTGAAGCCCTATCGTTGCCCCAGCACAAATAGTGAAGCCCTATCGTTGCCCCAGCACAAATAGTGAAGCCCTATCGTTGCCCCAGCACAAATAGTGAAGCCCTATCGTTGCCCCAGCACAAATAGTGAAGCCCTATCGTTGCCCCAGCACAAATAGTGAAGCCCTATCGTTGCCCCAGCACAAATAGTGAAGCCCTATCGTTGCCCCAGCACAAATAGTGAAGCCCTATCGTTGCCCCAGCACAAATAGTGAAGCCCTATCGTTGCCCCAGCACAAATAGTGAAGCCCTATCGTTGCCCCAGCACAAATAGTGAAGCCCTATCGTTGCCCCAGCACAAATAGTGAAGCCCTATCGTTGCCCCAGCACAAATAGTGAAGCCCTATCGTTGCCCCAGCACAAATAGTGAAGCCCTATCGTTGCCCCAGCACAAATAGTGAAGCCCTATCGTTGCCCCAGCACAAATAGTGAAGCCCTATCGTTGCCCCAGCACAAATAGTGAAGCCCTATCGTTGCCCCAGCACAAATAGTGAAGCCCTATCGTTGCCCCAGCACAAATAGTGAAGCCCTATCGTTGCCCCAGCACAAATAGTGAAGCCCTATCGTTGCCCCAGCACAAATAGTGAAGCCCTATCGTTGCCCCAGCACAAATAGTGAAGCCCTATCGTTGCCCCAGCACAAATAGTGAAGCCCTATCGTTGCCCCAGCACAAATAGTGAAGCCCTATCGTTGCCCCAGCACAAATAGTGAAGCCCTATCGTTGCCCCAGCACAAATAGTGAAGCCCTATCGTTGCCCCAGCACAAATAGTGAAGCCCTATCGTTGCCCCAGCACAAATAGTGAAGCCCTATCGTTGCCCCAGCACAAATAGTGAAGCCCTATCGTTGCCCCAGCACAAATAGTGAAGCCCTATCGTTGCCCCAGCACAAATAGTGAAGCCCTATAGTTGCCCCAGCACAAATAGTGAAGCCCTATAGTTGCCCCAGCACAAATAGTGAAGCCCTATAGTTGCCCCAGCACAAATAGTGAAGCCCTATAGTTGCCCCAGCACAAATAGTGAAGCCCTATAGTTGCCCCAGCACAAATAGTGAAGCCCTATAGTTGCCCCAGCACAAATAGTGAAGCCCTATAGTTGCCCCAGCACAAATAGTGAAGCCCTATAGTTGCCCCAGCACAAATAGTGAAGCCCTATAGTTGCCCCAGCACAAATAGTGAAGCCCTATAGTTGCCCCAGCACAAATAGTGAAGCCCTATAGTTGCCCCAGCACAAATAGTGAAGCCCTATAGTTGCCCCAGCACAAATAGTGAAGCCCTATAGTTGCCCCAGCACAAATAGTGAAGCCCTATAGTTGCCCCAGCACAAATAGTGAAGCCCTATAGTTGCCCCAGCACAAATAGTGAAGCCCTATAGTTGCCCCAGCACAAATAGTGAAGCCCTATAGTTGCCCCAGCACAAATAGTGAAGCCCTATAGTTGCCCCAGCACAAATAGTGAAGCCCTATAGTTGCCCCAGCACAAATAGTGAAGCCCTATAGTTGCCCCAGCACAAATAGTGAAGCCCTAGAGTTGCCCAGCACAAATAGTGAAGCCCTAGAGTTGCCCCAGCACAAATAGTGAAGCCCTAGAGTTGCCCCAGCACAAATAGTGAAGCCCTAGAGTTGCCCCAGCACAAATAGTGAAGCCCTAGAGTTGCCCCAGCACAAATAGTGAAGCCCTAGAGTTGCCCCAGCACAAATAGTGAAGCCCTAGAGTTGCCCCAGCACAAATAGTGAAGCCCTAGAGTTGCCCCAGCACAAATAGTGAAGCCCTAGAGTTGCCCCAGCACAAATAGTGAAGCCCTAGAGTTGCCCCAGCACAAATAGTGAAGCCCTAGAGTTGCCCCAGCACAAATAGTGAAGCCCTAGAGTTGCCCCAGCACAAATAGTGAAGCCCTAGAGTTGCCCCAGCACAAATAGTGAAGCCCTAGAGTTGCCCCAGCACAAATAGTGAAGCCCTAGAGTTGCCCCAGCACAAATAGTGAAGCCCTAGAGTTGCCCCAGCACAAATAGTGAAGCCCTAGAGTTGCCCCAGCACAAATAGTGAAGCCCTAGAGTTGCCCCAGCACAAATAGTGAAGCCCTAGAGTTGCCCCAGCACAAATAGTGAAGCCCTAGAGTTGCCCCAGCACAAATAGTGAAGCCCTAGAGTTGCCCCAGCACAAATAGTGAAGCCCTAGAGTTGCCCCAGCACAAATAGTGAAGCCCTAGAGTTGCCCCAGCACAAATAGTGAAGCCCTAGAGTTGCCCCAGCACAAATAGTGAAGCCCTAGAGTTGCCCCAGCACAAATAGTGAAGCCCTAGAGTTGCCCCAGCACAAATAGTGAAGCCCTAGAGTTGCCCCAGCACAAATAGTGAAGCCCTAGAGTTGCCCCAGCACAAATAGTGAAGCCCTAGAGTTGCCCCAGCACAAATAGTGAAGCCCTAGAGTTGCCCCAGCACAAATAGTGAAGCCCTAGAGTTGCCCCAGCACAAATAGTGAAGCCCTAGAGTTGCCCCAGCACAAATAGTGAAGCCCTAGAGTTGCCCCAGCACAAATAGTGAAGCCCTAGAGTTGCCCCAGCACAAATAGTGAAGCCCTAGAGTTGCCCCAGCACAAATAGTGAAGCCCTAGAGTTGCCCCAGCACAAATAGTGAAGCCCTAGAGTTGCCCCAGCACAAATAGTGAAGCCCTAGAGTTGCCCCAGCACAAATAGTGAAGCCCTAGAGTTGCCCCAGCACAAATAGTGAAGCCCTAGAGTTGCCCCAGCACAAATAGTGAAGCCCTAGAGTTGCCCCAGCACAAATAGTGAAGCCCTAGAGTTGCCCCAGCACAAATAGTGAAGCCCTAGAGTTGCCCCAGCACAAATAGTGAAGCCCTAGAGTTGCCCCAGCACAAATAGTGAAGCCCTAGAGTTGCCCCAGCACAAATAGTGAAGCCCTAGAGTTGCCCCAGCACAAATAGTGAAGCCCTAGAGTTGCCCCAGCACAAATAGTGAAGCCCTAGAGTTGCCCCAGCACAAATAGTGAAGCCCTAGAGTTGCCCCAGCACAAATAGTGAAGCCCTAGAGTTGCCCCAGCACAAATAGTGAAGCCCTAGAGTTGCCCCAGCACAAATAGTGAAGCCCTAGAGTTGCCCCAGCACAAATAGTGAAGCCCTAGAGTTGCCCCAGCACAAATAGTGAAGCCCTAGAGTTGCCCCAGCACAAATAGTGAAGCCCTAGAGTTGCCCCAGCACAAATAGTGAAGCCCTAGAGTTGCCCCAGCACAAATAGTGAAGCCCTAGAGTTGCCCCAGCACAAATAGTGAAGCCCTAGAGTTGCCCCAGCACAAATAGTGAAGCCCTAGAGTTGCCCCAGCACAAATAGTGAAGCCCTAGAGTTGCCCCAGCACAAATAGTGAAGCCCTAGAGTTGCCCCAGCACAAATAGTGAAGCCCTAGAGTTGCCCCAGCACAAATAGTGAAGCCCTAGAGTTGCCCCAGCACAAATAGTGAAGCCCTAGAGTTGCCCCAGCACAAATAGTGAAGCCCTAGAGTTGCCCCAGCACAAATAGTGAAGCCCTAGAGTTGCCCCAGCACAAATAGTGAAGCCCTAGAGTTGCCCCAGCACAAATAGTGAAGCCCTAGAGTTGCCCCAGCACAAATAGTGAAGCCCTAGAGTTGCCCCAGCACAAATAGTGAAGCCCTAGAGTTGCCCCAGCACAAATAGTGAAGCCCTAGAGTTGCCCCAGCACAAATAGTGAAGCCCTAGAGTTGCCCCAGCACAAATAGTGAAGCCCTAGAGTTGCCCCAGCACAAATAGTGAAGCCCTAGAGTTGCCCCAGCACAAATAGTGAAGCCCTAGAGTTGCCCCAGCACAAATAGTGAAGCCCTAGAGTTGCCCCAGCACAAATAGTGAAGCCCTAGAGTTGCCCCAGCACAAATAGTGAAGCCCTAGAGTTGCCCCAGCACAAATAGTGAAGCCCTAGAGTTGCCCCAGCACAAATAGTGAAGCCCTAGAGTTGCCCCAGCACAAATAGTGAAGCCCTAGAGTTGCCCCAGCACAAATAGTGAAGCCCTAGAGTTGCCCCAGCACAAATAGTGAAGCCCTAGAGTTGCCCCAGCACAAATAGTGAAGCCCTAGAGTTGCCCCAGCACAAATAGTGAAGCCCTAGAGTTGCCCCAGCACAAATAGTGAAGCCCTAGAGTTGCCCCAGCACAAATAGTGAAGCCCTAGAGTTGCCCCAGCACAAATAGTGAAGCCCTAGAGTTGCCCCAGCACAAATAGTGAAGCCCTAGAGTTGCCCCAGCACAAATAGTGAAGCCCTAGAGTTGCCCCAGCACAAATAGTGAAGCCCTAGAGTTGCCCCAGCACAAATAGTGAAGCCCTAGAGTTGCCCCAGCACAAATAGTGAAGCCCTAGAGTTGCCCCAGCACAAATAGTGAAGCCCTAGAGTTGCCCCAGCACAAATAGTGAAGCCCTAGAGTTGCCCCAGCACAAATAGTGAAGCCCTAGAGTTGCCCCAGCACAAATAGTGAAGCCCTAGAGTTGCCCCAGCACAAATAGTGAAGCCCTAGAGTTGCCCCAGCACAAATAGTGAAGCCCTAGAGTTGCCCCAGCACAAATAGTGAAGCCCTAGAGTTGCCCCAGCACAAATAGTGAAGCCCTAGAGTTGCCCCAGCACAAATAGTGAAGCCCTAGAGTTGCCCCAGCACAAATAGTGAAGCCCTAGAGTTGCCCCAGCACAAATAGTGAAGCCCTATCGTTGCCCCAGCACAAATAGTGAAGCCCTATAGTTGCCCCAGCACAAATAGTGAAGCCCTATCGTTGCCCCAGCACAAATAGTGAAGCCCTATCGTTGCCCCAGCACAAATAGTGAAGCCCTATCGTTGCCCCAGCACAAATAGTGAAGCCCTATCGTTGCCCCAGCACAAATAGTGAAGCCCTATCGTTGCCCCAGCACAAATAGTGAAGCCCTATCGTTGCCCCAGCACAAATAGTGAAGCCCTATCGTTGCCCCAGCACAAATAGTGAAGCCCTATCGTTGCCCCAGCACAAATAGTGAAGCCCTATCGTTGCCCCAGCACAAATAGTGAAGCCCTATCGTTGCCCCAGCACAAATAGTGAAGCCCTATCGTTGCCCCAGCACAAATAGTGAAGCCCTATCGTTGCCCAGCACAAATAGTGAAGCCCTATCGTTGCCCCAGCACAAATAGTGAAGCCCTATCGTTGCCCCAGCACAAATAGTGAAGCCCTATCGTTGCCCCAGCACAAATAGTGAAGCCCTATCGTTGCCCCAGCACAAATAGTGAAGCCCTATCGTTGCCCCAGCACAAATAGTGAAGCCCTATCGTTGCCCCAGCACAAATAGTGAAGCCCTATCGTTGCCCCAGCACAAATAGTGAAGCCCTATCGTTGCCCCAGCACAAATAGTGAAGCCCTATCGTTGCCCCAGCACAAATAGTGAAGCCCTATCGTTGCCCCAGCACAAATAGTGAAGCCCTATCGTTGCCCCAGCACAAATAGTGAAGCCCTATCGTTGCCCCAGCACAAATAGTGAAGCCCTATCGTTGCCCCAGCACAAATAGTGAAGCCCTATCGTTGCCCCAGCACAAATAGTGAAGCCCTATCGTTGCCCCAGCACAAATAGTGAAGCCCTATCGTTGCCCCAGCACAAATAGTGAAGCCCTATCGTTGCCCCAGCACAAATAGTGAAGCCCTATCGTTGCCCCAGCACAAATAGTGAAGCCCTATCGTTGCCCCAGCACAAATAGTGAAGCCCTATCGTTGCCCCAGCACAAATAGCGAAGCCCTATCGTTGCCCCAGCACAAATAGCGAAGCCCTATCGTTGCCCCAGCACAAATAGCGAAGCCCTATCGTTGCCCCAGCACAAATAGCGAAGCCCTATCGTTGCCCCAGCACAAATAGCGAAGCCCTATCGTTGCCCCAGCACAAATAGCGAAGCCCTATCGTTGCCCCAGCACAAATAGCGAAGCCCTATCGTTGCCCCAGCACAAATAGCGAAGCCCTATCGTTGCCCCAGCACAAATAGCGAAGCCCTATCGTTGCCCCAGCACAAATAGCGAAGCCCTATCGTTGCCCCAGCACAAATAGCGAAGCCCTATCGTTGCCCCAGCACAAATAGCGAAGCCCTATCGTTGCCCCAGCACAAATAGCGAAGCCCTATCGTTGCCCCAGCACAAATAGCGAAGCCCTATCGTTGCCCCAGCACAAATAGCGAAGCCCTATCGTTGCCCCAGCACAAATAGCGAAGCCCTATCGTTGCCCCAGCACAAATAGCGAAGCCCTATCGTTGCCCCAGCACAAATAGCGAAGCCCTATCGTTGCCCCAGCACAAATAGCCTTATTTGTAGTAGTGACACCCCATAGTGGCCCCAGCACAAATAGCCTTATTTGTAGTAGTGACACCCCATAGTGGCCCCAGCGGTAAGAGTGACCCCCAGTAATTGTCCCAGCGGTAAGAGTGACCCAAAATAGTTGTCCCAGCACAAATAATTACTAATAATTGCCCCAGCAGTAATAGTAACCGACAATAATTGCTCCAACAGTAATAGTAACCGACAATAATTGCTCCAACAGTAATAGTAACCGACAATAATTGCTCCAACACAAATAGTGACCCCCAGTAATTGCCGCAGCAGTAATAGTGACCCCCAATAGTTGCTCCAGCAGACTGGAGCACAAGGGGTCCCTGGTTTGAGTTCTAGAAGTGCAAGAATCCAAACCAATGCTGGATCACAACCTGTTTAAAGACAAAACCATGAACAGTCTCCACAAAATTATTTAACCTAAAAACTCCCATCATCCAAATACCCCCCTTTTCCAATCAAATCACATAATTTAAACTTAGTCCAAACCCCTAAACCACCCCTCTGGCCACACATATAGCCTAAATTGGTTAGATTCCTACCGCCAATTTTTTTGTACAACTGCAAGACTTAAACCCCACTCAGCAGCCTCTGTTGCCGCCCCAATCCTGAAGGAATGGAAAGAATACCCTGAATTTTCAAATCCCAAGACTCCCAAAGCCTTATTAAGCACTGTTATAAATTGGAATCTAGAGAGAAAAGGTCAATCCGAATGATGTAATAATGAGCCAGAATTATCTGAATCCCCAGACCTATAGGCTCTAAAAAACACTGCATAGGACACATCACCGACGTAGGCACTTTAGCCAAAATGATTTGTGTTCCTCTTCCGCGCTGGTCTGTTTGTGACCATTTCCACCAAATTTTCAAGCAATCGTCCACCATCAATATGTCAGTTCCCAATAAGCCACAAAAAGGCACATTTAAATAAAACCGTTAATACAAATGGTCTACAAATGTCCCAACAACGCAAAAGAAATCAGTTTACGTTTATCTATCAACAATCTCCCCCCTTCTAAAACCCTTCAAGGCCTGTCTCAGCAGCTAAAACTGCCATTAGACAGTTAACTTTTGCCATAGACTAACTCCCAATAAAATCTTCTTCTATTAACCACAATACTGCTCTGCTCTTGTCCTCATCCGAGCTTACGTCCCCTATGTTTTTTACCCACTATTCCCATACATGCCACACAGCCTCATAAGCCATCCATGTGCCCTCCATCAGCGACGCTTGAATCAGATGACTCGCCGCACATCAACCAGACTCTAAAGTTGAAGAGGACACTGCCGGCCTTTCATTTCCGCCTCTGGCATCAGCGATCATAAATGATCCCACTGAAACTGTGAAAATGCATCAGCAATAAAATTCTCAATTCCAGCAACACCAAATTTTTTACTAAGCTGACTTCCACTCGCTTGTTAGGCCAGGGAGTTGCATACCACTGGCCTTTGAAAAATGCTCCAAATCCTGTGCCACCAGCTGCATCCCTAAAAATTTGCAATCAAAACTATCTAACTTCTCAGATATAAACAGGGACCTCCCATCCCCTCATGAGCTTAACAAAATGATATTCTGATTTTATCTTTGCTGTAGCCCGTGCCAGCTTATGGCAAAAAACATGACGCAGGGGCATGATTCGACATGCAAAGTTCAATTTACCTAACAACGACTGTAAATTCTGAAGGGAAAATTTGTGGAAACCGTGTGGCTTTTTAAGATGCTGTATTCATTATTCTAATTTATCCCCTGGCAACCGGCATTCAATGCTCACCGTATCAATAGTGATACCTAAAAAACTCAGACACATAACCGGCCCTTCCTTTTTTTTCAGGGGCCAATGGCATGCCAAAATGTTTGGCGACCCATTGCCCCATAGAAAACAGAGAATGACAAATGGCCGGACAAGGCGCAAAAAATCATCCAAATACATCAAGCTACATCGCAAATCACCCATTCAAGAAACAAACTGTCTCAAAATAGGCACACTGAATTGCACAGACCATTGGCTAACACTTATCAACGAAAAACGAAACCTCACAATAACAGGCCAACAATTGAATACTGTCAAAATGGACCAGAAGCAAACAAAAAGCCCCTGTGCCATATGTACGTACCAATTTTACTGCAGCGTTAAATGACGTATAAACCTCCAAACTTTGGTTCCAGTTCTATACCGTCGTTCACCGACGCCTCTTTCAGTTGCGATGGAGAATCAGCCGAAATTCATTTGGTTCCTTCTTAGGCACAACTCCCAATGGGGAAATGAGAAGGTCGCTGTAGAGAAAGGGCCTGCCATATGTCCCAACCTAACCTCCTTCTGTAATTTTTCCCTAACAACCCCTTCATGTTGAACAGCCAATTTAAAATTCTTGATTGAAAGACGGATCTGGTGCACCTTAAAGCCCGCAAACAACCTCTACGCTCTATCCAAATTTGGGTACTTATTTAGATAAAGGACTATCCTTTGAACATTCACCAGCGTTATCCCTTTTTCCACTGCCCCCACCGCCTTTTCTTTTTCTTGGTTGAAGCAACGGGAAGAACCTTGCAACGTGCCGTCGCATAGCGTGTAGACATGCTTGAATCTGCAAGTAGATTCAAATTTGCGCTGTCCCTCATTGAACTGCCAACACACCCTCAGCTTTTTTCCCATGGCCTGTCCCGACTGTTGCCCATTACCAGTTTTGCTAACTGAATCGGCAAAGCCGGCTCCACCATGAAAGGGATGCCCATAACGAGCAGGATTCATCACCCATATGCTGGCTAAAATTGCAAAAGCCTGCAACCAATTATTAAGGTTCTGAGGAATCAAACACCATTGTTTCTTTTCTTCCTCCTCCTTTTTAGAATTCATCCTTTTCCCTCATCCAAATTTAATTTTTCCAAAGGAAGAAGAGAAAAAAAAATCTTGACGTATTCGCTGCGCCATATAATTTCTTTAACTTCCTTATTTAAATGCGTTGCCAACAGTCCCTCAAAACATACTTTTTGCCTTGTCGTTAACTCGAATCACTTCCCCAGCCTTCTCTGTTTATACTGCTACCGTCACCCCCGAATTTCCAAAAACAGTCATCACCCGCTGACTACCCAATACAGGCCCCCCATTCTGTAAATTAGCCGACATTTCTGAAGACAACCAGGCCACCACTGGCAAAGGGTAAACCAGTATCCCTACCCCCACTTGCAACGAGTCAGTAAGTTGCACACACTTCCCAACAATGCCTGTAAATCCCCTCCTGATGCCCGACTATACTCCCTTTCCCCGTCGGCTTCCCACTCACTGAAATACTATCGTCTCCCTAGAATAATTTGCAAAATTAGTATTGGACAGACGCAAAATAGACATGCTCACTAGCCTGCATGGGAGCTGTGAGCCCACCAGCCGGCACCAATGAATACAGATGACTCACGTCAATCCTCGCTGTCTCCATTGATGATTCCTCCTGTTGCAACCGGAACGATGTCATCCCTCCGTAACTCCCAAACTGTCCAGGGCCATTTTGCTGCCCATTCCTCTGTGGCACAAACACTGCCGACCTCATCCGACCACAATCCAAAACCTCGTCTTCTTCTGGACAGGGCCCTCTCTGCATACTGGTACACCCAGCCAAACTCACCGTTTCCCTAAACCAAGGTTCATGGTGACAGGTCAGCTCCCTGACTGGAGCATCGCCAGGAGAGCTGACCATGGCCCTGCCGCAATCCTCTGACCTGTAGGTGGTGCTGCCTCCCCTCCTACTGCGCAAAGTAGTAAGCCAAGACTTCATCCAGGTCACCGCTGACAGGTGCCACAGGCCCCACCCTCCTAGCAGAGCGAGACCTACACTCCACTGTGCGACCCAATCACGTTACAGGATTCCTCCTGGACAGTCTCTCCTCACAATGACTATTGCTGGGGATGTGGCCAGAGGCTCCTCTGAAGGGCTCCTCACTCTGCGTCAGGTCCGGGGCACCTCCTCTACTATCAAGTAAGTGGGAGATCGGGCCCTGCGCGAGCAGCACACTCACTCCTCCAACCCTGTAGAGCATCCAACAGAGCTCCTACTGCTAAAGCCTACTGGGGAGGAAGTGGGGGTATATATCTATATTAATCCACCACACCATTCCACACCATTCGCAACCTGATTGGTCATTTGCATTTACTCATTCACGGTGATTGGTTATTTGGGTTGGCTGATTCACGGTGATTGGTTGTTTAGGTTGGCTTGTGTAGAAGTGGGGAGTAAAAGGCTAATATGCAGGGGGGGGGGATCTCCATAGCTGCAGCCAAATTTCCTCTACTGAGGCCATAATGTAATCAGAGTTGGCTGTGGGACCTGAGGAGTGGTGCCAGTCAAAGCATCATCAGCATGCACGGAGGAGACGCAGAAGAGGCGACCTTGTGGTCGATTGAAGAAACAGCAGCCGGCAGGTTCACAGCTCCTGTGCAGCCGGGTGAGATAACTTCCATGTTTTGTCCATCCAATTTATACCACCTGGGGGCTCTTGTGGGGGAGGAAATGAGTACGAGCGCAAGCAGAGGGGAATACTTGTGATAGTTAGTGGGGGGTATATGGGAATTACTCAACAAGCGTAGCACACAGACAGGTCCAGGGACTATTGCAGCATGGACAGTCCTGGCAGTTGCGTTAGCGGTAAGGGATAGTATAGCCAGATAAAATTGGCGGCGTCAATCCAGGGTCAGCAGGTGTTGTGGGTTGCGTGTCAGACAGAGAAAGATGGGGAGTAGATCCAGTTGGCTGATAGAGTAAAAGGAAAGGTATATGCATGTTATGAAGGTCCGTTAGGTGAACATTTAATGAAAAAAGTCAGGGAGAAAATATGGCAGGTTAAATATGTGGAAATTTTTGCTCTCCTCCCTTTGGAAAAATTCAATTTGAACAAAAGAAGAGAACAGAGTATAAGCAGGAAGAGGGAGAAAAGCAGGGATGGCATCTGATCCTGCAGGTGTTTACTAACTGGCGGCAGGCTTTTGCCATCCTAGCTAGCATAATTGGGGAAATCGGTGAGGCTTACAGAGTGCATGGGGACAAACCTGACTGTGGTACGATGAGCAGTTCAGGCAGAGGGAAGTGGTTTGCCTATCTATTAGGTGGGATCAGAAGGACATAGGCCTTTGGCTCTGGGTAATGGCCCTGATGCGGTACAGGCAGCCCTTTCACAGGGAAGCCAAGCTGTCAGGCCCGGACGGCGGATCACACAGTTTAAGCCAGGGTGGGCAATCAGGAGGAGACAAACTGGGATTGTGTTGGCAGTTTAATGAGGGACAGTGCAATTTTGCGGCTGGATGTAGGTTTAAGTACATCTGCTCACATTGTAATGCACCGTTGCATGCAGCAGCAAGATGCTTTAGAAAAGTAAACAGGAAGAAGGCGCTAGTTTTTGGAAAAGGCATGATGCCGGTGAGAGTAGTGAATATGGTGCCGTTCCTAAATAGATATCCAGATGGCGACCGAGCAGAGTTATTGTTATGGGGTTTTGCGATGGTTTCAAAATTCCCACACCCGGTCATTTCCTCTTTTTGCTATAAATTATTTGCAGTCGGCCCTCAGTAATCCAACAATTCTCACTGAAAAACAAAGAAATGAAGTTCCGCTAGGCCACATGGCTGGACCTTTTGCTGAAGTCCAGCGCTATTATTAGTGTTTTGTTAAAATGGGAAACATTTAGAGGTGTAACTAGAATCCCATTAACCTATGGGCAAATTTTGGAATTTGTCCCCTTCCCCCAGCAGTAGGATGCTTGGATGTACAGGACCTAATAGCACTGCTGGTGTCTCTGAAGATATATACTGCTGCTATACTAACATGTGTCATGGTCTTGTGACAGCAATCATTACACCACTGGTGATAGTAAACATAGGTGCCTTGCATGTCTTAAAGAAATCACCAATTTTAAAGCAGTCCATTGAAGACTATTCCAGAAAATCTAGAATTTGGTATAGATCACTTCATCTGTATGAAAAATCTTAGAATAAGCCAATAAATATTGCAGCAATGCAAGACAAGCCTTTATCTTTTTAAGTGGTACTGTAAGAAGAGTTAGCATAAAATAGGTTTAGTAAGACCACTGTTACACACTGATCTGATAAATATTAACAACATTATTAATAGCCTTACACAAATCGATATTCCAGAAATTCATTTAAAACGTAACTGCACTTTCTAAAAATGTATGACATGTCACTGCTCGCCAGCTGAAGACGAGCCTATAGATGTTACATTGAGTCCGCCCTCAGCTAGCGCGCAGTAACAACGGTCGTATGAGCACTTGAGCTAGCTCGTTCTAGCAATTGGTGGGTGTAGCAACAGCAGGATCCCTAGAGATCAAAACTTTTGACATATCCCTATCAAGCATCAAATGTTTTTAGGAAGTGCAGTTACACTACGTTTTGTGGACTTAAGGGCTCAGTTTCATCAGATCACATTCACATCAAGTAATGAAAGAGACAAGACTATAAAGCTTCTACATTTCCAAAATTGGCAGACTTCAGATTATATGGGGTTTGGGAGGTAGGTAAGGACATAAAAGCATTCTGCTGAAAATGGTATGCCATTAACCAGTGTTTGGCAGAATCAGCTATTTTTTGTCCGGATTGTACAATCTCTCAGGTCCTGCTTGCATGGACTGCCTCGATTGAACTCCATAATAAAACTTTAGGAGTAAGCTCTCCTTGCTGCTAGTTAGACTTTTATCACTGATATGATTTCCAGAATCTAAATATTGCTGTCTTCAGTATCGTTGATAGGCCAACAATGTTCAACTCCCAGAAAACACCATTGACTACATTAGTCTGTGAAGGGAAGCTAATTTGGAGTTGTCTAGCCATATCTTCTAGCCTTATTCTAATATGGATTTGATTTCAGGTATTTCTTAATGTGCAAACAAGGTCGGCACCCTCTTAAAGGGTGCCTCACCTGTCAGTGATGCCAATGTTATAATTAATGGCTCTCCAGTATGAGAGGAGAAGCTAACAAGCTCCAATGATTTATTTACAAGTGATTCTTTCCAGCTTCCTATCTAACCCTGCCCAGGGTCACTCCCTTGAAACTTACCAAGGTAATCATTGAAGCATGTTAGCTTTTCATTTCTAACACCTCCTTTTTCTGTGTATTGCATTCTCATCATATTTATATATGTTGAATAAAGTTTGATATAGTTATGTTTGATAACCTGCCCTGTGTCTTAAAGAATAAATCTTTCTGTTTCTTAACACTTTATCTCTTGGAGCAATCTTGACCTCATTCTCTATAGGGGGCTTCTATGGCCAATAGTTCCCCCTCTCTCCAGTAAGTAGCTTTTTTTGATTACTACACTTTTCTTATTAGCGCAGACTTTTTTTCATTAATTGTTTCCATTTCGTCATTTTCCGAAACCACCATTTTTGGACCTGTCCTTGAAGCTCTCCTAACCTATGGATGCACTGGGTGCATAAGAAGTGTATCAGTCTCAGGCCTACCAGGACCCAAGGTGGGATGGCTATCCTTTCATTAGGTTAGCTGTTCACAGCAGGTGAGTCCTTTTCTAATTTCCCAGACACATGTATTGTTTTTACACAGGTGCTATCCTCCTGATTCTTATCTTCTAGGTAAGACTACTTGGATGTAAAGCAATTTGAAATTGTGGGAAAACCCCTTTAAGTCCTACTTAATTCTGGAGGATTCGTTTTTTTTGCAGTTGGATCTATAATGGAGACAGCTGTGCAAGGCTGCATGCCTGGAGGAGGTTGTGTGGTTGACTTTGCTGGTTTACCAGGCTTCAAGGAATTAAAGAAACCATTTAAAATATACTGGTACAAATAAAGCACAGAGCATGACAGTTCAGAAAATAGAGCATTTATGTCACTATCTTCAAATCTATCCAGGATATGAGCAAAATAATCTGATCAACTGTGGGTGCAAGCAGTGGACCCCAACTAATCAACATTTGATGACCTATCCAGCAGATAGATCATCAATACTATTTGCTTGGAAAACCCCTTTAATGTTAAATGAAGACATGGGAAGACTTGTGATGCACTTCCTGTTTTCAGCAACACTTACAGAGATTGTCCCATCAGGATGACTCTCTTCCATTTACCTATAAGGGCACCTGGATGTCCTAGAGAGGGGTCCTCTGCTCAGGACCACCCCCTATCTAGAGTACAAGAGCTTCTCTTACAGGCCAAGTGAATCCATTCACTGTGGCGCTCAGCTGATGTTGGCTTCATTTCGAAAAAGAGTTTTCTTCATGAGAGAATCCTATTTATGCTTGTGAGACGAACAACATCATAATACATACAGAAAGTGTTCCCATGGGATATAGAGAGAAGTTAGGGACTTGCTGGCCTCGAAGCTGCAAAACCAGTTCACTCAACAGAGATGTAGTCCTTTACAGAAAGGTAAGCAAGCAATAGTTTTAAGTATCTTTTCTTGTATCATCTGAATGTTCTCCTTCTAGCACCATGTCTTTTTTAGCTTTAACATTATAAGCGGATTAATTTGTCTAGCAGATTATAATATCAAAGATAAATCCCTTCCAGCCTGTATGTGCAAATACTGAGTGTGAAATTGGATTTGTGGTAAATTCAAGCCATTAAGAACCACCTGCCTATAAGAGCTTAGATATAGGGGATGCAGAGACAGGCCCTGGAACCCCAGGGACCAAGAGTCACTCTGCCACCTAAGAATACATGATTAGTATTAAGTAACACATTGTAGTTGTGGGTTCTTTTAAAAAATTTTGTATCTGGGTCCAGGAGCTTGAAGTTACTCCCCTACTTGTCTATAAATATATTTGGTCTCTTTCCTCCTCTCTACTGTCCTATACAGAAGTGGGTAGCTCCACACGACAGACCACATGCTGCTCCCGTGCTACTTCTGTTTAAACTCCTATTTTGCAGATTTACCCTAGAGGCTATGTGGAAAACCAACAAAGGCTTATTAGACAAATCTGCAATACTGAAAACTATGGAACAGGTACAAAGACGAAGTATTTACTATTTGGCAGGAACAGCCACAGAGACTGTTTTAATTAATTAAGATTTAATCCCAGTTCACTTAATCCGAAAAGTAAATTTTACCTGCAAACATTAAAAATATATATGAAGGAGCATCTTGGAATGTTCTGGTGCTATGAGCCTGAAGGAATTACTATGCTCAGCAGGAGGACTGAGAGGCATTCATCATGATCTACTTGCGTCCCAGTGATTGCAGGCTGATTCAATGAATATGATAACAGTGCGGAGAAGAAGCAGAACTGATTTTAAAGTGATGGTTACATCTCAATTAGAGATGAGTGAGCACGCTCGGATAGGTCAGTTACTTGAGCGAGGCTCGCTCTTCTCGAGTAACTGCATTCTTGTCCAAGCGTGCTCGGGGGGGAAGGGGTGGCGGGGGGTAGCAGGGGAGAGAGTGAGAGAGATCTCTCTCTCTCCCCCTCGCCACCCCCCAAGCACGCTCGGACAAGAATGCAGTTACTCGAGAAGAGCGAGCCTCGCTCAAGTAACTGACTTATCCGAGCGTGCTCGCTCATCTCTAATTCTATGCCATAATAACCTAATGTTGCAATATCTATACAGTGTATGATATGGCACCATAATATACTTAAATTTAACATTAAAATCTATTTCTGGGGTCCCTAACCACCGGTCCGCGGACCGGGCAGTTAGGAGTTTAGCGCCAGTCCGCGGCACCGCCGGTAACTTTTCTTCTAAACACAAGGCCTGCGGGCCGAATCCGGCCCGCTGCCTCACGTTGTGTGGCCCGCGGCGTGTCGACGCCGCTCACCACTGAAGCGATTACCAGCAGGGGTGCTGGTAATCGCGCTGATCCCGGCGCTGATCCTCCTCCCTGAGTCCCCTGCTCATTAGTTCCACGGGAGAGTACTCAGGGAGGAAGCGTGCCGGGCTGCACACTGACGTCAGGGTAAGCAGAGAGAGAGACGCTGACAGCAGGGAGGAGGTAGGTATATGAGTTGGGTGCTTATTACTAGGGGGGGCTGTTTATTTTGGGGGGGGGCTGCCTATTACTGAGGGGGGGGCTGCCTATTACTGGGGGGGGGCGGGCTGCTTATTACTGGGGGGCCTGTCTATTACTGGGGGGGGGGGGAGATGAGTTATATGCTGTCCTATGTGTGTGCTGGGGGGGGGGGGATGAGTAATATGCTGTCCTATGTGTGTGCTGGGGGGGGGAGATGAATTATATGATGCCCTGTGTGTGTGCTGGGGGGGGGGAGATGAGTTATATGCTGCCCTATGTGTGTGCTGGGGGGGGGGGGAGATGAGTTATATGCTGCCCTATGTGTGTGCTGGGGGGGGGGGGGAGATGAATTATATGCTGCCCTATGTGTGTGCTGGGGGGGGGGGAGATGAATTATATGCTGCCCTATGTGTGTGCTGGGGGGGGTAAATTATATGCTGCCCTATGTGTGTGCTGTGGGGGGATAAATTATATGCTGCCCTATGTGTGTGCTGGGGGGGGGAGATAAATTATATGCTGCCCTATGTGTGTGCTGGGGGGGGGGAGATAAATTATATGCTGCCGCCCTATGTGTGCGGGGGGGGGGGGGGGATAGATTATATACTGCCCTATGTGTGTGCTGCCAGGCGGGGGGTGGGGGGATATATTTTACTGCCCTATGTGTGTACTGTCAGGACATTCTAAATGTCATAATTAAATAAGTATGCACTAAACTCCAACCCCTTTCATAACCCCGCCCCATATAACCAAAGCCCCGCCCATGTCCCGCCCAACCCTGCCGGGCCTTGTAAAAATGGTCTTGCTTGAAGCCGGTCCCTGGTGCCAAAAAGGTTGGGGACCACTGATCTAATTAATTTGTCGTTCAGATTATATTAAAGATATATCCCTTGCAGCCTCTATATGCAAATGCTGAGTGTGACGATTGGATTTATGGTAAATTCAGGCCATTACCAACCACCTGCATGTAGGGGCTTAGTTAGAGGGGCTTAGTACAGAGGCACCAGTTGCAGCTGAGCCCTGGGTAAGCCCTTTTGACACATATGAAGACACTATTACTATAAATAAAACATTGTAGGTGGGGGTCCTGTAACATATTGCACTGGGTTCAGGAGTTTCAAGTTACTCCCCTGCATTTGGACTTTTTGTTTCTCTGTACGCCTCCCAATGTCTCTCTTCTTAGCTTATCTTGTGCATTGTACAGTCATAATCCACTCCCCAGTGCTTGCTTAGATTACTACAGTTTAAGGCCATCCTATACAGAAGTAAGGACCTCCACATGACAGACCACATGTAATTCTAGTCCTACTGAAAAAAGAAGTAAATACAATTGAAAACCTTCAAAGATTTTAAACTACAAAAATACAACATATTAACCCCTTAGCGACCTAGCCTGTTTGCACCTTAATAACTAGGCCAAATTTTGGAAAACTGACATGTGTCACTTTAACTCCGTAAAGGTTTTGTAGATCCAAGTGATTCTGATATTTTTCCACATTTTCAACTGCAATATGTAAAATATGTGCAAACATGCTGTAAAAATGTTTCATAAGATTTATATTTCCATCTGTTTCCTTTATTCTGGAAGCACATTTAAAAAAAGCTTTAGTTTTTTTTAACCACTTAGGAGACATACAAATTTATCATTGATTATTAACATTTTTGAAAAACCTTTTGTTTTCCTATACTAAGCCAAGATTGCAAAGGCTCATAGCTGTCAGAATGATAGTTACCACCACAAATGACCCCATAAAAAAAAAAATATAACCCTTAATATATTCACTGAGAGACACGCTGAGTATTTTGACCCCACAGGTTTTTGAGTTGGGGCTCCTGCACACGGGCAGAATTTCCGTCCGTGCACGATGCCATAGGAGAGACAGCCGTGATTTGACTGCGTGAAAACTCGCACGGAAAACAAATCGTTGCATGTCCTATTTCTGTGCGAGCCTCACAGAGGCCCACACAGAAACCACATGGCTGACGCGCCAGCTCTGCTCTACTCATGTTCCAGCTGGGCGGCAGTCGGCACATAGCAAAACGGAGGAGACGCCGGGAGGAGGTGAGCTGCAGGTCACTGCTGTGACACAGCTCACATTCCGCTGCGAGAATTCTCACAGCAGGATCCGAACCGGCCATCTGCAGGAGGCCTTAATGCAATTTTGAGGAGAAAAAATACAATTTCATATTTTTACAACTATGTCATTTTAAAGACAGTTTTTTTAAATAATAGTGCACATGGAAATGAGGATTTTCAACCTAAAAATGGATCCCCCTGTTTGCCTTGTGTTCAGAAACATACCCATTGTGGCCCTAATCTTATCTGTATGCACAATGGGGACCAAAGGAACAGCTTGTGGCCTTCAGAACAGAAATGTAGCTTCAAGGTGTTTCACGCCCCATTGCACACTTGTAGAGCTCTTGACCTGCCAAAACAATTTAGAACCCTCACAAATGACCCCATTTTAAAAACTAGACCCCTTAACAAATATATTTATGGGTGTACTGTGAATTTTGATCCCACAGCTTTTGAATGAATCTAAGCAAAGCAGAAGGAAACAAATAGGATTTTCATTTTTTGGCAATTGTGTCATTTTGAAAACAGTTTTTTTTTGTACAGCACACACATAAATGAAGACTTAAACCCTAAAATGAATACCCCTGTTTGTCCTGTGTTCAGAAGCATACCTATTGTGGCCCAAATCTTATGTCCGTATGCACAACCAAAAGGAGCAGGCAGTGGCTTTCAGAGCAGAAATTTTGCTTTGAGGTGTTTTAGGCCACATTGCCCACTTGTAGAGCCCGTGAGCATCCAAAACAATGGGTAACCCTCACAGATGACCGCTTTTTGTATACCGCATACTGAATATTTTGACCCTACCATTTTTGAATGAATATAAGCAAAGCAGAAGGAAAAAAATTACGATTGTCATTTTTTTGGCAATTGTGTCATTTTGAAAAGTTTTTTTTTTGTACAGCACACATATGAATTAAGACTCGCACCCAAAAATGGATACCCCTCTTTGTTTTGTGCTCAGAAACATACCCATTGTATCTGCAATCTGCTTAGTGGACACATGGCTAAGCTTGTAATGGAGGGAATACCCTATGGCAGTGATGGCGAACCTTTTAAAGACCGAGTGCCCAACCTGCAACCCAAAACCCACTTATTTATCGCAAAGTGCCAACACATCAGGGGGCGGGGCTTATCACAACAGGATTTTACCTCCGTCATTATAAAAAGGACTGGCCGGCTTCAAGATAGACAGCGTGCAGATTTCAACTGCTTTCTGGATCCGGAAATACTGCAGAATGTCCTCATCAGAAATTTCTTTGGAAAATTCTGCAGCATTACCACATCCAAAAAGCAGTCAAAATCTGCACGCTGTCTATTTTGAAAGAGCCCCGCCATCCACAGCGACCCCCAGAATAATAGTGACCTCCCACAATGCCCCAGCATGGAAATGGTGACATCCCACAGCGTGCCCCGTGTAATGATGACATCCCACGGTGGTCCCCCGTGTAATGCTGAGATCCCTCGGCGCCCCCCCCCCAGATGTAATGGCGACATCCCTCGGCGCCCCCCTCCCCCCGGTGTAATGGCGGCATTCCTCGGTGCCCCCCCCCATGTAATGGCGGCATTCCTCGGTGCCTCCCCTCGGTGTAATGGCGACATCCCTCGGCGCCTCCCCTCGGTGTAATGGCGACATCCCTCGGCGCCTCCCCCATGGTGTAAGGGCAACATCCCTCGGCACCCCCCCCCCCCCCCAGTGTAATGGCGACATTCCTCGGTTCCCCCCCCCCCTCGGTGTAATGGCGACATCCCTCGGCGTCTCCCCTCGGTGTAATGGCGACATCCCTCGGCGTCTCCCCTCGGTGTAATGGCGACATCCCTCGGCGTCTCCCCTCGGTGTAATGGCGACATCCCTCGGCGTCTCCCCTCGGTGTAATGGCGACATCCCTCGGCGCTTCCCCCATGGTGTAATGGCGACATCCCTCGGCGCCTCCCCCATGGTGTAATGGCGACATCCCTCGGCACCCCCCCGATGTAATGGCGACATACTTCGGCACCCCCCCCCGGTGTAATGGCGACATCCCTCGGCGCCCACCGGTGTAATTGTGACATCCCTCGGCGGCCCCCCCTGGTGTAATAATGATACCCCTCCCATCCCACACTCACAGTTGTGGTGCGCTCTCCTCCTGTTCCTCAGCCTCTGCCACCGCAGCTCCCAGGGATGGTGCTGTCCTCTGTCCTGGCGCTCCCAGCCTCGCCACTGTCCTGTATGCCAGGGCCGATGGGCAGGCTCTGCGCTACCTGTGCAGCCGTCGCTTTCAGGCTCGCCGGCCGGCGCTCCTAGCCTCAGGCCCGTCGCTCTCAGCCTTGCCGCAGTCCTCTGCCCCCAGCCGATTAGAAGCTAGGGGCGTGAATCAGTTGATTGACTGGTGTATTATGTCGCCACCCCTTACTTCTGGTGGAGACATAGTACACCAGTACCGAGCATATTAACTTTTTCCACAAGACTTCTGCCCTATTCAGCAATTCCAGCAACCTGATTGGTTGTTTGGGTTCGCTGAATAACCAATCATGTTGCTAGAATTGCTGATTAGGGCTGAAGTCTCGTGTAAAAAGTTAATATGCGTACCGAGAAGACGTCAGGGAGGAAGATCCCTGCTGCACACTGACGTCACAGTGTGCACCGGGATCGGCGCTGCTAGCAGCACAGCTGAGTGAATTCCGGCAGGGGAGACGCGGTCCCTGCAGGTATTCACAAGTGGTGAGCGGCTGATGGCAGCGCGTGCCAGTAGGGAGGCCTCTGCATGCTGCCTCTGGCACGTATGCCATAGGTTTACCACCACTGCCCTATGGTTTTCAGGGCACAAAGCTGTGTGTCCCAATATACTTGGGATCACAAAGACATTGTTTTGTGGTTAAAAGTGATGACGCCGACCAGGTAAGGGCAGTCCTTTCCAGGGGCAGCCAAGTCTACCTGCACTAGTAGTGTGGAAAGCATCGCCATCAGTAGTGGGGCAGTGCAAATGGTGGGGTTTTGCTGGCAATTTAATGAAGGCCAATGTAAATTTGGGGCAAGTTGTAAATTTAAACACAATTGCTCTATTTGTAGGGGGCTGTCCCATGGGGCAGTAGAGTGTTTTAGATTAGAAAAGGGGGGAAAGCTGGAAAGAGGTTCACAAGATGGCGCTCTAAGTAGGTACCCGGATGGGGAGAAAGCGATACCGGGGCACCAGGTCCCCTTTCCGTTACAAATTTGCGGTTGGCAAGGCTGTACTTGGGGGTTGCGAGCGACAAAATTGAGGAAATAAATATGGCAGGCCCCTTTTTGCTGGTCCAGCCTTCCCTAATTTAGTGGTTTCCCCGTTGAGGGTGGTTCCAAAGAAGGAACCAGGAAAATTTTGTTTGATTCACCATCTTTAGTTCCCAAAAGGGGTGTCAGTTTAAAAGGGTGTCGTTCCCAAACTGGGGTTCGGTAGTATACGTCATTTGGTAAAATTGGTGCAGCGGTACGGAAAAGGAGCATTGTTGGCTAAGGTGGATGTGGAGTCGGCAGTTTGGTTATTGCCGGTCCACCCAAACAGCGTATATTTGTTGGGGTTTTTTTGGGGAAGGAGCATTTTTCTGTAGATCAGTGTTTACCAGTGGGCTGTTCCATTTCCTGCGCTTATTTTGAAATGGGTGGTTCAGAATGTTTGGGGTTTGCAGTCTATTTTGTATTACTTGCATAATTTTTTGTGTGTGGGACCTACGGGTTCCAGTGTTGTGCTTCACTTTTGCCACGGTGAAGTGGGTTTTTCAGGGAGTTTGGAGTCCCATTGGCGCCCGATGAGACGGAGGGTCTGGTGACATGCCTTAGTTTGCTTGGATGGTGGCGGTGCATGTTCCGGGAATGAACAATGGGATAGTGGATGCTCTTTCCCGTTTCTAGTGGGATCGCTTTTGTGCTTTGGTGCCGGAATTTTGAAATGTGGTCAACATGCGGCGTAACAGCTAATTGAGGTTTTGCTGGCACAAAGCATGTGGTTGAGTATTAGGCGGCATGGGAGCAATGGAAGTTGTGGGGTAGCGAGCTGGAGTAGGAGCTGTCCAGTGTTCATGAGGTAGTGACATTGTTGGCATTAATAAGGCAGTTGGGGCCTAATGTCAAAGGTATGCGTTTTTTTCCTAGTTAAAAAAAAATTAAAATGAATTAAAATTTTGGTTGCGTCTCTGAAAGGGTGGGGGGTGAAATTTGAAATTATGCGCGGTTTTGTTTCTGCTTCTACAGGTCACGATGTTCCAGCCTTGGTGTAGCTCTTGGGCCACTCCCATGTGTACTGGGCTGGAGAAAGAGCTAAAGCACGGCCGAATGGGAGGCAGCTGGGTTTTAGGAGAGAGGTGGTGGTGGTTCGCTGATTGGGGATGAGATGGTGTCAGGTTTTGAGGGAGGTGGGGAAATTTGTAGGTATGGATAGGTACCTTGACATTCTCGTTTTGCATGTGGGGGAAAATGATCTGGGGAGCCGAGGGAAATGATCTGGGGAGCCGATCGGTGTGTGAATTAGGACGCGACATCCAATATGATTTTCTGCAGCTCTGTAGCCTTTTTCCAAAAATAGTTCTAGTATGATCGGAGATTATTCAACGAAAACGCTGGCGGCTAATCAGATAATTGCAGGGGATTAATCGGGCGCGAGTGAAGCTTAATAGGCATATCTTGAGGTTTGTTTACAGGAATGGGGAAATTAGAGGTGGGCATTGATATGTGAGTCTTGGCAATTCAGCATGGGATAGAATGGGGGTTGAATTTACTGGGGACTACACAGACTTAGGTCTAAGCCCTGCTGGCTGTGGCAGGTGGGAGGTCCTTGTTGTCATTGTTAATTGGTCATGAGGAGTTGGGTGAGCACGGTCTCACCTGTTAAGACTCCCTCTTTTGTGTAATTTTATTGGTGTCTGGTACTGTGTGACATTGCTAGTTGGGGGGGGGGGGAGGGCAGTAACCCTCGTCAGGTCATAAATTAAAGCAGTGGTAGCCACCCAAGGGTGGCTTGTAATGCCCCTGAGCTGGTTGGTGCGGCAGGGGCATGGGTTGTGGTTGTGTAAGGTTAACATCAGATTTTGTGGCTCCAAGGACTCCTCTCTAGTGTGTGTTATAAAATGTTCTTGTATTTTGTACATTAATAAATTGGCTGCTTTGGCCACTTTATCCAAAATTAGAAGTTGTTTGTCATTATTGGGTTGTGGGGTGAATACAGGAAAAAAGTACTCTGGCCTCCCCGGGTCAAGTGTTATCATGAGATATAGAGAGATGTTAGGAACCTGCTGGCCTCGAACTTGCAAAACCCGTTCACTCAACAAAGATGTAATCTCTTACAGAAAAGTACGCAAGCAATAGCTTTAAATATCTTTTCTCGTATCATCTGAATGTTCAGTTTTTAGCACTATCTCTTTTTTTAGTTTTAACATTATAAACGGATTAATCTGTTTTTCAGATTATGATATCAAGTATATATCCCTTCCAGCCTGTATGTGCAAAAACCGAGTGTTAAATTGGATTTATGGTAAATTCAGGCCATTAACCCCTTAACGACCAGCCCATAGTGTTTTTACGTCCTCCCGAAGTGGGCTTTATTCTCTGAGGACGTAAAAACATGTGTCCTGCAGAGAATAAAGCCCCTCGGGCTGTGGACATGACAGCTCCATGCTGTCGGTGTCCGCAGGTCGCCGACAGCATGGAGCTGTCATCCTGGGCTGTTCGGACCCCCCCCCCCCCCCCCCCCGACATTGCGATCAGCACTATCCAATGGATAGCGCCGATCGCAAAAAAGTAAATAAAAGTGCAATAAAAGTTAAAGCTTCAGCTGCTCTGATGGATCGGATCCATCGGAGCAGCTGAAATTACTCACCAAGGTCCACGGCACGGCTCCCCGCTGTCCCGATGCTTTGGGCCCCGTAGCCGTCCTTCTGCGCATGCGCGCCAGGCGGCATTACGTCAGCCGCATGCGCAGAAGGCCCGGCGGCGCAGGAAATTAAAAATCTCCTGGCTCCCAGCTCCTGTAGGTAGCCGGGAGGCAGGAGATGTCAGCGGGGACCGCGGTGAGCGGTCAGCGGGGACCGCGGTGAGCGGTCCCCGATACCGCGATCGTCGTTATCCAATAGATAACGGCGATCGTGAAAAAGTGGGGAAAAAAAAGGAAAGTTTCACCTCCCCTCATGGATCGGATCCATGAGGGGAGGTGAAAATACTCACCTCAGGTCCGCCGATGTCCTCCGGCCGGTGTCGGGACCCCCCGCTGGCTTCTGCGATGTGCCGATGTGGCGCGCATGCGCAGAAGCCGGCGAGCCCGGCAAATTCAAAATCTCCCTGCACCCGGCTGTCACAGATAGCCGAGTGCAGGGAGATATGACTGGGGACCGCTGTATGTGGTTTCCAGTCATATGATCACCGTTATCCATCGGATAACGGTGATCATATAAAGTTAAAAAGTAAAAAAAAAAAAAGTTAAAAGTTAAAAAAAGTTTAAAAAGTTAAAGTTTCATCTCCCCTTACGGATCGTATCCGTAAGGGGGGATGAAATTACGTACCCAAGGTCCCGGATTTGTTCCCTGGTGGGATGTTCATCCGCTGACCTTACCCCAGCTTCGGCGCATGCACCCGTCAGCATGATGGCAGACGCATGTGTTCAAAGTGAAAGATTGCCCAAGAAATTTAAAATCTCCCTGCTGCTGGCTACCAAAGGTAGCCAAGAGCCTGGAGATGTCACGGGGAGACGCGGTATGCGGTTACTGGTCACGTGATCGCCATTATCCAATGCATAATGGCGATCACGTAAAAGTTCTTTAAAAAGTGGCAGTTTCATCTCCCCTCACCGATGCGATCGGTGGGGGGAGATGAAACATCTTCTCGGAGGCTTCCGCATTTGAATCCAGATGCGATTATCCTCCATGGATCCTGCCGGCTACTGGGTATGCGCCTGCCAGCAAAATGCCGGACACATTCGCAGGAGCCGGGGAGCCCAGGAAATTTTAAATCTCCTTGCTCCCAGCGACCAACGGTCGCTGAGTGCTTGGAGCAGTGACCGACGGCCTCGCTGAGCGGTCCCCGGTCATGTGATAAAGTAGCGATCTAACATTAGGCCGGTCACACATGACCGGAGAGAAATTATGGGTTCTGCATGCGATTGATCAGCGGTAATCCACGGATCAATCGCATGCATTGGATTACACAATTCCCCCCAATTAGCGGGTCGGAATTACGTAAACCACTCGCAGAAACAGAATACAGCATGCTATATTTTACCGCGGATATCCGCGACCTAGAGCCCATTGTGCTCTATGACTGCGGATATACTCGCAGCCCATGTGCAAACACACTGTGTATGGGTTGCGGGTACCCGGGTCATCTCTAAGCAACGGCACTGGAAATATAAACAAAAAACTGTCTGTGTGAGTAGGCAGTTATGCGCAGTACATTACGCGGCCGTACGCAGGGTCACAGCCAGGCTCACAGCCGGGATCCGCTGCGGGCCTCCGCAAGCAGATTCCGCCTACGGCTACGTGAGCCCAGCGTTATTCAGACCACTACCTGTAATACGTAATTTACAAGAACCCCCAGGAACGTTCGCCTTCCTGCAGTTCCAGGAGCAGCTTGTTGAGCGCCTTCTCTGTGAGAGAAGCAAAATTACAAAGCCTCACAGAGTGCCACTTTTTACACCCCATACCCCCCGCTGAGGTTACGAAATACCCCCCAAAATACATGAGAGGAGGGGGGGGGATACCCGGTTTTCTTTTGCCCATCCCAAGCAGCCTCCGTAATTACCCCTGTCTTCGGACATAAAACGCAGTTTATACTATTACCTTTATCTAATATTTAGGGAATGCCAAAAAAATGGGGATGGCGGGGGAGGGATTATTTTTAGGAAGTCAATTTTTTTCCTGTATAAGTGGGCAATGGGGCCTGGAATTTATTCAGTTCTGCCCTGAAATCCAGCGGGCATTCCCTCCATTATGGGCCTAGCCATGTGTCCTGTAAGTAGATTAGGGCCACAATGGGTATGTTTCTGAACACAGGACAAATGGGGGTATCCATTTTGTGGTGAACGTCTTCATTCCTATGTACATTGTCCAAAAAAACAGTTTTTAAATTGACAAAATTGCCAAACAAATGAAAATCGTAATTTTTTCCTTTTGCTTTGCTTAGTTTCATTCAAATACTTTGGCGTCAAAATATGCAGTACACCCCTAGATGAATTTGTTAAGGGGTCTAGTTTTCAAAATGGGGTCATTTGTGGGGGTTCTCTATTGTTTTGGCCGCTCAATGGCTCTACAAGTGGGCAATGGGGACTGGAATTTATTCTGTTGTACCCTGAAATCCAATGGGTGCTCCTTCCATTATAGGCCTAGCTATGTTTCCTTTAAGTAGATTAGGGCCACAATGGGTATGTTTCTGAACACGGGACAAATGGGGGTATCCATTTTGGGGTGAACGTCTTCATTCCTATGTACATTGTCCAAAAAAAACAGTTTTTAAATTGACACAATTGCCAAAAAAATGAAAATCATAATTTTTTCCTTCTGCTTGGCTTAGATTCATTCAAAAACTGTGGAGTGAAAAAAGTCATCATACCCCTAGATAAATTCGTTAGGGGGTCTACTCTTCAAAATGGGGTCACTTGTGGGGGTTCTTCATCGTTTTGGTCACTCAATGGCTCTACAAGTGGGCAATGGGGACTAAATCTCCATCAAGCAAAATTTCTGTTCCGAAAGCCACCGGTTGCTCCTTTGATTTTGGGCCCCATTGTGCATATAGACGTAATACTAGGGCCACAATGGGTATGTTTCTGAGCACGGGACAAACAGGGGTATCCATTTTGGGGTGCAAGTCTTCATTCATATATGTGCGGTACAAAAAAAATGCTTTTGAAATGACAGAATTACCAAAAAAATGAAAATCGTATTTTTTTTCCTCCGGATTGGCTTAGATTCATTCAAAAACTGTGAAGTCAAAAAAGTCATCGTACCCCTAGATAAATTCGTTAAGGGGTCTACTTTTCAAAATGGGGTCAGTTGTGGGCATTCTCCATCGTTTTAGTCACTCAATGGCTCTTCAAGTGTGCAATAGGGCCCAAATCTCCTTCAAGCAAAATTTCTGTTCCGAAAGCCACCGATTGCTCCTTTCATTTTGGGCCCCATTGTGCATTCAAACGTAAGATTAGGGCCACAATGGGTATGTTTCTGAGCACGGGACAAACAGGGGTATCCATTCTGGGGTGCAAAACCTAATTTTCATGTGTACTATAGAAAAAAGTCCTGTCTTTAAAATGACATATTTGCAAAAATATGAAATTTTAGTTTTTCTCTTCTAAATTGCATTGACTTCTGAAAAAAACTGGGGTTAAAATACTCATGACACCCCTCAGTGAATACGTTAAAGGGTGTAGTTTTTAAAATAGGGGTCACTTGGGGGGGTATCTATCATTTTGACTCCTATGAGCCTTTCCAATCTTGGATTGGTGTAGGAAAACAAAGTGTTCCTCAAAATGCTGAAAAGTAATGTTACATTTGTACGCCTCCTAAATGGTTAAAAAAGAACCGAAAGTTTTTCCAATGTGCACCCAAAATAAAGTAAACGGATGGAAATATAAATCTTAGCAAAAATTTCTATATTATGTTTGCACATATTTGAGATATTGCAGTTGGAAATGTGAAAAAATGACGTTTTTTAAAAATTTTTCCCAATTTTGGCGCTTTTAATAAATAAACACAAATTCTGTCGGTCTTTTTTTTCCACCTAAATGAAGTACAACATGTGGCGAAAAAACAATGTCAGAATCGCTTGGATATGCAAAACCTTTCTGGTGTTTTTCCATGCTAAAGTGACACGTGTCAGATTTGCAAAATTTGGCCTGGTCATTAAGGAGCAAACAGGCTTGGTCACTAAGGGGTTAATAACCACCTGTCTATTGGGGCTTAGATCTAGGAGATGCAGAAGCAGCAGTAACACCCGGGCCCTGGATACTGAGGGGCCAACAGTCACTCTGCCACATAAGAAGACACTAGTGTTCTAAATAAAGCATAGATGGGGACCCTGTACACACTTTGCATTGGGGTCCATGAGGTTAAAGTTATTCCCCTTCATGCCTGGAACTATATTTGGACTCTTTCCCCCTCTCTACTATCCTATACAGAGAGGCAGGTAGCTCCACATGACAGACCACATGCTGCTTCTGTATAAGCTTCTATTTTGCAGACTTGATCTTCAGGCTATGTGCAAAACCAACAAAAGGCTATGAGGCGAATTCTAAGTATCTGCAATACTGAAAACTATGGAACAGGTACAAAGACTACGTAATTACTATTTGGCAGGAACAGCCATAGAGACCGTTTTATTTAATTAAAAGACTTTTTTCCTGTTCACTTACTCTGAAAAGTAAATGTTACCTGCAAAAATAAGAAATGTATATGAAGGAGCATCTTGCAACAATCTTGTGCTATAAACCTGAAGTATAATCACTCATACTATGCCCAGCAGGAGGACTGGGGGTTATTTCCTCATGGTCTACTTGTGTCCCAGTGATTTCAGGCTGATTCAATTCATATGACAACAGTGCAGAGAGGAACCAGAACTGATTATCATGTAATAGTTACATCCTAATCCCATGCTATTAAAGGGATGAGCCACCAGCGAGAAGGTGATAGCAGGGCAGTTCTCGTGATATTCCTCCTGTGCAGGGCTGACCATGTAGGCATGGTCATCCACAAGGTATATCACAACCAGCAGTGCAGGGATAGGACAGATCTGTTATGCCCACATAGTGTCGGGCCGGAATATAATGCTTAAACAGTTCAACTTTTAGGGCGCCCACCCACTGGCGTTTTTTTTTTCCCTGCGAAATTCGCAGCATTTTTTTTCTGCAGGGGTCTATGGGACTTGTAATGTTAAAATCGCGATCGCGCAAAATCGCAATTTACCGCGAATCGCGGTAAATTGCGATTTTGCGCGATCGCGATTTTAACATTACAAGTCCCATAGATCCCTGCAGAAAAAAAATGCTGCGAATTTCGCAGGGAAAAAAAAACGCCAGTGGGTGGGCGCCCTAAATAGAAGAAACTTGCAAGAAGTTTGGCCAGTGACAGTGCTCACGTCACGTCTTTTGTCAATAGTGACAGTCCCTGAGTCCCCCCAAACGTATCTCTCCGTGTGTCCTTTTAACAGCGTAATTGCACAGCGGAGACCCGGTGTTCTTCCAATCCCAGATGTTTCCTGTGTTTAATATATGGCCTAACCATAAAGCAGCAGCCGGGCAGAAGTATCCTCACATGTCTTTAACCAGTGTCACCTCTCTCTGTCTGCGTACGTAACGCACAACACTTTATCTCCTCCCACCTATCTTTCCGATATTCAGAAGATCTTGTTCCCTGGGCTGCGCTACAATAGCAACAATTTAAACTAACAGTGTACCTTACACATCAAAAGAACAGATTCCAAGAACTGCCCCCACACTATAATACCCTCACGGTGTGTGATATGGCGCCATAACTCGTATACTTAAAAAGAATAACACACTGGTAAAAATAATTCCTTCATTTATCTCATAAATTGTTAAAAATCCAGACATATTTGTTTTTCTTAAACTGGGTGATAGTAAAAATGGCTGATTTACAGTTCCTATAGAGGTCCTCAATTTTAAAGGTACCTTGCATCACTTCAGCCAGGTCATTTTTGTCTGAGTTATGTTCCTGGATGTCTTTTGGTTTTAAATGTGTATATTGGTGCAGTTTTCACACAGTATGTACCATTTTATTAGGAAGTGATTTATTCTAATTGTTTCCAGGGCCGGACTATATACATTCCACTGTGGAATACATCATGTGATGTAGCTTACTACCTGCTGAATTACATGCGTTACAAGTTACGTGATATGGAAGTATCTGCTGCATCCATTACCAGAAGTACGTTATATGGCAACTTCCGGTCGTGCAGCTGCAGGCGGATGTACTTTGACAATATGGGGTTTGCACAATGTCCTGCATTAAGGGGGCCCAGAGGCCCAGCCATATACAAAAGGAACATTGGGTGCATTACCAACTAGTCACACTGTCGGCTGTGTGCTTGGTGCAGCCAACAGTGTGTGGTTGTGGGAGGAGGAGAGAGGGAGAGAAGAGGAGGGGAGGCAGAGAGGCAGTGCCCAAAGGTTGGCACTCAGAGAGGGGAAGGGCTGTTACCGGCGAAGCCAGCAACCAGTTATAGGCTGCAGACTCCCACGGCGCGCGGTACTCACACTGAGAGACTGCAGACTCCCACGGCACACAGTACTCACACTGAGAGACTGCAATTGTGAGTGGTCGCAACCGCAGTCTATCAGTGCACTGCCGGCCAGCGATTACCAGGGGCCCAACGCAGGGTCTAGCTCCCCTCTCCACTCACCTCTGGAGCGATGTCTGGACAGCCTGTAAATGAATGTCCAGGCCTGTGGTCGCATAGCAATGCGGATCACGTGAGTTGCCTCCGGTTATGTGATCCATGTTGCTAGGCAACCACAGGTCCTGGGCTTTTTTTATTTACAGGCTGTCCAGACATCACTCCAGAGGTGAGTAGAGCAGGGAGTGTACTCAAATATGTGTAACTAGTATAAATTATACCAGCTGTACATATATAATTATATACAGGAGAACTCCAGGTTATATCAGCATGCTCCATATCACAGGGATACAGGGGGATATACAACTACTGTATATAGTGATATGCACTATACTGATGTAATCTCGAGATCTCCTGCATATAATTATATATGTACAGCTGGTATAAGCTATACATCCTATACATAGAGCTGTGAGACTGTGGAACTCTCTGCCTGAGGACATGGTAATGGCAAAATCAATAGAGGAGTTTACGAGGGGACTAGACGTATTTTTAGAGCGCTATATTACAGGATATAGACATCAAAGGGGTTGTCCGGCCACGCCGGGTGGCATTTTTTAATAATAATAATGCTTTCCTTTCACTAACCATTCTAAAGCCCAGCATACATGAGTTCAAAACGCCAGGTATATTACCTGTAATGTCTGTTTTTTACCTTGTGATCTGATGTTGAAAGCAGATTTCAAAGATGGCGCCATTGTGCTGCAATCCCACAATGCCCTGCACCTCCCCCCTCTGTGCGCTCGCTCCCAATGACAGCAGGACGCATTGAACAAAAAAGCAGTCTCTCCAGGCCCCACCCACTCTAAGTTCCCTCTACAGTATGGGACGTTCTCCTGCTGTAGAGAGAACTTAGAGGGGGTGGGGCCTGGGTGGGAACTGGGCGGGGCCAGGAGAAAATGTCTATGTACACTCATCATTCAGGATTTTAGCTGCATAAAAACCTGAAGATGAGTGTTCAGTGTAAATAGCAGGCGGTCAGTACTGAACGGCCGCTATGTTAGGTGAATGGATAGGGACGGGGAAGTGCAAGGAGAGAAATCTCCTGCAGCTGCCCCACTGTAAAGCAACGATACCCGCTCCTATGCAAAAGCACAAGAGCAGGTACTTGCGGAAATGAGTGTCAGGCATCGTTTGCCCAACATAGATCCCGTCTAAATACATTGATCAACAACCTCGCTGGTCACCTTATGTCTTTATCCTGTTTAGCGCTTTTTAGAGCACCAGAGTCTATATCCATAGCGCTCTAAAAAGACATCTAGTCCCCTCTTAAACTCCTTTTCCGATTTCACCATCACCATGTCCTCAGTCAAAGAGTTTCACAGTCTCACTGCTCTTACGGTGAAGAACCCCTTTCTGTGTTGGTAATGAAACCTGCTTTCTTCTAGACAAAGTGGATGCCCTCTTGTTACTGTCGCAGTTCTGGGTGTAAACCGATCATGGGAGAGATCCTTGTATTGTCCACTGATGTATTTGTACATAGTTATTTGGTCGCCTCTTAACAGTCTTTTTCCAGGGTAAATAATCCCAATTTTGATAGCCTCTCTTGGTATTCTAGTCATCTTATTCTGTTTATTAATTTAGTTGCCTTTTTTGGACCCCTATAAGCATTGCAACATCTTGTCTGAGCACCGGTGTTCAGAACTTCACACAGCATTCCATGTGAGGCCTGACGACAAGTGCCTTATATATCGAAAGAATAATGTTCTCATCCTTTGCCTCTATACCTCTTCAAATGCACCCCAAGACTTTATTTGCTTTGGTATTGACTGCTCCAATTAAAGGGGTTGTCCCGCGGCAGCAAGTGGGTCTATACACTTCTGTATGGCCATATTAATGCACTTTGTAATGTACATTGTGCATTAATTATGAGCCATACAGAAGTTATAAGAAGTTTTATACTTACCTGCTCCGTTGCTAGCGTCCTCGTCTCCATGGTGCCGACTAATTTTCGGCCTCTAATGGCCAAATTAGCCGCGCTTGCGCAGTCCGGGTCTTCTGCTGTCTTCAATGGGGCCGCTCGTGCAGAATGCCGGCTCCGTGTAGCTCCGCCCCGTCACGTGCCGATTCCAGCCAATCAGGAGGCTGGAATCGGCAATGGACCGCACAGAAGCCCTGCGGTCCACGGAGGGAGAGGATCCCGGCGGCCATCTTCAGCAGGTGAGTATGAAGACGCCGGACCGCCGGGATTCTGGTAAGTACTACCCGGTTTGTTTTTTTAACCCCTGCATCGGGGTTGTTTCGCGCCGAACCGGGGGGGGGGGGGTTTAAAAAAAAAAAAAAAACGTTTCGGCGCGGGACAACCCCTTTAAGTCTACTGTCAACTAGTACCCCCAGGTCCTTTTCCATCTCACGTTTTCCTAGCAGTACCACATTTAGTGTATATTAGTGCATCTATTTGCTCTGCCCATGTGCATAACCTTACATTTATCAATATTGAACTCCATTTGCCATTTTTCAACCCAAGCCCCAACTTATATAGGTCCCTTAGTAGCCGCATACTGTCCTCCTTTGTATTAATTACCTTGTATAATTTTGTAGTCCTTCTATCGGGTCATTAATAAATATATTGAACAGAATGGGAAGTAATACTGAACCCTGTGGCACCCCACTAACACCCTCTGCTTTCTATCTCTGAGCTAGTTATTTACCCAGATACATACGTTTTCGCCAGTCTGAAGTGTCTCATTTTATATATCGGCCTATTGTGTGGCATGGTGTCAAATGCTTTCGAAAAATCCAGATATACAAGATCAATAGACTCTCCCAGGTCCAGCCTAGAGCTTACTTCATTGTAGAAGCTGATCAGATTGGTCTGACATGAGCAACCACTCATGAACCCATGCTGATGAGTTATACCATTGCTTTCCATGAGGTATTCTGGAATGGCGTCTCTCAGAAACCCCTCAAATATTTTCCAATTATTGAAGTTAACTGGGTTATGGTTGATTGTTTTAGCAAGATGTGTCATTTTGCGGCTCTTCCCGGTCTTCTTAAAGGGGTTGTCCCGCGGCAGCAAGTGGGTCTATACACTTCTGTATGGCCATAATAATGCACTTTGTAATGTACATTGTGCATTAATTATGAGCCATACAGAAGTTATAAAAAGTTTTATACTTACCTGCTCCGTTGCTGGCGTCCTCGTTCCCATGGAGCCGACTAATTTTCGCCCTCCGATGGCCAAATTAGCCGCACTTGCGCAGTCCGGGTCTTCTGCAGTCTTCTATGGGGCCGCTCGTGTAGAATGCCGGCTCCGTGTAGCTCCGCCCCGTCACGTGCCGATTCCAGCCAATCAGGAGGCTGGAATCGGCAATGGACCGCACAGAAGCCCTGCGGTCCACGGAGACAGAGGATCCCGGCGGCCATCTTCAGCAGGTAAGTATGAAGACGTCAGACCGCCGGGATTCAGGTAAGCGCTGTGCGGGTTGTTTTTTTAACCCCTGCATCGGGGTTGTCTCGCGCCGAACGGGGGGGGGGGGGGGGGGGGGGGTTAAAAAAAAAAAAAAAACGTTTCGGCGCGGGACAACCCCTTTAATGCTAAAATCTTGTCCCGATTGTTCATTACTCATATTGTGAGATTGCACAGGTTATCAGCAAATATTGTCTCTGAATGTGGGGTCCAGTTTGTTTCCAGGTTCTAGCGTTTTGTTTGCTCTCGATTTGGGTTTTAAGCTCTCGTTTTCTTCGGCCTATCATCCAGAGACTAATGGACAAACTGAGAGATGTGACCAGAGTCTGGAACAATACTTGCGGTGTTATGCCTCAGAGAATCAGGAGGATTGGTCGGAGTCTTTACCTTTTAGCTTAAAGGGGTTGTCTAGCGCCGAAACGGGTTTTTTTTTCCATAGGCCCCCCGTTCGGCGCAGGACAACCCCAAGGGATGTGTTAAAAAAGAAAAAAACATATTACTTACCCGAATCCCCGCTCTGCGACGTCTTCCTTCTTCCTTCACCAAGATGGCCACTGGGATCTTCACCCACGATGCACCGCGGGTCCTTTCCCATGGTGCACCGTGGGCTCTGTGCGGTCCATTGCCGATTCCAGCCTCCTAATTGGCTGGAATCAGCACACGTGACGGGGCTACGCGATGACGCGTAGAAGGGGGCGGAGCCAGAACGCCGCTCGTGCCGGACAGAGCAGAGGGGGAAAAGACCGCACAGTGCAAGCGCGTCTAAAAAAGCAAGAAGACATCAGAATTAGCCGGATCCATGGAGACGGGGACGCCAGCAACGGAGCAGGTAAGTGAATAACTTCTGTATGGCTCATATTTAATGCACGATGTACATTACAAAGTGCATTAACATGGCCATACAGAAGTGTATAACCCCACTTGCTGCCACGAGACAACCCCTTTAATTCGCACTTAACAATAGATCGTTGGAATCTACAGGGATGTCGCCTTTCGTTTGTAATTATGGGTTCCAGACATGTTTTGGTCCCTTTTCTAAGAAAGTGTTGGAGGTACCCGAGGAGAATGAGTTCTCCTCTAACATTGAGGCCGTTTTTGGAAGATATTCAGAAGAATCTTCTAAGGACAGTTAAAATTTTCAAGTGGGTGACGGATAACAGATGTTCTGAGAGGACAAATTTCTTGGTGGGAGATTTGATGTGGTTGTCAACCAAAAACATAAAAATCAAACAACAGTCTTTTAAGTTAGGTCCACGTTTTATCGGCCCTTTCAAAATTATTGAAAAAATTAATCCATTGTCTTTTCGTTTGAAGATTCCAAGTTCGAAGAGAATAACTAAAGTGTTTCATAAGTCTTTTTAAAAAAGGTTGATTCAGGAAATGGTTCAACTCCACCAGCCCCGGTTGTGGTTGATGGGGATATTCATTTTGAGAGAAGTTGCATAGCGGACTCTCATCTAGTTAGGGGATGACTACAGTATCTAGTGCGTTGGGGGGGGTTATGGTCCTGAGGAGAGGATATGGGTACGGCAGCAGATGTCCATGCGGATCGCCTTGTGAAAAATTTTCATGGACTGAATCCGAATCGACCTCGTTCTAAGGGTCATGGGGCTCCTTCTGAAACGGGACATACTATTATGGCAGTTCTGGAATTGCTGTCTTGCTGATAGTCTGCGGCTGGTATTGGATGTGTCTCTACATCTTCTGGCTCAGTGGGTGTGGTATTAGGTATTTAACCTGGCCTGATACTTAGTTTAAGAGTGGTTGATTTTCAGCCTCTGTCTGGCTGAGCTAGCATTCAGAGCTCAGGTCTTAGAGCATTCAGTTACCTGCTGCATCTCAAGCTAAGTACTATGCTTGTTATCATTTTTAATTTTAATTTTCTTGTGTTTTCCCTTTCCTACGTAGGGTCAACTAGCGGCTGAAGTATGTGGTCAGGGCCCTCCTTATCACGGCAATCACCCTTCATTCAGGCAGGGCCCTTCCTTGTGTTCGATTACATAGGGACAGTGTTTCCCATATTTTGGTTCTATCCCTGTTTTGTTATTTGTTCATTTGCTTTTGCGGGAGATCTGCGAGTGATAGATCCAGTGCGTCCTGTTTGGATGTAACACTAACCTAAACTCAACCCATCAATACCTCCTACTTCCGGTCACCCAACCCCCTATCCTCTCTACACCACGCCCCTCAGTCCCCAACAGCTTCATTAATTATGTTGCTGCTATACAGACTGAGGGTACTCACTCCCACTCTCCCAAAATAGCACTCCCTTTACAATTAATGAACCATCACACAATGTCTGGCTTTTAAAGTGGGTTAGGACATAGCTTTATTAAATAACATATTCTTAGCATTGCTTTAAAACTTTAAAGCTTTAAATCCTTTCCATGCTTCCCAAAAACGCAAACTTTTATGAGTCCAAAAAAGGCATCATAAAGCCCATTAGCAAAAAAACGGTCTTGAAGAACTGCCTTCTTCTAACCAGTGCTGGCATGGAAAGCAGTTCTCCACCACAAAGGATGCAGTGTAACACCTACGCCGCACTCTGCCCTCTCCCCCACTCCCCAGCTGCCAGCACCAATGCTGCCTCCAACCCATCCTGCAACCCAGACAAGAAAATGTTCAAACCCATCGCCCCTAAGGGCACTCCAATCCATACTCTCCAACTCTGAGTGCCTCTCTGCAACCTAAAGACTGTACAAATATACAAACCTTTTAACATTTACCACCCTTCTAGCTCTGTCTATTGCCTCCAGATTTCTCGCCCCTCTCCACGCACTCTTTGCCACTATTTCAGACCAAACAATAATCACTCTACTGAAAAATTTCTTAAACGCGCTATATCCTGTTTCATCAGGGCCACTAGCTCCCCTACTTTAACCTTCTCTAAATCATTTCCGCCAGTATCTACAATGAGAATTACATTCCATGGAGTCCAGCTGCTGCTCTTCTTGAAGCAGTCTGGACCACTGCAGCCCTCTGATGCCGTGCCATTCGACCACTGAGTTCTTCGGGCCCAAATTTCTCGGCACTCCAGCTCTTCTCTCTGCCGGGTATATGAAAGAATGCAGAACAATCCACATGTTCCATCTCTCACTGGCTGCAAAAAAATAACCAACGGGAAAAACCATATCCAAAACCAAATAAAATCCCTCCCTCCTCACCATCCAACCGAACATCAAACTACACTGAAATCCAGGTGCACATATGACCTGTATGCTTCCAACTTCCATCTACCTAAATGTTTTACTCCCTCAGCATTCATACCGCAATCATCTGCTTTTGTCGGCACTCCAATCCTAAAAGAATGCGACCCAAACTCCTTTGGATCCCAACCCAACTACTTCACTGAAGACAACATGACCGACGAAAATTGATAGCTTGTAACCGGCGACCCCGATCCGTGCACTAATAATAGAGCCTCCCCTGTATGCTGGGCTAAATAAATGCACAACAGCCCCACCGCCACCACTCAGACTCCAAAGCATTTATTTGGATCCTGGATAAACCTTCATATATGTTTAGGTTACGTCCACAAAGTGTTTAAAATAATGTATTTTGCAGAACAATTGTGGACACCTATTTTTAATAGGAGGATTGGGTGGAGTTTTGTATTGTCTGTGTATATATTGCTTTTATGTTGTCCCTTCATATTGAGCTTGACAAAGACTACATAGGTTGAAATGTTGCATCATTTAATGGAAGAATAAAAAGAAAATGCCAATTTTTGCAACACTCATGCTGCCACTTCTTTGGATTATTTCTTGAATTGCTATTTTGGAGGCACTGGATCTGGCTTCCTGGTGGCTTGGCATGTATGTTTTTAACCCCAGCCATTTAGACTAATGCAAATTGTGTGCTGCTGACTACAAGTGGAAATTGGAAGCCCAGGGCATTTATGAACAATCATTCAGATACATTAATACACATACACACATCCGTCTTGGAGTTCCTCACATACCCTTGCCACGCCATTCTAAACCAGCACAACCCTAAAACTTAAACACCCCGGCTTAGACTTACTATCCGAAACCAGTTCCTCCACTCGGAGTGTTGCAATAAATGCCAATGAAAACCCGACCCGAAACAATAATAGCAAAACACAAAAAAAATGCTCACCACCTCCTCTTCATCTGTCCCGCTTGAAAGTTAGGCTTGGAATTCAGTTCTCAAGGCAGGGTTGTGCAGTCCACCACAAAATTCAAGCAGAATATGTCCAAAAAAAGGTTAGCCATCGGTATTGTAAATAAAACTGAGCCTTTATTAGAAGTGTCACCAAGGTCTTCCACAGACTGAAACGCATCCTTTTTTTGCAATGCAAAGCTGTGACACTTCTAATAAAGGCTCGGTTTTATTCACAATACCGATGGCTAACCTTTTTTTTTTTGGACTTTTTCTGCCAAAACAATAATGTCTCCTGTTCATTCACACACACCTCCTGCAAAGTTTTTAAAATGAGGCATAGCAAAGCAGAAGTGATCAGCAGTTGACTGTCCATCTTGCTCCAACCCTTTAAAATCTGCCTAAAAATGAAATCTTTAGTCACGTCCAGCCTACCATGCAGGCACAATAAAAGGCAATGCCCGATAGATACTACTTAGCCATCCTGACAATAAGTCTAGTGTCACTGACTGTGCTTGTTCCGCCTCCGGAAAAACGCCTTTGGTGAAAGATAAGCAAGTCGACCAAATGGAATTGTAATTCCTCTATGTAGCCTCAGACACTGAGAACCGGACCGAACTCAGCAGCCCCCCTTCTACTATTTTCCATAAGGAAGAAGGGCAACGTACCCCTACGACTTCTGATGTCAGGTGTAGCTTCCAGAATAACCTCCTCTCAAAATGAGAAAGAGAGCATCAGCCGCTCCAATTTGACATCCCAGAACATGCTTAGCCTGAAACTTTACATTGTACTGCAGGCACCACAAAACCAGTTTCCTTAACATAGCCAGAAGCGGGGGCGAGGAGGCCAACTTCTTGCTAATCCGCCCGTACCACCGTCTCGTTGTCTGACCAAAAATATATACTGTCTGCCATACTGGGACCCCATAACTCCAATACCACCACTGTGGGAAAAATTTCCAACAGTGCAATGTTTTTAACCCATTGCTTTTCAATCCATAACCTTAGACCCAAAAACCTGCGCCAATGATCTCCAAAAATAACTCCAAAACCAATGCCTCTAACCTCATATGAAAAATAAGAGAGATCGTTGTTCGAAACCTCATATTTTTGGCATATAAGCTGCCTGTTGCACGTTCGAAGAAAACCTTCCACACGTGCAAATCTGCCCGTATTGCCCCTGTTATCTGCACAAAATGATGCGGCTCTTTCGCACCTTTTAGTGCCAGTAACAAACCGCTCAAGAAGGCTCGACACATGGTAATAACCTTACACGAACAGTTTTGCAGTCCTAGTAGGATCTGAACTTGATTCAACGTTGCCTTCCGGCATCCACCCACTGTTTTAACCGTGTTACCTTCTCGACCAACAACCAAAAAAACATCTCTTCCAAGTCTATCTCTATACCCAAAAAGACCAAACGCAAGAGTGGACCAACCGTCTTTTCTTCAGACAAAGGGACACTGATTTTATTCATTAAAACCCGAAAAGATAATATAAAAATTTGCAGACTGGCAAATCCTTCAGACCGACAAACAATAAACCGTCCAAATAGTGAATGACCGATGTCATGCCTGTCTTGTACGTAAGCATCCATTTAAAAAAAGAACTAAAAAGCTCAAAATAGTAACACGACATGGAACATCCCATCGGCAAACACATGTCTATGAAAAACTGCTCGAAAAGACGACTTGATGGCTGCTTTTGCCAATAGGGCTCCAACGCCAGCCTGCTGTACCAAAAATACTGTGCAATCAAAATAAGTATATGAAAATGCTGCTTTTTCTTTAGAAATGCCGGTATTCACCTATTCACCCACCGGAAAAGTCAAAAGGTGGATTAAACAAAATCTTCATGGTGACTTCTGTGGGACCAGGCCCAAAGCGGAGATGCACAAATTAGTATATGGCATATACTCTACTTCTTTCAACAACTTTTTTTCTAGCTAACCCAATATTATCCGAAGCAGACTTTAAATTAATGCTTAACAACAATGACGTCTGCGGGACATGCGGAATAACAAAAACCTTAAAGGAGCTCTGCCTCAGCAAGCTTGCCCCCTGTTTCTTGTATTACATTTTGAACCACAGCCCCAGGTAGCCACTTCTCATTGAAGTTCGCTGCTGCCCCGGGTGCACCCATTGGCATTCATCCATTGTCTGCGGAAACGGCAACCGCTGCATGAGATCTTCCTCACACTGAGCACTCGTGTCCAAATTTACATGTGGCATAAAACCAACAATGGCCCTTGTTGAACAACTAACAAGAGCCATTGGGTCCGCAGTCGCCGTCTGTTGTCCAGCAACTGCGGCTCTGCTTGGAAAGGGTGCCTTCTGCAGTCTCTGAGCTAATATTAACTGGATCAAGACATCTGTTGCCTAATTAATTCACCTCACACCCAACACCTAAAATCCTCCTCATAACGCCACCACGCCGCACCACTATGTTGCTTGTATGTGCTATAGATAGTATTAACATGTACCACAAACTCAGGGCCTTTCTGCGGTTGATGCTGGTACGTAATATGCAACAGCACCAAAAAGGCCTGTAGCAAATTCCCAAATGTTTTAGCTACCTGCCATTTTTTTATCGGCTCCCCATTCCGAAAAAGACTATCCACTGTGACATGATTGACCGTCAACAATGACCAAATATCCATATACAATCCTTTTTTTCCACAGTTTCCTCGCCATCACAGCACAAGAGAGGCTACACCACAAAACATTGAATCTGCATACCTTAAAGCATCAAACGCTGACTAGCCACCCCACGGGTTGGCCACCTTTGGCAAGCTACTGGGTGCGAGAGAAACATTTTTCCTGTCAGGCAGGCTAGGCCCCCCAAGATAACTACAGGACACTGGAAGTTAGCCCTTTTTCATGTTCAAATCGATTCACCAGCACCTTTAACGCCACCATAAAATCACTATCCCAAGAATTATCAACCGACATAACACTTTTCCAAATATCTAGGCATGCCAACTCATCGGCCCTTCTGTCCTACGGCTCCACAAAGGGTGGAATGCGCATGGAAGCCGATGACTACCGACTGTCCCAACGATGAACCTGTGCTGAGTGCTGTTCCATGTTCCGACCAGAAGAAGCACCCCAGCTCTTTTTTTTCCCTTCACTCGGCAGACCCTCAGGTCGAAAGTCTGGACTCCTGCCTGCCTCTCCAACGATGATCCTGGCCCTCGCTCAATGATCCTGATGACAACACCGATGGAAAAGGATGGCACCATGTGCCGGAAGGCCTTCCCTGGCGCCTGCTCTGGCCACTACTGCCACCCGCCTCGCGCTGTGCCCTCCTCTTTTGCTGCTTTTCCACCCAATGGTGTATTCCCTCCACTGCAGAGATAGATGAATATGATCCGGAATCCCAGCGCTGATCGCTCAGCTCCCTGAACTTGCCTGCACCTGCTGCCATCCATCCTGCCGCTATCTCCCTTTCTACTGCTAAGTTTGCCCAATCCCTCATCCCTGGTTGTCCCCCACCCAGCTGCCTCTCCACTACCATTAGCCTTGGCCCACTAGTTGCCTGTTCCCTAACCCCCTGTTCTCCCCTTATACCCCACCTCCTCTCCAGCTGCTGCATATCAGTGTCTTCAAACCCCACCCCTTTCCCCGGCAGTGGCCCCCACCCTTGCTACACTTCCCTGATGACTAATTTTCCTTACCTCCTGCATATCAAGCTACCTTCTGCCACTTGCTCACCCTCTCTACACCTCCCTCCCTGCTCTCAAATGTAGAAATTACCCCTCCTTTGTCCCTGTGCCCCCCCCCCCTCTCACCTTACACTTTCTGCGCTGCCCTCCTTGCATAGCTCCCACCACTGCTCGCTGCTGTGCTAAAGAGGGACCCACTGCTTTGTGCCCCACTGCACTGGGATCCTTCCACTGGTCTCCTGCCAGAACTACTTTGCTCACCTCCCTCTTGCAGCTCCGTTCTTCAGAACCACATTGCAAGCCATGACGGTCGGCCACATGGGGAGACACACACACACCCGCGCCAGATGGACCCTCCTGGCTGCACTCCACTCTCCTCACTGCCAGACGTCCTACTGCACGCACCCGATGCTGGCATCTCTGCTCACCCGCTGACCTCCTGGATGACTCTTTTCTTCCACTGCCTGCTCCTGCAGCAGCCCTTGGACTGGATCTTCTCCCTCCTCTCTTCGCCGCTGGCCTGGGACTCAGGGGAGAGGGGGGTTCCGATGCCTCTGGGGCCTACCCCTCACAGCGCCACTGTCCACTGCTGGATGTTCTCTTCCCACCTCCTCGGATGCTGCCACTGGAGACCGGAACTCCTCCAAGACCCGCTCCAACCACTGATGGCCTTTGCTTGACACCGCTTCCTGGATCTGGACCAACAGGTTCTCAAGCTTAAAAAAGGCCAGAATAGTGGCCGAAACGTCGCTGGGTTTTTGTTCATGGAGGAATAAAGATTTGAAAATCATTTGAAATCACATCTGATGCTGCCTGGACTATACTCTATTATCCTAAGGACTACTAGGTCTTGATCCGGACCCAACCGGGCTGCTGCAGCCATCCACTCCTCGCTGTATGTATTACAGGATATCAGAATCTGATTGCAACGATTCTGTGTGAGTGCTGCAGTTGATATAAATTGTTTATCAACAGGTTCTCCATGTCTTCTCCCTGCATCTTCCACATTGTGAACTTCTGTCCTCTTCTTTCTCATCCTTCCTCCAAAGTGTACTGCCCCTTTTCTTCTTCCTCTTCCTTCCTGACCTAAACTCAACCTTTAAAAACCTCCTACTTCCGGTCGCCCAACCCCCTATCCTCTCTGCATCCAGTCCCCAGCAGCTTCATTAATCATGTTGCTGCTATACAGACAGATGGGAAAATGGAGTGCATGACAGAAGTGCAGGGAGCCACTCCTACACAAATGTATTGCATATAGAAAACAAAAGATAGGTACTCATTTATTTACCTGTTAAGTGGTGAATTTTTATTTTTTTTATTTTGAAAAACCAATTTGAGGATATGTTTGTTGTCTACAATAGCATTCGCCTGAATTTAGCAACAATTCTGACGTTCACCGGTCCTAATATTTACTGTCCTATAAAGAGGACGCTGCCACCTAATGTGGAAGAATTGTATGAGTCACAAGTCTTTCATTTAAAGGGGTTGTCCCGCGCCGAAACGTTTTTTTTTTTTTTTTTAACCCCCCCCCGTTCGGCGCGAGACAACCCCGATGCAGGGGTTAAAAAAACAACCCGCACAGCGCTTACCTGAATCCCGGCGGTCCGGCGTCTTCATACTCAGCTGCTGAAGATGGCCGCCGGGATCCTCTGTCTCCGTGGACCGCAGGGCTTCTGTGCGGTCCATTGCCGATTCCAGCCTCCTGATTGGCTGGAATCGGCACGTGACGGGGCGGAGCTACACGGAGCCGGCATCCTGCACGAAAGGCTCCATAGAAGAAAGCAGAAGACCCGGACTGCGCAAGTGCGGCTAATTTGGCCATCGGAGGCCGAAAATTAGTCGGCACTATGGAGACGAGGACGCTAGCAACGGAGCAGGTAAGTATAAAACTTTTTATAACTTCTGTATGGCTCATAATTAATGCACAATGTATATTACAAAGTGCATTAATATGGCCATACAGAAGTGTATAGACCCACTTGCTGCCGCGGGACAACCCCTTTAAGTAAATATTTTTATGACAACAGTTACATATATTCAAAAATAGACAGATAAAGAAACTTACTTACGAATATACAATATATATCAGACAAAAATTATTTATGAAATTTCGGAAAACATTGTGTACATAAGGTAACAACTAGAGATGAGCGAGCATACTCTCTAAGGGAAATTGCTCGAGCGAGCATTGCCCTTAGCGAGTACCTGCCCGCTCGAGAGAAAAGGTTCGGCTGCCGGCACGGGTGACAGGTGAGTTGCGGCAGTGGGAGTGGGGGGGGGGGGGGAGAGGGAGAGAGAGATCTCCCCTCCGTTCCTCCCCGCTCTCCCCCGCCGCTCCCTGCCCGCCGCCGGCAGCCAAACCTTTTTTTCTCGAGCGGGCAGGTACTCGCTAAGGGCAATGCTCACTCGAGCAATTGCCCTTAGCGAGTATGCTCGCTCATCACTAGTAACACCACATTTTGTACAGAAAGTCAGAGGTTTTCATTTGCAGTAAGCGAACTGACACCTTCTTTGCTTTTCTCTTTTTCCAATCAAGTGTCCTTTTCCATGTAACTTTACGTTATTTAAAGGCCCATTTACACACACACACATAATCTTTAAAAAGATTGAAAGATCAGCGATAGTTTTGCATAAATTACTAATAGGTACTAATTGCTATTAAACTTTATCAGCTTCATTTGCAAGCAAATGAGCTTCTGGGAGCTGCTGCTGAACTCAGCAGGAGGTCTGAGCTCTGTGATTAGCTCAATTTTCAGCCATGGGCTGCTAAGAGAAAACAATGTAATCTCTTGATCCCTGTGGAGAATTCAACACCATGGACAGCAGACACAGCCTGAGGTCCTGCTTATCAGCTGTTCTGCTGGCAGGACTGACAGCTGAGACAATGCAATCAGCTATAATCAGCTCTCCCTCAGGAAAACATAGCACGCAGTCCTGGTTATCAGCTGTTCTGTTGAACAATGGTTTTCTAGCAGAACTGAAAACAGTCGTTTAACAGAAAACTGAAAGATGGGCACATTTAGACACAATTATTATGGCTCAAAAGCCATCTTTTGAGCGATAATCATTGTGTCTAAAAGGGCATTACTGTTTTTTCCCTAGAAGATTGTGTGGTCATTGGCTGACCAATACTGCGTTGTGCATTGACTCCAAGTTTGAGGTAGGTGACATCAATATATTGTCTGAAATCTCTGACACTTTTCGGATCAGTTGACACCTTATTGTAGATGATAAAGGCATTGATCACAGCCATATCAATAATTCTAGTAAAGATAGGCCAATACCATTTTTTCTTTGCACTTGTAATGCGTAATCATAGCCGGTTGTTTCACATTTAGGGCTCCTTCCCACGGACGGATTTCCGCCGCATAATTTGCGGTGGAAATCCGCTGCATTGCCCGCGGCTATTGGGTTCTATTGAACCTAATAGCTCAGGGCTCACGGTCCAGAATTCCACTGCGGAATTCTGCACCGTGAAATCTCCCGTCCTCACCCGCGGCATACTTTATTTGCTGCGGGTGTACGCGCAGACGGCTTCCATTGCAGTCAATGGAAGCAGTCCGTCACTCTATCTTTTGCTATAGCACAGCGGAAGATAGCGTGAAACCGCTTCCCCGCCTACCGCTGCGTCATATGACGTGTCATGTGACGTGGCCGGCATGTCACATGACGCTGCAGCGCGTCACGCCGAAGCGTAATGCGGGAGCAAGGATGCCGGATCCGCAGGTAAGTTTGGGGCCTCTGGGGGGGGGGGGGGCGCCGTGATGGGCTTCGCAGAGGAATTCCGTGGCGAAGCCCGTCACGGCCGTGTGCAGTCGGCCTTACTTTGTCTTTTTGTCCCCTGACATGCCTTGACACTGAGGCTAATGGTTCAATACGATCAAAGCTAGATGCCACTGAAACACATTTGTTGTCTTTCCACTTTAGAAGTGCTATTTGATTAACAAATAAAAATCGTACCACATAGTAACAGCATCCTATTTGTAGGACAGCAAGTTTAGTTGCATGTAATGTGGAATTTTTTTATTTTTTTTTAGCATATCTTATATATTTCCTCTCAGAAGGTAGTAATGTGCAAATTAATAATGAAAATGTTACTTACTGATGAATAGTGATGACTTAGAACAACAAAAACCGAAGCCTTGATGACAGGCACGAAATCACACAAGTTTACTGAATAGAAACTCTCAACAAACTGACTTGTTATGTTCAACTGCAGCAAACTTCAGATTAACATGTCCCAACATACCTCTCTGTTTCCGATCCAGGAAAATATGATAAAATGTGCACAAACATGAATAGTGATGAGCATACAGGAGCTTAATCAAATCGTGCACTAAGAACCTTACATTTTTATGCAATTAGTACAAAAAAAATTATGCATTTGATTGCAGATATTAAGCATGTTTGTTACTGTATGCACAACAGGGCCCAAAATGAAAGGGGCAGGTGGTGGCTTTCAAAGCTGATATTTTGCTTGACGGTGATTTAGACCTTATTTCACACTTGTAGAGCCCTTAAGCTGCCTAAATGATAGAGAACCCCCACAAATGACCCCATTTTGAAAACTAGAGCCCTTAACAAATTCATCTAGGGGTGTACTGCTTATTTTGATCCCACAATTTTTGAATGAATCTAAGCAAAGCAGAAAGAAAACAAAAATTATTTTTTTTTGGCAATTATGTCATTTGAGAAAGTTTTTTTTGTACAGCACACATATGAATGAAAACAATACACAATTAAAAAAAACTCTGCGCTGCCAGAGATGGTGACAAAAAAAGATTTTTTGTCTCTATTTTTTTATAAAAAAGATGGTAAACAGACACTTACTTTCTAGGAGGGGGGTATGTGATGCAGAATCCCCCTCCTTGTAGTGAAGACTCCAAATGATTAAACCAATCTTCATACGACCAGTAAATAAGAAAGATTCTTCACAGGTTTATTAATCCTTCTCAAAACACAACTGCCGTATGTGTAAAACACACACGTGTCAAGCAGACCAACACCAATGCCGTACGTGTGCCACACACACGTGTGTACAGCGGACAACGCGTTTCAGTACCTCCACGGTACCTTTCTCATAGTCCATATGAATGAAGACTTGCAACACACAATGGATACCCCTGTTGGTCCTATGTTCAGAAACCTACCCATTGTAGCCCCAATCTGCTTACTAGAAATGTGGCCCATTTATCTAGGTTTGTACTGAGCATTCATACAAACAATACATTTTTTTTCACAAATATGTCACTTTCATGACAGTTTTATTTGTTTTAAACAAGAAGAACGGGGGAGATACACCCCAAATTTTATAGCATTAGTTCTGTGTTCAGCAATACCCCCATTTTAGCCGCAATCTACTTACAGGCCTATAGTGCAGGCAACACCCATCATTAAGGATGAGCGAGTATACTCGCTAAAGCACTACTCGCTCGAGTAATGTGCTTTATCCGAGTATCTCCCCGCTCGTCCTTAAAGATTCGGGGGCTGCCGCGGGGCGGGGAGCTGCAGGGGAGAGCAGGGAGGAACAGAGGGGAGATCCCTCTCTCCCGTCCGCTCTCCCCTGCTCCCCGCCGCGACTCACCTGTGAGCGGCCCCCGAATCTTTATGGACGAGCAGGGAGATACTCGTCTAAGGCACATTACTTGAACGAGTAGTGCCTTAGCAAGTATACTCGCTCATCCTTACCCATCATCTTTCAGGGCACAACAGAATACATTCCAGGCCCAATTGCTCACTTGTGCAGAAAATAAATAAATAGATAGACTCCCTAAAAAAAATCCCTCCCCCTTCCTTTTGGAATTCCCTAAAGCTTAGATAAAAGTAAAAATGTAAACTGTGTGGTATGTCTCAAAACAGGGGTAATTACAGAGCCCTGTTTGGGATAGGCACATGGGGCAATACAATCAGTTATCCCTCTTCCTCCCATGCTTGCTGCAAACCCAACACTTTATTCGGGGCTATTTCTTAACCTCAGTGGCTGAGATGGGGTGTAAAAAGTGGTGCTCTGTGAGGCTTCGTGAGCTTGCTGAGGTGCGGCGGTCTCACACAGAAGTTGCTTAACAAGCTGCTCCGAGAACTGCAGGAAAGTGAGCGTTCCCAGGGACATTTGGTAAATTACGTAGATATTACGGGTAGTGACCCCCCCCCCCCCCCCCAGTGACTGCTCCAAGATGCCAGTTACCTCTGGTAGCTGATGGCAGGGAGCTTTTCACCCTTCCAAATCTTTATTTTACAGGGCCAACGTGTTTTCACAGACTTGTAGAATAAAGCCCATCATGCAGTATGTGAAAACACATATGCGTGGTCACTAAGGGGTTAAAGGCATTCTTAGTTTTAGTAATATAAAGTGTTATGACAGCCATCTACCCATTATGCTATATGAATGTACAAATGCAGCAAAGTTTAACTTGACTTTTAACATGTTATGATAACGTTCTGTGCCTCAGTACACCCTTACACTTATTTTACAATGGCTGTTTTCATGGCTTAAGATAAGATAACTGGTCACAGAAAGTTATAGAGATAAGTTAAACTCTGCTACAACTCTAATAGAAGGGCCCTCTGGTAAAGTCAACACGCCAAAAAACAAGCAATTTTATTGGCAGCATGCAACACTACATTTCTCCTACAACGGGCACTGCAGGAAAGATAAGTAACTGAACAGAACTTCTCTCTGTAATAGCAGCCATTAGCTAGAGCAGCGGTTCCCAAACTGTGCTCCACAGAGCTGCGTGGGCAAACCTATGGCATGGGCGCCGATTAGGGCACACAGAGCCCTCTCTGCAGGCATGCACACCATGAACTGCTAACCACTGTAGTGATTACTGGCTGGGGTGCCACAGTTCTCTGCCGGTAATCACGCAGTGACGCTGATTCTGATGCACACTCTGCCGTCAGTGTGCACCCGGGATCCTCCTCCCCCGAGTCCTCTCCTCCTTATTTCCTCCTTAGTTCTGGGCTCACACACTAACATGAGGAAAAGAGAAAAACAAAACAAACACTTAATAAATCGTATAAGACGATAATGAGAGCATTTGCCACACATAGAAGGATACCAATCGGGTTAGAGTTGACCGGTACCGCTCAGCCCGCAAAGTCAAAGTAAAGCACTAAGACTCGACCTGTGTAGGTTATTGGTCAACAAACGTGACTAAAATAGTCAGTCCTGTTAGTTGTGTGTCATGTATAAAATAAAATTGACACGCATTTAGGCGTTAACCAGCGTTACCCTACGCGTTTCACCCACTTGGTGGGTTCCTCAGGGGTATCAATACGCTATACCAGTAGTGTACTGGGTTGTGGCTAGCACAATTGTTTTGACGAGAATTCAGGGGTGTCTGGAAGAATAGAGCCAGACAACTCAGACTCGAATATACAGCTGTCTGGAAGTGGCTCTAAGACCAGAGCTAGTTAATTGTATGATCGTCTTCACAGACAAACTGTGTCCAAGACATAAGCAAACAGGAGTAGACTGATCGTGATAGTTATCAGATTACTCTCAGAATATGGTCTAGTCTCAAACAGATAAATTAGCCCAGGATAATAAGCCTGGGGCTAATATAGCCGTTACGGGGTAAGATAACTACCTGGGACACTATGGTGCTGTGCGGGTTATTATAGGTAGATTCTAGCTGCAGTAAACTTCTAGATAAAGCAAAACTCTGCATCTAAAGATTTAGGCACAGACATAGCCATAAAGGGTTAAATGGTTTTAAACATACCCAGATGCTGTGCAGGTTATACTAGGTAGTTTCTGTCTGCAGTAGTCTTTTCAATAAACTAAACCCTACATCTAAAGTCCCAGGAAAAATTGAAATCAAAATAAATAAATGAAAAAAACTGACATGCTGCCGGTTTTTTTCATTTATTTTGAACTATCTTGGACACAGTTTGTCTGTGAAGACGATCATACAATTAACTAGCTCTGGTCTTAGAGCCACTTCCAGACAGCTGTATATTCGAGTCTGAGTTGTCTGGCTCTATTCTTCCAGACACCCCTGAATTCTCGTCAAAACAATTGTGCTAGCCACAACCCAGTACACTACTGGTATAGCGTATTGATACCCCTGAGGAACCCACCAAGTGGGTGAAACGCGTAGGGTAACGCTGGTTAACGCCTAAATGCGTGTCAATTTTATTTTATACATGACACACAACTAACAGGACTGACTATTTTAGTCACGTTTGTTGACCAATAACCTACACAGGTCGAGTCTTAGTGCTTTACTTTGACTTTGCGGGCTGAGCGGTACCGGTCAACTCTAACCCGATTGGTCTCCTTCTATGTGTGGCAAATGCTCTCATTATCGTCTTATACGATTTATTAAGTGTTTGTTTTGTTTTTCTCTTTTCCTTATTTTAGTTATTTCTAATAAAAGTTACTTTTTAATATTATTAGCTTTATGGTCCATACAGTTAAGTCTTTCTCAAGTTTATACTTGGACCTATACTGCCTTTGTAAACTTTCACACACTAACATGTGTGCACCCTGGATTAGCACAAAAAATATTACTGGGTCTTCCTACAGTGGAGTTACTATTACTGGGGCTACCTACTGTAGGGTTAATATTACTGGGGCAAGCTACAGTGGGGTTAATATGACTGAGGGGGTCAATATTTTATTGGCGCTACTGTGGGGTCACTAGTACTACTGTGGGGTCACTAGTACTACTGTGGCTACTGTGGGGGTCACTAGTACTACTGTGGCTACTGTGGGGGTCACTATGGCTACTGTGGGGGTTACTATTACTACTGGGGCCACTGTGTGGTCGCTATTACTACTGGAGCTACTGTTGGGGGCCACCATTACTACTGAGACCACCGTGGCAGTCACTATTACTACTGGGCCAATATAGGGGTCACTATTATTACTGGTGCAACAATAAAGGTCACTATTACTACACGGGGCCAATATAAGGGACGCTACTACTACTAGGGTCACCAATATAGGGGGTCACTATTACTACATGGGGCAAATTTGCTGTGGAATTCACAGTAGCTGTAGCAGCAAAGTAGATAAGATTTTGAAAATGACCTAAACTCAGAATAGATCATCAGTAGTTGATCACCTGGGGTCCACCACTCTGGACCCCAAACAATTAGCTGATTTGACAGCTGCTGTCAGTACCACAACACACAGAACTGTGCCTGCATTTACCAGCGATGCTCACTATACAGGGGTTGGAGCAAACTGCTTTTGCACCATACCCCTGTGTTTTAAGGCACTGACTGGGTGCGTGCACTCAGCTGTAGACCCTAACTGATCAACTATTAATGACCTATCCTCCTAGTATTTTTCTCAGTGTAGAGGACCAGCTTCGGCTGTTGCTCCTGCGCGACTCCCTGACGACTGGTGCGGAGCCTCATCTGCGTTTCCGTAGCGTTATTAAGTGATTATTATTTAAATAATCGGTGATGCCAGTTGTGAATAGCACAAAATGTGGAGTGTGATGGGATGAAGAAATCACACAAAGCCAGGGATGGAGATTAAGGCCGCTTGCAGACGGCCGGGTCGGATCCGATTGTGAGAATTCTCGCACCGGGACCCGACCCGAGTGCCTGCAGAGAGCATCGCGGAACTCACCCGCTCCCGCAGCTCCGGCTCTTTCATGTGCCGGCTGCCGGACCGCCGGCGCATGCGCAGAGCGTAGCTGGCGGCTGGGGAGTGACGTTTCTGAGCGAATTAGAGCATGCCGCGGTTTATTTTCTGCGCGTGATTTCGCGCAGACAAACCGCGGCCATCTGCATAGGATTACGTATTGTAATGTAATTCTATGCAGGCATGTACGGGCGAAAATTCTTCGGGGAATCCAGCCGCAGAATTTCCGCCCGTCTGCAGGCGGCCTAAACAGAATGAATTTCTTCTCTTTCTCTGTACAATTTAAGAACAATGTATTTGTTATTTTGTTCTTATCTCCATCAAAGCTCAGGTAACTGACATTTGGGAATAATGTGCATGGGTTCCTGTATGACAATAGAAGCACCTCTAGATGGGTGAGGGTGCTGTCAGATGGAGTTCCACTCTGATTGACTGACTAAAATCTTACTGTGCTGCTCACCTCACTCACTGTCCCTTCAGACTGACTAGCTGGTTGATCTCTTCTCTGACTAAAAATTCACAAGTCACTCGCCGACTCTGACTAATGATCGACTAACTCACTCACTAAAATGACATGACTGCTTTCCTGACTCTCCCCACTGCTCTGACTGACCTCACTCTAAACCTGACTAACCTCTCACTCTAAACCTGAATGAACTCTCTCTAAACCTGAATGACCTCTCTCTAAACCTGACTGACCTCTCTCTCCTGTATTTTCCACCGACTAGCTGGCTCTAGAAATCCCTCTATGCTCTCTCACTGTTAGGCCTCATGTCCACGGGCGGGTCTCATTCCGTGGGTGGGAGCCCCGCTGCGGAATCCCACTCTGCTTGCAGCATGAGGACATTACTTACCAGTCCGGATACTTTGCTTGGTGTGCGGTTCGTCCGTCCTCTCCTCCAAAGATGTGAGCGGGTGCGCCGGCACGCCCCCTGCACATGCGCAGTGGAGATTTTTTTTTTTTAAATCTCCTGCTTTTGCAACAGTTGCAGGTGTGCAGAACAGCAGACGGCTTCCATTGACTTCAATGGAAGCCGTCCCTGAGGGATCCCTAGCAAAATGAAGCATGCTGCGATTTGTTTTCCTGCCCAGAAGGTCCGCAAAACAAATCTGCATGCTTTAATTAAGCTGTGGGCGCCCATGATTGTCTATGGGCAGCTTGAACTGTTGATCATCCGCCCGGGTCCCCCACGTGGATTACGAAGTTCGAACTCGCCTGTGAACATGAGCCGTAAACTGACCTCTCATTCCTGTCTCCGACTACCAACTGACACCAATTGCCTACACACACTTTTTAAGTCTCCTTCCGCACAGGCTCTGGCGTCAAATGCAACGAAAGGCACCAATCACTAAAGCCCTTCTCCTGTCACCCCACGGCTTGGCAGCCTATCGGGGTGCTCAGCTTATTTCTGCTGCTGTCTAATAAGAGCTAAGTCTGCCGGTAACCAAAAAGAAATAAATGGTTGCCCTGTAGGCTATTAGTAGCTCAGTTGCGAGGCAGGTTAACTCGCATTTAACATCTGTTTGCCTGGGATAAATTTTGGCATAGTGTTTTATGGAACCCATTTATGGGCCACTACATTATAAAACCCCTTTAATGTTATATGAAGACATGGAAGACTTACATCTGATTCCTGTTTTCAGCAACACTTAGAGTCATTGTCCTGTGGTGCCCCACGGCGACCAAGACACGAGACCCACGCTGAGGAGCTGGCGTGGGTAGAGGTGTCACTTGTTACAGTGGCTCTACCAGACCCCTCCCCGGAAGGAGGCACAGAACCTCAGCCAACGCACCGATAGGCCTCTCCCAGGCAACGCTGGGACAGCGGTTATCTGTATGTGTGGTGAACTTAAAGTTGTCACGTGTGATGCCACCGTTGCTTCACACTGATTAGTATCCGGCGATTGAATAGAGAGAGTCCACATGCACGATCGGAACTTGATAACTCAGTCACTGGGAACGGACAATAACCGGTGAACTTTGCTGTAAATCAGGATACAATACAGCTTACTCGCACGTACAAGAAAAACAGCTTTTTGGTTATCGGTTAGGGAGGAGAACTCCGGATGAAACCGAGCCTACAGTCTCAGTTATCTGCAGTGCTCTACTCCAAGACACACATTCCGGGACTGTGAATTACTGTGGGGAAAAAAAACGACACTCCACTTACATTCATTTAGAACTCTTGAAGACGACTCTGCACAGTGAACTACTTACTCCTTTCTCTCTTCAGTGGTGGTTCCTGGCATGGAAGGACTCAGGGTACTTTTCCTCTTCCTCTATCACTTCACCATATGAGGGTAGGGTACTGGTGTATCTTGATGCCACCAGGAAGTCCTGGAGGAGTCAAGATTGAAAGGGGAGTGTCGCTCCCTGTATGTGATTGGCTGGACAGCGTGGTCAGCTGCAGGTCCTGGCAGCTCACTAACGAAGCATGTGAAAAGCATACAGTGTCCCCCCAATGCAGCCACGCAGGCCCATGTGTAAGTGCCTTCCCTGCCGGCGATCCAGAAGAATACACCCCCCTATGTGTCGGTCCACTAAGCAGGGTCTCCAGCGGGGAGCCCACAGCGGCATGAGGCACCATTACCGGTGGCGAGCGCCCCCCCCACGTCACCTTCACCTTGCGGCCTGCAGCGGGGAGCCAAGACTGCCGGCGCAAGACAAATTGAGAGCAGGCTGCCGCTGACAGCTGGAGCACAGTACTTAATGTGAGACCCAGTCAGCTAACAGCGCGAGAGCACTGGCCTGGATAAGACTGAGGGAGCGCATGCAGGTAGGCTACAGTGCTAGGACTGTCACACACATGTCTGCACCCTGCGGGCTAACAGCGCACAAGCAGTACAAAGGGAGCGCATGCTGCAAGGCAACAGCGCCGCGACTGTCACAGACGGCTGGCTTACAGGGGTGTAGCAGAGCAGCATTGCAGCACCTTGTAGGACCTTGGCGTATTCCGCTAATCGGGAGCTATGGGTGTGACAGGGGCTTTCCTCCATGGAAGCCTTGTCAAACCCCTAGTTTCCGGTGGCGTCAAGATACATCTGTACCTGAGGGTTGAAGGTACTTCTACTCCACTCTCAACCATTGAAGATGATGAAAAGCTCACTTCATGTCTCAATCACTCACATTTATAGAAGGGGACACATCACATGACTAGAAGACAGATTTTGATACTTTTCTAGACATATCTCAGCCACTTTCAGACATTAACCTCTTTCATACTGCAACTATGCAATACACATAACAGCGGACAAGACACTTTGTACAGTGCATCCACATAAAAGACATGACGTGTATGACCATTATGGAGGGGCCAGAAATAGGTGTTTTGGGCCACTACAGTCCCATATGGAGCGAGACCTGTGGCGCTCAGCTTATGTTGGCTTCATTTTAAAAAGGAGTTGTCTTCGTGAGACAATCCTATTAATAATGCTTGTAAGATGAACAAAGTCATAATAATACATACAGAAAGTGTTATCTGATACACTATAGGAAACGTTAGGGTCTTGCTTGCCTCTAACCTGCGAAAGCTGTTAACTCAACAAAGATGTAATCTCTTATAGAAAAATAAGCAAGCAATAGATTTAAGTATCTTTTCTTGTGTCATCTGAATGTTCACCTTCTAGCACCATGTCTTTTTAGCTTTAACATTATAAGCGGATTAATTTGTCTAGCAGATTATGATATTAAGTATATATTAGTGGAAGTATATTTGGTCTCATTCCTCCTCTCTACGATCCTATACAGAAGTAGGGGCCTCCACGCGACAAACAACATGCAGCTCCCGTGCTACTTCTTCATAAACTCCTATTTTGCAGACTTGATCTTCAGGCTATGTGCAAAACCAACAAAAGTCTATGAGGCAAATTCTAACTATCTGCAATACTGAAAACTTTGGAACAGGTACAAAGACTACGTATTTACCATTTGGCAGGAACAGCCATTGAGACCGTTTTAGTTAATTAAAAGATTTAATCCCAATTCCCTTAAGCCGAAAAATAAATGTTACCTGTAAACATAAGAAATATATATGAAGGAGTATCTTGCAAAAGTCTTGTGCTATGTGCCTGATGTGTAATGACTCATACTATGCCCAGGAGGAGGACTGGGGGTTATTTCCTCATGGTCTACTTGTGTCCCAGTGATTGCAGGCTGATTCAATTCATATGACAACAGAACTGATTCCCATTAGAGAGGAGCGAACGTAATCGTCCGAGCTTGATACTCGTTCGAGTATTAGCGTGTTCGAGATGCTCGTTACTCGTGACGAGTACCACGCGATGTTCGGGTTACTTTCACTTTCATCTCTGAGACGTTAGAGCGCTTTTCTGGCCAATAGAAAGACAGGGAAGGCATTACAACTTCCCCCTGCGACGTTCAAGCCCTATACCACCCCCCTGCAGTGAGTGGCTGGGGAGATCAGGTGTCACCCGAGTATAAAAATCGGCCCCTCCCGCGGCTCGCCACAGATGCATTCTGACATAGAGGAGGGAAAGTGCTGTTGGTGCTGGAGCTGCTATAGGGAGAGTGTTAGGAGTATTTTAGGCTTCAAGAACCCCAACGGTCCTTCTTAGGGCCACATCTAACCGTGTGCAGTAGTGTGGAGGCTGCTTTTTGCAGTGTTGCACATTTTTTTTTTTTTGTATATTGGTCGTGCAGAGCATTGCGCCCTGCAGTAATTATACATAGTCCAGGGCCAGTAGTGGTGGTGAGGCAGGGACAGAAGACATATATTTATTGAATATAGGCAGTGGGCCTTTCCAAAAACATTTGGGAAAAAAAATCTATTTGAGCTGCCTGTGACTGTCCTCAGTGTACTGGGTCTGTGCTGGGGGTAGTTGTCCTAATTCATACGCAGCCAGCTAAGTGTTACAGCAGGCTTGCGCAAAATTATTTCCTGGCTCTGTGTTGGCTGTTACATCACCGCTGTATTCCTGTCCACAGTGCAACAGTCTGCAGTTATTTTACATACTCCAGGGCCAGTAGCGGTGAGGCAGGGACAGAAGACATATATCTATTGAATATAGGCAGTGGGCCTTTCCAAAAACATTTGGGAAAAAAAATCTATTTGGGCTGCCTGTGACTGTCCTCAGTGTACTGGGTCTGTGCTGGGTGTAGTTGTCCTCCTAATTCATACGCAGCCAGCTAAGTGTTACAGCAGGCTTGCGCAAAATTATTTCCTGGCTCTGCTGTGCGTTCCGTAAGCGAAGTGAGCCTCCAACCACAGGCCAATAAGCGGTAGGGTTTCAATAAAAAAGCTATGCGCTCACGAAGATAGCAAACAAGTCAAGCGGAATGTATACGATATCCGTCCTGTAAGGGACGGAAAAGGAAATAAAATAGAAAGGCACTTACTCAAAAGGAGGGGGGTGTATGAAACAAGAAGCCCCCTCCTCTAAGTGCTGACTCCTCTAGGTCCTCTTAGTTGCCGATGGAATTTGCAGGACGCAAGTTGATTTGTTCGGTTTTATTTGTCTAAAAACAAACTTACAGGAAGGCAACGCGTTTCGGTGCAGCATGCACCTTTCTCAAGCCTATGCATACATGTATGCATACACCCCCCTCCTTTCGAGTAAGTGCCTTTCTATTTTATTTCCTTTTCCGTCCCTTACAGGACGGATATCGTATACATTCCGCTTGACTTGTTTGCTATCTTCGTGAGCGCATAGCTTTTTTATTGAAACCCTACCGTTTGTTTTTATTGGGGGTTCACTCTCCTGGTGAGAGTTCCCCCTTACTGTCATTGCAGCTCTCCTCTTTTACGGGGAATAGGAGAAAAAGCACATTTGGAGCCTGTTTAATATCCGTTGGCGCTGTCTGAACTATTGCGTACAGGCCAATAAGCGGCACATTTAATTACAGCGTTCTGTTTCTGCACTACTGGTAATACACCATACTGAGGGGTAGGGGTAGGCCTATAGGACGCGGGCGAGGACGCGGAGGCCCAAGTCAGGGTGTGGGCACAGGCCGAGCCAGTGCGGTGGCCAGGGGTAGAGGCAGGGCCAGACCGAATAATCCACCAACTGTTTCCCAAAGCGCCCCCTCGCGCCATGCCACCCTGCAGAGGTCAAGGTGCTCTACAGTGTGGCAGTTTTTCACAGAGACGCCTGACGACCGACGAACAGTGGTGTGCAACCTTTGTCGCACCAAGATCAGCTGGAGAGCCACCACCACCAGCATGCGCAGGCATATGATGGCCAAGCACCCCACAAGGTGCCTCTCCCCCACAAGGTGCCTCTCCCCCTGTGCCCCAACCTGCCACTGAGATCCAACCCCCCTCTGAGGACACAGGCTCTACCGTCTCCTGGCCTGCACCCACACCCTCACCTCCGCTGTCCTCGGCCCCGTCCAGCAATGTCTCTCAGCGCAGCGTCCAGACGTCGCTAGCGCCACTGTTTGAGCGCAAGCGCAAGTACGCCGCCACGCACCCGCACGCTCAAGCGTTAAACGTGCACATTGCCAAATTGATCAGCCTGGAGATGCTGCCATATAGGCTTGTGGAAACGGAGGCTTTCAAAAGCATGATGGCGGCGGCGGCCCCGCGCTACTCGGTTCCCAGTTGCCACTACTTTTCCCGATGTGCCGTCCCAGCCCTGCACGACCACGTCTCCCGCAACATTGTACGCGCCCTCACCAACGCGGTTACTGCCAAGGTCCACTTAACAACGGACACGTGGACAAGCACAGGCGGGCAGGGCCACTATATCTCCCTGACGGCACATTGGGTGAATTTAGTGGAGGCTGGGACAGAGTCAGAGCCTGGGACCGCTCATGTCCTACCCACTCCCAGAATTGCGGGCCCCAGCTCGGTGCTGGTATCTGCGGCGGTGTATGCTTCCTCCACTAAACCACCCTCCTCCTCCTTCTCCTCCTCCTCCTCCAACGCAACCTCTGTCTCACAATCAAGATGTGTCAGCAGCAGCAGCACGTCGCCAGCAGTCGGTGTCGCGCGGCGTGGCAGCACAGCGGTGGGCAAGCGTCAGCAGGCCGTGCTGAAACTACTCAGCTTAGGAGAGAAGAGGCACACGGCCCACGAACTGCTGCAGGGTCTGACAGAGCAGACCGACCGCTGGCTTGCGCCGCTGAGCCTCCAACCGGGCATGGTCGTGTGTGACAACGGCCGTAAGCTGGTGGCGGCTCTGCAGCTCGGCAGCCTCACGCACGTGCCATGCCTGGCCCATGTCTTTAATTTGGTGGTTCAGCACTTTCTGAAAAGCTACCCACACTTGTCATACCTGCTTGGAAAGGTGCGCCGGGTCAGCGCACATTTCCGCAACTCCAAGACGGACGCTGCCACCCTGCGGACCCTGCAACATCGGTTTACTGCTGTGCGACGTGCCCACACGGTGGAACTCTACGCTCCACATGTTGGCCAGGCTCTATGAGCAACGTAGAGCTATAGTGGAATACCAACTCCAACATGGGCGGCGTAGTGGGAGTCAGCCTCCTCAATTCTTTACAGAAGAGTGGGCCTGGTTGGCAGACATCTGCCAGGTCCTTGGAAACTTTGAGGAGTCTACCCAGATGGTGAGCTGCAATCATTAGCATCACCATTTCTCTGCTATGCCTCTTGAGAAGTTCCCTGCAAAGCATAAAGGCAGACGCTTTGCACTCGGAAACAGAGGCGTGGGAAGACAGTATGTCGCTGGATAGTCAGAGCACCCTCATGTCTATATCTCAGCGCGTTGAGGGGGAGGAGGAGGGGGAGGAGCATGAGGAGGAGGGGGAAGAGACAGCTTGGCCCACTGCTGAGGGTACCCATGCTGCTTGCCTGTCATCCTTTCAGCGTGTATGGCCGGAGGAGGAGGAGGATCCTGAAAGTGATCTTCCTAGTGAGGACAGCCATGTGTTGCGTACAGGTACCCTGGCACACATGGCTACACTTGGCTGACTTCATGTTAGGATGCCTTTCTCGTGACCCTCGCGTTACACGCATTCTGGCCACTACGGATTACTGGGTGTACACACTGCTCGACCCACGGTATAAGGAGAACCTTTCCACTCTCATTCCCGAAGAGGAAAGGGGTTCGAGAATGATGCTATACCACAGGGCGCTGGTGGACAAACTGATGGTAAACTTCCCATCCGACAGCGCTAGTGGCAGAAGGCGCAGTTCCGAGGGCCAGGTAGCAGGGGAGGCGCAGATATCAGGCAGCATGTACAGCGCAGGCAGGGGAACACTCTCCAAGGCCTTTGCCAGCTTTATGGCTCCCCAGCAACACTGTGTCACCGCTCCCCAGTCAAGGCTGAGTTGGCGGGAGCACTGTAAAAGGATGGTGAGGGAGTACGTAGCCGATCGCACGACCGTCCTCGGTGGCGCCTCTGCCCCCTACAACTACTGGGTGTCGAAGCTGGACACGTGGCCTGAACTCGCGCTGTATGCCCTGGAGGTGCTTGCTTGTCCTGCGGCTAGCGTCTTGTCAGAGAGGGTGTTTAGTGCGGCTGGGGGAATCATCACGGATAAGCGTACCCGCCTGTCAACCGACAGTGCCGACAGGCTTACACTCATCAAGATGAACAAAGCCTGGATTTCCCCAGACTTCTCTTCTTCACCAGCGGACAGCAGCGATACCTAAGCAATACGTAGGCTGCACCTGCGGATGGAAGCATTGTTCTCTATCACCATCAAAAACGTGGACCTTTTAGCTTCATCAATCTGTGTATAATATTCCTCCTGCTCCTCCTCCTGAAACCTCACGTAATCACGCCGAACGGGCAATTTTTCTTAGGCCCACAAGGCTCAGTCATATAATTTTTGTAAACAATTTTTATACGTTTCAATGCTCATTAAAGCGTTGAAACTTGCACCTGAACCAATTTTTATTTTAACTGGGCTGCCTCCAGGCCTAGTTACAAATTAAGCCACATTAACCAAAGCAATTAATGGGTTTCACCTGCCCTCTTGGTTGGGCATGGGCCATTTTTCTGATGTACATTAGTACTGTTGGTACACCAATTTTTTTGGGCCCTCGCCTACAGTGTAATCCAATTAATTTTTTGCCCACCTGCATTACAGCTGACCTTACATCAGCTGTGCTGGGCACTGCAATGGGATATATTTATGTACCGCCGGTGGGTTCCAGGGAGCCACCCATGCTGTCGGTCCACACGGAGTTGTAACTACATGTGTCCACTTCTAAAGAACCCCAGTCTGACTGGGGCATGCAGTTTGGGCCGAAGCCCACCTGCATTTAATCTGACGTTAGCTCTGCTGTCCAGGACACTGCAATGGGATTCATTTATGTACAGCGGGTGGGTTCCAGGGAGCCACCCATGCTGTGGGTGCACACGGAATTCCCATTGCAGAGTTGAGGATTCCCAGTTGTACCTGCCTGTGACTATTTATAAAAAACCGCGGTCTGACTGGGGCATGCAGACACCTTGACAGAATGAATAGTGTGTGGCACATAGGTTCCCCATTGCTATGCCCACCTGTGCAGCTCCTGATGGTGGTGGCACAGGATTATATTTCTCATTGCTTCTGTACAGCATTGTGGGCTATCGCCCCGCCCCTTTTAAAGAGGGTCGCTGCCTAGCCGTGCCAACCCTCTGCAGTGTGTGCCTGCGGTTCCTCCTCATGGCAGACGCACTTATAAATAGACATGAGTGTGGTGTGGCATGAGGGCAACTGAAGGCTGCGCAGGTATAATTTGGTGTGCGCTGTGGACACTGGGTCGTGCAGGGGGGGGGGGGCAGCATGTAACCCAGGAGAAGTGGCAGCGGAGTGTCATGCAGGCAGTGATTGTGCTTTGTTGGAGGTAGTGTGGTGCTTAGCTAAGGTATGCATTGCTAATGAGGGCTTTTCAGAAGTAAAAGTTGTTGGGAGGGGGGGCACTCTTGCCGCTATTGTGGCTTAATAGTGGGACCTGGGAACTTGAGATGCAGCCCAACATGTAGCCCCTCGCCTGCCCTATCCGTTGCTGTGTCGTTCCCATCACTTTCTTGAATTGCCCAGATTTTCACAAATGGAAACCTTAGTGAGCATCGGTGATATACAAAAATGCTCGGGTCGCCCATTGACTTCAATGGGGTTCGTTACTCGAAACGAAACCTCGAGCATTGCGATAATTTCGTCCCGAGTAACGAGCACCGGAGCATTTTGGTGCTCGCTCATCTCTAATTTCAGGTAATCATAGGCATCCATGTTAACATAACATCTTTGTTTTGCAAGTCAAAATAGTCACATTTTTGGAGCAGATGAAGCAGAGAAGTGACCAGACACGGGACTTTGCATAACTCTCATAGATTGCAATGGTTAAAGAGCCAAGCAAACACGCTCAGATTTCAATAGAGAGAGCCATGCATGTGTGCAGCCGCCTTTCTGCTCCAGCTCTTCTTATTGTGGCCACCACAAGTTGCACTGGCTTGCTAAACATGGGTCAGGTGACTCAAGTTCCTCTGATATGTCTCAAAGGTGGGTATGAGCCAAGATGAGGTGAGGCTTTGAATTCCCCTAGTGAGGGGAGCTTCTTCAGCAGCCAGTGACCTTATAGCCAAAAACAATGGTGTATTTTTTTCTATTAATTTGAGGATTTTCCATGTTAATGGTTACTCAAAGGACACACAGACTAATGACAAAACCTGCTGGTACCCTGCCCTGTTCTCTTATTACATCTGTTTATAAACCAAGTGGTTCTGATAATATTGTATTAACTTCATCTCAATATACGATAAAACGTATATGTACATCATAAACAGGAATTGCTTTCCACAAAATGCTATACATGTACGTCATGGATATCACAAGATCCTGGCTGTGACTGACAGCTGGACTCCCGCTGTAATGGACTCCAGTCCTGACTGTTTAGTAATTTAGATGCCGCAATCATTGTTGACTGTGGTTTACAGAAGGGGAAGGGTCCCTTTATCATTCCATTGCCCCTCGTGACCAGATCATGAGATGGGGGTGGTTGCCTTGGTGGCTGGGGGTCTAACAAGGGCCCCTACATCTGCCATCCTGGTACACATTATCATTATGCTGACAGCATAATACATTACAATACTTCTGTATTGCAATGTAATATCACAGAGTCATCACATGTACAAGTTTCTTAGTGGGAGAAAAGAAAATGAAAATAGTAAAAAAAAAAAAAAACTTTTTCTGCCTCATTACGTAAAGAAAGCTCTACATAATTGGCATAACCATTTCTGCAGCAATGTGAACTTTAAAATTGTCATTTTATTTAACTTCCCTGGTGAAACAAAGTTCAGAATTATGTATCCTATCTCCTGAAGAAAAGGGGATAAAAAGCAATCAAAAAGTTGAATCTACTCTAAAAATGTACAAATAGAAACTACAGCTTGTATCAATTTATGAGTTTCAGAATATCGCAAAACAAAAACAAATGTTTTCATTGTGCAAAATTAAAAACATTTGAAAAAAAACTATAAAAACTTTGTATTGCCATAATCTGATCATGCAGGGAGGCAACAGCGTCGTGACTGTCACAGACAGACGGCTTAGAGGGGTGTAGCAGAGCAGCATTGCAGCACCTTGTAGGACCTTGGGGTATTCCGCCAATTGGGAGCTAGGGGTGTGACAGGGGCTTTTCTCCATGGAAGCCCTGTTAAACCCCTAGCTTCCGATGGCATCAAGATACACCTGTACCTGAGGGTTGAAGGTACCCCCATGTGGCCGGTTCCTACTCCACTCTCAACCATTGAAGATGATGAAAGACTCATTACATGTCTCAATCATTTATATTTATAGAAGGGGACACATCACATGACTAGATGACAAATGTTGATACTTTTCTAGACATATCCCAGCCACTTTCAGACATTAACCTCCTCCATGCTGCAACTGTGTAATACATTCAACAGCGGACAAGACACTTTGTCATACACGTCATGTCTTTTATGTGGATGCACTATGCAATTATGGAGGGGCCAGAAATAGGTGTTTTGAGCCACTACAGTCCCATATGGAGCGAGACCTGTGGCGCTCAGCTGATGTTGGCTTCATTTTAAAAAGGAGTTGTCTTCATGAGACAATCCTATTAATAATGCTTGTAAGATGAACAAAGTCATAATAATACATACAGAAAGTGTTATCTGATACACTATAGGAAACGTTAGGGTCTTGCTTGCCTCGAACATGCGAAACCCGTTCACTCAACAAAGATGTAATCTCTTACTTAAATCTATTGCTTGCTTAGTTTTCTGTATCTTTTCTTGTATCATCTGAATGTTCTCCTTCTAGCACCATGTCTTTTTTAGCTTTAACATTATAAGCGGATTAATTTGTCTAGCAGATTATGATATCAAGTATATATCCCTTCTGGCCTGTATGTGCAAATACTGAGTGTGAAATTGGATTTGTTCTAAATTCAGGCCATTAACCGCCACCTGTCTATAGGGGTTTAGATGAAAAGGGTGCAGAGGCAGCAGTCACACCCGGATGAGGAGTCAACAGTCACTCTGCCACATAAGAAGACATTAGTGTTATGAATAAATCATTGTAGGCTGGGACCCTATTAAATATTTTGCATTAGGGTGCAGGAGTTTCTAGTTACTCCCCTTCATGCCTGGACATACAGAGGTAGGGGCCTCCACACCACAGACCACATGCAGCTACTTCTGCATAAGGTCCTATTTTGCAGACTTGCACTTGAGGCTATGTGCAAAACCAACAAAACCTTATGAGGAGTTATCTCAATATCTGTATTACTGAGAACTATGGAACAGGTACAAATACGATGTATTTACTATTTGGCAGGAATAGTCACAGAGACCGGTTTAGTTAAATAAAAGATTTAATCCCAATTTCCTTGAACCGAAAAGTAAATGTTACCTGCAAACATAAGAAATATATATGAAGAAGCACCTTGCAACAGTCTTGCGCTATGTGCCTGATGTGTAATGACTCATACTATGCCCAGCAGGAGGACTGGGGGTTATTTCCTCATGGTCTACTTGTGTCCCAGTGATTGCAGGCTGATTCAATTCATATGACAACAGTGCAGAGAGGAACCAGAACTGATTCCCATGTAATAGCTACATCCTAATCCCATGCTATTAAAGGAGGCGGCAGGGATGGTCCACCAGCAAGCAGGTGATAGAAGACCAATATCACGAGAACTGTCCGTGCTGACAGGCCTGGATACATTTTGAGACCTGGTTGTGCTGGGCAGACAATGTAGGCATGGTCATCCACCAGGTACATCAACCGGATTTACCGCAGCGGATTAGCCGTCCCGTGTGGACGAGATTTCTGAGAAATCTCATCCACACGGCTGGCTAATCCGGAGATTAGCGGCCGCGGGCGGATTTGCCGCGGGCGGATCTGCTGCGGCAAGACCGCGGCAAATCCGCCCTGTGTGAACCCAGCCTTGTGTCCTTTTAACAGTGTACATGCACAGCAGAGACTTGCTGCTCTTCCAATCCCAGATGTTTTCTCTGTTTCATATGTGGTATAACCATTAAGCAGCAGCCAGGCAGAAATATTCTTTCACATCTTTAACCACCCTCTGTCTGCGCGCGTAACATATAACCCTTATCTTTACGATATTCAGGAGATCTTGTTCTCTATGCTGCGCTACAATAGCAAGAATTTAAAGTAACAGCGTGCCTTACAATGTAAAAGAACAGTATCCTGAGTGTTCACCCTACACTATAATACCCTAATATTGTAATATCTGCACGGAGTGTAATATGGTGCCATAATATACATATAAATAATTTTCCTCTATAATAAAAAAAACTGTGCTAACATGTTGGAACATGTTATATGATGCGAAAGTGTCTGCTGTGTCCATCACCCGAAGTACATTATATAACGACTTGCGGTCATGGAGTTGCGGCTGGATGTGCTTTGATAATATGTGGTTGGCACGATGTCCTCCAGTGTGTCACTTTGATTAATTGATAGGTGGATTGGGTATTTCACTATCATATATGTGTTGATTATTGCGGTGTTACCCTCCTTCCCCACGATGAAGTGATGGCGAAATGGGCGTCAGGATGTGGGGTCCCACTAGAAATTCAGAAAGCTTATTTGAAAGTGGCAAGGCCTCCTCAGTGCCTCCTTAAAAGAAAAGTTACCCCTAGTTCCCCACTTAAAGAGTAAGACTCCCCAAGTGTCTCTTAAAAGAAGTAATAATGGCACCTGAAGCGCCCCAAAACAGTAATTTATATTCATCTCAAAGAGCACAGAGTCTTCTGGCCTGGTGTAGGCAGTGTGATGCAGTGACCTCATCACACCACTTGTGTTTGGACATTGATGATCTGCCCGTGGACTTGGCTTAAAGTATGCTGCAGGACTAAAGCTGACTGCGACCTACAAGATGAAAGATTGTAGGGCAAAGAGATGATGGTTTTCTGCTCTATCAAAGATTTTAACTGTATCATCATTCGGTATATGTCATACAGTTGGGTCTTGGGGTTCAGTTGAGAAACTTGGGCATGGGGTGGGTCCCAACATTGCAGTGCATATGCAGCAGCCTTCCCTGCTCCCCAGTCATTTATAATCTGCATTGCAAGAGAATTCATAGAGATGGGGTAGGCAGTCCTAAGTACAGGTACAACTCAGGAGGTTTTAAAGACATGAATGCAAAAACATTCCCAAGTTTTAAAAACATGAATGGTGAAAGGCCTTTTTTAAGGAATAGATGCAACATGGGAGTAGTTTTTAACATGAATGATTTCAATCTTACTAATAAAGAAGACTGGCCTTATTTTCTAAAGGGAAGCTGCTTTAAAATTCTCCCTGCTGTCATCTCCCTGCTTGACTTTCAAATCCCCCGCCATTGGCGCTGTGTAAGTAAGCGCTGTGATTGGATCGAGCGTCAGCCAATCACAGCCGGGCCTCGATCATTCACAGCCAATCAGTGAATGTCATTCATTGATTAGCTGTGAATGATTAAGCGCCAGCTGTGATTGGCTGGCGCTCGATCCAATCACAGCGTTGATGGCAGGGGATCGCAGAGCCAAGCAGAGAGGACGCTGGGAAATAACAGCGGGGAGAATTCAAGCAGCTTGCTGCATCGCCACCGGGAATACAGGAATTCAAGCTGCTTCCCGGACCACCGCCGGGAACACAAACACTGGCTGGGAGGTAAGTATAAAGTTTGTTGTTTTTTTTAACCCTTCCCTGTCTCGAGTATAAGCCAAGGTGGGCTTTTTCAGCACAAAAAAATGTGCTGAAAAACTAGGCTAATACTTGAGTATATATGGTAAGTTTTAATGTTTTCGGGGAGGTGACAGGAAGCTTCGGAGTGTAATTTTCGTACTCAACTTCTCCCAGATCCTGTGGTATTCGCTGGTAAAGATCACACACACTATGAAAATCTGACTCTCTTCAGACTACATATGTTCTTTTCAGGGGGACACCGTGAGATCAGGTCCGGTAAGCATAAAAAATACGGGCCCGACTTCCTATTACCTCTCCGAACATCTCCATAACTTAGTTAACGGTGCTGTTCTGAGGTGACCACTTCCCTTTAAGTCATAATTCTTATGTGTTTTTTCTCTGGGTCTACCAATTTCCTGGACATTAATTGACTTCCTAACAAAACTTGCTCTATTGTGCGTGGAAAGTAAATTACATTCTGAATCGTGTCTGTTTTTGCAAATTATCTGGAGAGAGAGAGCTTCAAAATTGTATGAATGCCAACTGCTACTAATTTGCCAAACTATGAAACGTCATCGAAATACAAAGGGAAAATCCAACCAATGCAATGTGTTTTTCAAAGCTAAGGGATGAGAGAAGATATTGGCTGATCATCCAGGAAGTTGTTGGATGCCACCTCCTCACATCAGGGTACATATAAAGGAGACCACATCTTGTGCAAGGGAATACTGTCAGACAGATCTTCAGCAAGATGAGGAAGTCTTACATTTGCATCCTATTTGCCTTTATGACCTTAATTGCTTCAGGTGAGTAGAAGCCAAATAAGGATCATGCTGTACATAGACGTTTCTTGTTGTGCTTTGTCGTTTAATCAAATAGAGCCTCGTGCGGCGCAGAGTGTAAGCTCTTGCCTACGACCTGAAGGTTGCAAATTTAATCCCCACCTGATTCAGGTAGCAGGCTCAAGGTTGACTCAGCCTTCCATCCTTCCGAGGTCAGTAAAATGAGAACCCAGCTTGGTGGGGGTAATAAGTAATAATTACCTGAAAGCGCTGCGGAAAAAGTTGGTGCTATTCAAATACCAAGATGTATTTTATTTTTTTTATTAGGATGTCTTCACCCTGTTGCTCACTCTCCCCTCTCACATCATGCAGTCTTACGCAGCTTCATACCCCTCTTATCTTTCTTCTTCTATTTACTATACACATTTTTCTTCCATTTTAGCCCAGTCCACTACATGCAGTGCGTGCTGGCCTATTGGTGATACAGAATGTTGTAAGGAAAAGGAAAGAGAATGTCCATCTGGTTTATGCATGACAACTTCAGAATTCTGTCAACTAGGTATGTAACATTTGATTAACAGCCAATCAAAGTGATCTGGAGCTCATATCAGAATGACTCCTATTTTTAATGAAGTAAATTCGTATTAGAAGAGGTGGGGAGCTACAACAAGATCAGATTGCTACTTATCTGTCAGGTAATCATAGGCATCCATATTTTATAACATCTTTGTTTTGCAAATCAAAATAGTCACAATTTTGGAGAAAATGAAGCAGAAGTGACCAGACATGGGACTCTAACCATTGCGGTCTATGAGAGTTATGCAAAGAGCCAAGCAAACACGCCCGGATGTTTATGTAACTCCCACAGATTTCAATAGAGAGAGCCATGCATGTGTGCAGCCACCTTTCTGCTCCAGCTCTTCTTATTGTGACCACCACAAGTTTCACTGGCTTGCTAAACATGGGTCAGGTGACTCAAGTTCCTCTGATATTTCTCAAAGGTAGGTGGGTATGAGCCAAGGTGTGGGGCTTAGAATTCCCTCAGTGGTGGTGGTGGTGGGGGGGGGGGGAGCTTCTTCTACAGCCAGAGACCTTACAGCCAAAAATAATGGTGTATTTTTTCTATTAGGGCTCATGTCCACGGGCAAAATAAGAATTAAAATCCGCAGCGGATCCGCACCCCATAGGGATGCATTGACCACCCGCAGGGTAGATAAATACCCGCGGATGGTCAATAAAAGGGATTTAAAAAAAAATAGAGCATGAAAAAATCTGGACCATGCTCCATTTTCATGCGGGTCTCCCGTGGGGACGGCTCCCGCGGGCTTCTATTGAAGCCTATGGAAGCCGTCCGGATCCGCGGGAGACCTAAAATAGAAATTTACTCACACGCTCCGTTTCTTCTCTTCGCGGCGGCGCCATCTTCTCTCCGTCGCGGCCGGATCTTTTTTCTTCGAGACGGCGCATGCGCAGGGCACGTCACCGACGTCATCATGCGCATCCGCCGGGCCGAAGAAAGAAGATCCGGCCGCGACGCAGAGAAGATGGCGCCGCCGTGAAGAGAAGAAACGGAGCGGATGGGAGGTGAGTTTATTCTCATTTATTCTGATTTTCAGCGCTCATGTCCGCGGGGCAGGAGGGACCCGCTGCAGATTCTCCATGGAGAATCCGGAGCGGGCCTGATTTTCCCCGTGGACATGAGGCTTAGTTTGAGGATTTTCTATGTTTATCGTTCCTTAAAGAACACACATACCAATGATAAAACCTGCTGGTACCCTGCTCTGTTATTACATCTGTTTATAAATCAAGTGGTTCTGATTATATGGTATTGTTTACTAATTTAGATGCCACAATCATTGTTGACTGTGGTTTACAGAAAAGGAAGGATCCCTGCATCAATGCATTGCACCTCGTGACTTTGTGACATTGCCTCTCGTGACAATATGGCATGTGTGCACAACGATAACAACAAAGTATGAGGTTCAAGTAAAAGTAGACATGTATATGCTCTGTATATATGGAGGATGGGTGCCTCTATGTATACAGAGCATGTACATTGTGGGCAAAAATGAACCTCAACTCAATACTAAGGCTGGGTTCACACGGGGCGGAATTGCCGCAGAACTTCCGTGCAGACATTCTGCACGGACATTCCACAGGCAATTTTTATCCTGGGATAAAACAGCAAAGTGGACGATATTTGCAAAAATTTCGTTCACACCCTGCGGCCAAGCCGCGCTGAAATTAACATGCTGCACAGAATTCAAATCCGCGGCATGTCAATTTTATCTCTGTTTTCGCTGCAGCCATCTCTCCTCTTTGTGAGAAGGAGCTGGCCGCAGCGGAATGAGCCGCTTGAAAACCCACGGGACTTCAAGCTGCGGAAATTTTGCGGAATTTCTATGCGGTCCCACTGTGGACTTTCCATGAGACCAATGACAAAACCTGCTGGTACCCTGCTCTGTTATTACATCTGTTTATAAACCAAGGGGTTCTGATTATATTGTATTAACTCCATCTCAATATATGGTAAGACGTCTATGTACATCATAAACAGGAATTGCTTTCCACAAAATGCTGTACATGTATGTCAGGGATATCACAAGAGCCTGGCTGGGACTGACAGCTGGACTCCGGCTGTAATGGACTCCAGTCCTGACAGTTTAGTAATTTATATGCCGCAATCATTGTTGACTGTGGTTTACAGAAGAGGAGGTATTCCTTCATCAATGCATTGCCCCTCGTGACTTCGTGACATGCTTGCCCCTCGTGACATGATGTGCTGGTGGCTGCAATGTAATATCACAGAGTAATCACATGTTACAGTTTCTTAGTGGGAGAAAAAAAACTGTGACATGGTAAAAAAAAATTCTGCCTCATTATGTAAAGAAAACTCTACATAATTGGCATGACCATTTCTGTAGCAATGTGAACTTTAACATTATAATTTTATTTAACTTCCCTGGTGAAAAAAAAGTTCAGAATTATGTATCCTACCTCCTAAAAAAAGGGATAGAAAGCAATCAAAAAGTTGAATCTACTCTAAAAATGTACCAATAGAAAATACAGCTTGTATCAATTTCTACGTTTCAAAATATCACAAAACAAAAACAAATGTTTTCATTGTGCAAAACTAGCATAAAAAATGTTGTAAAAAACTATAAAAACTTGGTCTTGCCATCATCTAATCTACCCATAGAATAAAGTTAACATGCCAACCACACAGTGAGCACAGTAAAAACTGATGTTTTTTTTCCAGCTTCTCCTAGAGAGAGTCTATACATTTTGTTTTCAAAATATTACAAGTATTTTTCAATGCCACAATTTTAAGGTACAACTTGTCCCACAAAAATCAAGCGCTTTTATTGTTACATTCATGAAAAAAGGAAAAGAAAAAAAATCTGTATGGCCCTTGGAAGGCAGAAATACAAAAAAAAAGAAAAATAAAAGTTGCTGGGGCAGTAAAGGGTTAAGAAATTCCAAGGCCTACACATCCCTGATATACTGTATATGGTAAGATAAGGTTTGTAATTAGCCCATCAAAGGTAAACTTGTGCTTTAACTAATAACTAGAGATGAGCAACACGCTCAGATAAGGCAGTTACTCGAGTGAGCATCGCTCTTCTTGGGTAACTGCATTCTCGTCCGAGCAGGCTCGGGGGGGGAGTGGGTGGTAACTGGGGGCAGAGTGAGAGATCTCTCTCTCCCCCCACCCTCGCTGCCCCCCGCTCAACAACGCCGCCCTCACCGAGACTGCTAGGATGAGAATACAGTTACTCAAGAAGAGCGATGCTCGCTCGAGTTACTGCCTTATCCGAGCGTGCTCGCTCATCTCTACTAATAACATGTGACTAAAGTACAATGGGGTTAAATCTTGAATGAGAAATTATGCTACACTATTAATTAGTCTTAATTACACATATGATTGTTACTACAAGAAAACGCAAACCCCAGTAACTGCGCTTTCTAATTAGCAATCATAGAAAATGCAATGTTTGACTTGAGGAAGGAGAGTTTAGCTCTGAAACACCTCTCAGTGGACATAATAAAAGTTTGGACTTTCCAATTTGTGAGTTCCTGAGGTTGCTTTTTATTTGATTGCCAATAGAGGAGCGCAGTTACTGTTGTTTTGTGTTCATTTGTGGTTACCTCGGTCCTCAAGACCTACAGGATTTACCAGTTTATGGCAGATTATGGCATCACTATAGATGTTGTGCTCTTAGTACGAGGTGAGGTTCTTGCTACAATTTGCTGTGACCGCTTTCATATACTATTGCCTGTTTTTTGCTTGTTACAGGATTCCACAGATATGATTGTCACTTAGACACTCCTCCTACATTCCAATATCGTGTTAAATCCTCTTTTTCTTAACAACTATTTTATATATTCTACCTGTTAAATTGTGTCATTTTTTAACCGATTACGTTTGTTGATTTGTATATTTGTTAGTTTGTCCCTTGCAGAAATTTTGTCCCTGGTTTTCCTTCAAACCACAACATTCCCTATGACTCATGCAGTGCGTGTCTGAAATGTGTGTTCGTGCATTTCATAAGACTATGGGGGTATGGGGGAAATATATTTACACCAGCATTTCCCACACCAGTCTTAATATGATTTCCTCACCTCTTTGTATATTAGGCGCCTCTCTGCACCTCCGTGTACCCACATTAAAATATACACACGTTCCAACCTGGCATACATTTCTGGTATAATTTATGCCAGTTTCTGGTGTAAATAACTTAATCTGCCAGTCCAGGGTGGCCACATTCCCTCCCAACAGGACCTGCCCGCTTTTTTACAAATTCGAGTGTAAAAGCTTCTCTGAATGTCCCCGTGTTCATATCTGTGACCGAAGTTCCATTCAGATCTGACATGAATCCTGGATGAAATAGCTCAGCATGCTGTGCTATCTCAGCTGGGAAAATGTCTGCCTGCATTCCAGAAGCTACATGGACCCAATTATAGACAATGGAGTCTGTTCTGCGTTGTCTGTGTCTGGCATATACCACATCTGGCACGAAAGCAGAGCTAAACAATGGAAAGGAATAACACTGGTGTGAACCCATACTTAAGTGACTCTTCCTATTGCTAGACCATGGGTGGTCTTCGCTACATGCAACCCATGCGTTCACACAGGGCCCTGGCGAACAGAGTGTATGAAGATAAGATGGGGGCTTAGTTCTGGGGTTGTATTTATATTATGAGTTTGGTTCTAGTATTGTATCTATGCGCTGAGGTTGGTTTGTGCTACATGTATGTACTCGGGTTGGTCCGTGCTGTAATTATGTTATAAACTTGGTTCTAGTACAGTTTTTATTCAATGAGATGTTCTGGTGTGGGTATGCTGCTTTCTACCTGCTTTATGCACAAACAGATTACAGGCAGACTGCCTATCAGTGCAATATATATATATATATATATTTTTTTTTTTTTTATTTCTTTATCTAATCTAATACCAGCACTCTACTGGACAAGACCTAAATTCCTCTGTTATGTATGCCTGGCTGGAAGCAAGGTCTGAGAACTGGATTTAAATTGTGCTGGATGCAAGCTGGTCTCTTCTTTCAGTTTAACTAATCATGGCCAAATATGCTCAGAGATTGCCGAGAGTATGCAAAGTAACATCAGCCCAGTGTTGCTTGGGAATTAATTATCTTGTCTTTCTTCTAGATGATAAGAAATATCAAACAATACAGAAAGGTTGTGGAGATAGCAATTATTGTAATGGATGCTTACGTGTCACAACCGAAAAAGGCCTAACTGTTGAGGCATGCGCAAAATGTTGTACGGGAGAAAAGTGCAACGATGATCTTAGCTATACAAGTAAGTGCAAATGTATCCAGCGTTTCCAAGATAAATGGATTTTTGTTGTTTAGTGTTGGCGACCCTAAAGGCTCCCCCCACGTTTTTCAGTTTTGCACTGCTTCATTCAGTTGTGTGATATCCATGTCCATATCAGCCATCGTGTTCTTTGGTGACCAGGTCTTTTGCCACTGATCTGTCCAAGCATTATAGATTTTTCTAGCAACTGTTCTCGCATTACATGGCCCAAACACGTGAGCCTGAGCCCAGTCATGTTCCTCTCCAGTGATATATCGGGTCTTATAGGATTCAGGACTTCTCTGTTTGTTGCTCTCGCCGTGCAGGATATATGCAGCAGCATTTGCCAGCACTACAGCTCAAACACATTAATCCTCCTTCTATCCATCAATCCTCCTTCTATAAATGGCTACAATAATCAAATAACCAGCAAGATTGGGTGTCTTACTAAAAGTACTAAACTTATAGCAATGATGGTATTGGAATTCTACTGGCCAGAGGGACCTCCAAGCTTTGAAACAATGGACTATTACTATAATAGTGCCGATCACTTTCTACTAGGATCTTCTTTAGGCCTAATGACCACGGCCGTGACGGGCTCTGCAAGCGGAATACTTGCATGACGGAATACCGCATGACGCTTCGGCAGTGTCATGTGACGCGCCGGTCGTGTCATATGACACACCCACTGCGTCATATGATGCGGCCGGCGGTAGGCGGGGAACCGTTTTCACGCTACCTTCCGCTGTGCTACACAGCGGAAGATAGTGTGACGGACGGCTTCCATTGCACTCAATGCACTCAAATAGAGCATGGCGCGGGTGAGTACGGAAGAATTCACTGGACGGAATTCCACGGTGGAATTCCGCACCGTGAGCATTGCGCTATTAGGTTCAATAAAATCCGCCCGTGGGAATTAGCCCTTATGGGATGATTCAGAAATACCTTATCAGATCGTATTGATGATACAATTTGGCGTGTGTGCACAACGATAACAACAAAGTATGAGGTTCAAGTAAAAGTAGACACCTGTATATGCTCTGCATATATGGAGGATGGGAGCCTCTATGTATACAGAGCATGTACATTGTGGGCAAAAATGAACCTCAACCCAATACTAAGGCTGGGTTTACAGGGGGCGGAATTGCCGCAAAACTTCCGTGCAGACATTCTGCACGGACATTCCACAGGAAATTTTCATCCTGGGATAAAACAGCAAAGTGGACAATATTTGCAAAAATCTCGTTCGCATGCTGCTGCCAAGCCGCGCTGAAATTGACATGCCACGCAGAATTCAAATCCGCGGCATGTCAATTTTATCGTTGTTTATGCTGCGCCATCCCTCCTCTGTATGATAAGGAGCTGGCCGCAGCGGAATGAGCCGCTTGAAAACCCGTGGGACTTCAAGCTGCGGAAATTTTGCCTAATTTTGCGGTCCCGCTGTAGACTTTCCACGAGATTTCCGTGGTATTTGCTTCCCATGTGACTACAGCCTAACTGCTCCTCATAGCAGCTCACCATATAGCTCATCTTTTCCAGAATATTATAATTTAAACCAACATATATTTTATCCACTGGTGAAAATTCAACAAAATGTAACATCTAAGGCCTTTAACATGTTACCAGTTATGGAACTTGATCTTTTTGGCTGTATTTACAAGGAGAATTGAAACTCTGACCAATATTGCACTTGTGAAATTGTGATCTTCAATGCGGGTGCTATGCATTTTGAAGAAAATGGCATTGCATCACTGTACATGCCATTTTCATACGCATGAAAATCGCATTTGTATTCAATAGAAAAAAACAGCATTGCACTCGCATCAAACTCGTACGCAAATGCAAGTGCAATGCAATTTATTTCTCATCCATTGGAAATAATGGCTGAGATTTCTGTGGACTCGCAGAAAAATCGAACATGTTGTGATTTTTCTATATTGCAACATTGCTGCAAGTGGAAAGTCAATAAGGTATTTTTCCATATGAGGTTTGTGCAGCTTGCAATGTACAAAACTCACACAGGAAACTCATGAAAATACAGTCTCAACCGGAGCTGAAATTGGCTGAAAAGAGCCCCTCTTGCCTGATAGCAGTGTTTCTCAACCTTTCGAAGCCTATACCTTCTAGTCATAAAAATTTCAAGTAAGCGCCCTATAAGCTATTGTCCATTGCAATCTAAAGCAAATGTACTCAGTTGGTGGCATATTACACTGTGATGTATGAAGTGATCACAAGTAATAAAATACAATAAGCATAAAAAGCAACACAAGACAAAATTAATGTTAGTGAATGTGGAGAATCATAGTTTTCCTCCAATTTATACCAATATATAATCCCTACTTACTACCTCAGTACAGTGCTCAATTAAAGGGGTTTCCTGGGACATTCCTACTGATGATCTATTATCAGTAACTTTGATCTACCGGTCAATGTGCTTTTTTTATACATTTTATTGATACTATATAATGGTATGTCTTGATCCTTCTAATTAGCTCGAGAAGGCTCATTGGTAGGGCTGAAACATCATGTTGTAGGAAGTTTGGAAGTGCTAACATCGAAATTTGCATTTGTTTTGGTGTACATTAGATGGAGGTGGACTTATCTGGACCAATCTTAACCTATTGGGGTATTGAAGGATGGCTGTGCTACTTCTGAGCTGCTTCTTTAACACTGAGCTCTGTGATTGGCTGCAGTATCCTGTGATGTCCTGTTCATATGCTCAATGCAGCCTGCTACTTTGATGTTAGTGATAGGATTGGGGCTGTGGGGGCCGGGAAAAGAGAGTATAGCATATTTTATTTTCAGGCATGGAGAAAATCAAGTCAAGTAAAAAAACTATAACTTGGACAATCCCCTTAACTGTAATAATAGTGCCATCACAAAGTAATAGTGTCCACAAATGTAGCCCTTTAGTAATAGTACCTCCAAATGTGGTCCCTTCAGTAACAATGCCCCCATATGTGGCCACTTTAGTAATTGTGTCCCAGATTGTGGTCCCTTAGTAACAGTGCCCCCAAGGACGGCCACTTACCCTAATGTAAGTACTCTGGCCACCCAGTGTTGCTAAGAGCCCAAAGTTCATGTCAGTACTGCTCAGTCACTGAACGCTACTGCATCAGAGCCCAACTCCTCCTCTGTGTATGCAGCGCAGTCTTAGCGCAGGACACACAGACAAGGAATCGTGCTACGATACACCGAGTTTAGATGACAGTGTCAGTGGTATGAACTTTGCGGCCGTAGCATTGTTTGGTGGGCAGAAGCTCTGTAGTAAGTGGGGCACATTGCAGACATAGAAGTAGCAAAGGGGACCCAAGGGCCCCCCCCCTGACCTAGGGGCTGGGCCGCAATTGTGACCCCTGTAAACTCTATAGCCACACCGTTTGCTGGGATTTGCAGAATAATCACAGTAAAACATTGCATGTTTGCAAAAATTTTTTAGAAATCATAAAAAACTTGTGATAATAACACTATTGGTGAACAGTCTGGATACATGCTGTGTACTCCCTAAACTTGTGGCTTGTACCCCTTAAGGTACACATAGCAGGAGTTAAAAACCACAGCTCCAGAGAAATAAAAATATCCCCATTATAGATGGTCAGTCCATTGACTTGGGAACTATGCAATACTTAAGGGGGTTCCGAGCTCTGTTATTGGCTGCAGCCCCTGTCATGAAGCCTTTAACTGTGCGTGACTGCAGCTGTATAGACCAGAGTGGGGAACCAAGCACGGCACGGGACACAACAGGAGCGGGGAGAGGTAAGTATATGCTGATCGCTTACTTGTTACTACATGCAGAGGGGCTTCTAGCAATAAGCTATAACTCAGACAACCCCTGCTGGTTCTCTCCTGGTGACACTGCAGGGAGTTTTTCCCACAGATTACAGCTAACTGAGGCCCGCAGAAGCATAAAAACTCTGCAAAAAGTGAACTTTATGCTGCCTACGATTGCCTTCTCATCAGCCCACCTTTTGGCTATGGACCATATTCCAATTCAAACTTTTGCTGCTATAGATTGAAGTATCATATAACTACATCCATAACACTTGGTCTTAAAAAATATAGATATATAATAAGATGGTATTCTATGGATGTAATTGTGTTGTAATAGACAATACACCCAAGTTACTGATTAGCTTTGTTTAAGGGCTCTTTCACGTAAGTGTATATCGCCCCCCCCCCCCCTTCCCGCGCTCACCTGCCCACCTCCTCTCTCCTTCCCTCCGGCTGATAGCAATGGGAGTAGCAGGAGCCGCCCTGTCCCACCTCCTCCCATAGGAGCCCATGCAGCGGCCGACGTATTCCAGCCCCAAAAAATAGTTCCAGGACTATCCTTTGGGCCCAACATAAAAAGCTCCCGGTGCTATATTGGCTCTTTTATGTAGCGGGCTACGGCCATGAGATCTGATGCATTGGAATCCAATACATTGGATCGTAGTGTATATCGGTCAGCCGTTAAAACGGTGGCCTATATACGCCCGGGTGAAATATCCCTAAAAGAGATTATTTCTTTATTCGACTCACTTGCTTTCACAAGTTGTGGAAAATATCGCTGCGAGGAAATCCACATGAATGTCTGCATGTCTTACACACGGATTACGGTGCTGATTTCTCTGTGCAGAATTGTGTGCCCTTGTACTTTACACTGCCGTTCCACTTGTGCAGATAAGCTGATGTCTATCAGCACGAGCCCATCACAGCTTTAGCAGTACATGTAGGCCGAATCTACAGCAAGAACAGAGATTATTAACTATTAGCAACCAGTAAGACAAATGACATCAACCGAGCCACAATAAGTAGGCGGCTCAAGATCTGCTCTAAATTCTGAGGATAAAATAATATATATTAATAATTATGTTTTCAGGAGCCTCCGTGGAGGAGCCAAATGGTTATTTCTGTCCGGCATGTTACAAAAACGACACTACAGAAGTCTGTAATCCTGGTAGCGATGTGGTGTATTGTAGAGGAGCTCAGACTGAGTGTGTAAAATATGGCGGAGGTGTTATATTTTCTGGTAAGTTGTCTGTAGAACTACACTACTGCTGATTACACAAACCTACACCCCATTTATTTACAATGAGCGTGGCTTTCGGTATTATGACTCCTAGGGATCATAGACAGAATTCACATACTATTTCACTGTATTATGGAGATACACCTTTAACCCCTTAAGGACACACTGCTTTTTTTTTTTTTCACTTTTGATTTTTTTCCTCCTAACTTTCAAAAAATCATAACTCTGAGGCCTTGGTTTATGCGGAATGAGTTGGAATTTTCGATCGTCCTATTTAACCCCTTAGTGACCAAGCCTGTTTGCGCCTTAATGATCAGGCCAAATTTTGGAAATCTGACATGTGTCTCTTTAACATAGAATAGCTCCGTGAGCGTTTTGCATATACAAGTGATTCTGACTTTGTTTTTTCGCCACATGTTGTACTTCATTTAGGTGGTAAAAAAGGACCGAGAGAATTTCTGTATATTTATTAAAAGCTCCAAAATTGGGAAAGTGTTGAAAAAAATTTGTCATTTTTTTCACAGTTTCAGCTGCAATGTCAAATACGAGCAAACATATTTTTGATAAGATAAATATTTCCATCTGTTTCCTTTATTCTGAGGGCACATTGGAAGAACGTTAGACGTACAAATTTAACATTATTAACATTTTGAGGAATATTTTGTTTTCCTACACCAAGCCAAGATTGCAAAGGCCCATAGGTGTCAGAATGATAGAAACCTCCACAAATGACCCCATTTAAAAAAATGTACCCCACAATATATTCACTGGGGGGTGTCGTAAGTATTTTGACCCAGAGTTTTTTTTTCAGAAGTTAAAGGGGTTGTCCCGCGGCAGCAAGTGGGTCTATACACTTCTGTATGGCCATATTAATGCACTTTGTAATGTACATTGTGCATTAATTATGAGCCATACAGAAGTTATAAGAAGTTTTTCACTTACCTGCTCCGTTGCTAGCGTCCTCGTTTCCATGGAGCCGACTAATTTTCGCCGTCTAATGGCCAAATTAGCCGCGCTTGCGCAGTCCGGGTCTTCTTCTGTTCTCAATGGGGCTCCGTGTAGCTCCGCCTCGTCACGTACCGATTCCAGCCAATCAGGAGGCTGGAATCGGCAATGGACCGCACAGAAGAGCTGCAGTCCACGGAGGGAGAAGATACCGGCGGCCATCTTCAACCGGTAAGTAAGAAGTCACCGGAGCGCGGGGATTCAGGTAAGCGCTGTGCGGTTTTTCTTTTTAACCCCTGCATCGGGGTTGTCTCGCGCCGAACGGGGGGGGGGGGGGGGGGGTTGAAAAAAAAAAAAAAACAGTTTCGGCGCGGGACAACCCCTTTAATGCAATTTAGAAGAGTTAAAGTAAAATTTCATAATTTTACAAATACCGTATTTTCCAGCATATAAATGACTTTTGTAACCCAGGAAAATCTTCTCAAAAGTCGGGGGTCATCTTATACGCCGAACTAACTAACTGTAGAAAAAAAAAATCAATACTCACCTCCCCGGCGTTCTGCGATGATCAGGGGCGCTGCTGCAGGCTGTCACTACCTCCTCCACACCGACAGAGCATTGCTTTCTGGAGGTGGGGCTTGAATGGCTGTGATTGGTTAACCCAGGCCCGGCTTTCATTGGCTGACGCCGCGCTAAGTTAGCCAATCAGAGCATTAGCTTTCTGGAGGCAGGGCATTAAAGCCCCGCCACCAGAAAGCAATGCTCTGTCCGTGTGGAGGAGGGAGCGACAGCCTACAGCAGCGCCACAGATCATCTTAGAACGCTGCGAGGTGAGTATTGATTTATTTTTTTTCTATAGGTAGTTAGTCCGGTGTATAAGACGACAGGTATAAGACGACTGTATATCCCAATCTCTATATTTTAACTGGAAAAGATGGGAGTTATCTTATACGCTGGAAAATGCAGTATGTCATTTTAAAGACAGGTTTTTTTTTTCTATAGTGCACATAAAAATGAGGATTTGCACCCCAAAATGGATATCCGTTTGTCCTGTGTTCAGAAACATACCCACTGTGGCCCTAATCCTATGTTCATATCACCAACGGGACCCTGACCGAAAGGAGCAGCCGATGGCTTTTAGAACAGAAATTTTGAACACCCATTGGATTTCAAGGCACAACTGAATAAATTCCAAGCCCTATTGCTCACTTGTGCAAAAAAAATAGACTCCCTAAAAATAGCCCCCCACCCCCTCTTTTTGGCATTCCCTAAATCTTACATAAAAGTAATAATGTAAAACTGCGTGGAATGTCTGAAAACATGGGTAATTACGGAGGCCTGGTTGGGATGAGCACATGGGTCTCCCATGCTTGCTGTAAACCCAACACTTTTTGGGGAGGTATTTCTTGACCTCAGCGGCAGGGATAGGGTGTAAAAGTTGGTGCTATGTGAGACTTACTACAGTGCGGCTGTCTCACACAGAAGGCGCTCAACCAGCTGCTCCTGGAACTGCAGAAAGGTGAACGTTCCCGGGACTTCTTGTAAATTATGTATTACAGGTAGCGATCTGAATAATGCCGGGCTCACACGGCCGGATATGGAATCCACTTGTGGAGGCCTGTAGCGTATACCAGCTGTGAGCCAGGCTGCGGCCCTGTGTACGGCCGTGTAATGTGCATAACTGCGTACTCAGACAGGCGATCATGCGTAGTACACCTTTTTTGGTTTAGATTTCCCCTAATAGTTCCCCTAATAGTTCCTACCTGCCTGTAAACCCCGATTAACAATTAACCTAAGAATTATAACCTATAATATCCTTCCTCTCCAGAAAGACATCAAGTCCCCTTTTAAACTCCTCTATGGATTTTGCCATCACCACTTCCTCAGGCAGAGAGTTCCACAGTCTAACTGCTCTTACAGTAAAGAACCCCTTTCTATGTTGGTGATGAAACCTGCTTTCCTCTAAACATAACGGATACCCTCTTGTTATCATCTAGGTCCTGGGTGTAAACAGATCATGGGAGAGATCCTTGTATTGTCCCCTCTTGTATTTATACATAGTTATTTGGTCGCCTCTTAACCTTCTTTTTTCTAGAGTAAATAGTCCCAATTTGGATAGCCTCTCTGGGTATTCCAAAAATGTATTCACAGAGGGGGCAGTAAGAAAAAGTCTCCAAAATTATAGTAAAGCCCTATCACAAAGGTGACTTTAAGGTAAAAGAAGTGATTTTTATTAGAAAATTATTAAAATGAAACACATAAGGGCACAACAAACATGACAAAGACGTTAAAAACGTAGTGTAGCAAATGTTAGAACACACCTAACACAATTGCTGGGAAAGAGGGGTCGGCCAACAAGAATCTAGATCTAATGTGGGGGTCCCGGATAAATCTTTTGGACCCACAGATCTGAAATATTGTGGCTTGACCTGTAAACCCTTCAGGTTGAAATCACTCAATGTCCTGTCCCAATCAATAAATATGATGGTAGAATGGGTATAGGAGTGTTGTGGATCAAGCGGAAGGAAAAAATCTGTTTTTCCGGCTGTTAATTAATCACTGGCTGATTGGTGGTATTCGTTAGCTCAGATATCAGCAGCCGATCTAATATATGCAATTGTGTTGGGATTTCGTCATTGATAATAAAATTGGTTTCAATAACTTGAATCCTATAAGTGTCGGAATCGGAATTGATCCCAACACCAATGCGTTTATAGGGATTTGGTACTAATCTCTGTGCCAAATCTCTTGCCTCTGGCAGAGTCTCCCACCAATTTCTGAGACTTGACAGAATTTAAGCTTCAGTTATAAGGGTCATAATAGTCAGTGCTATGTAAGACCCCAAAGCTCCAATTATTATTTTTACTCAATACTTGCTAGTTTTTGCTCAACGCGTTTCACCACTAGATTCCGTGGATCATCAGGAGCTTAGTGAGATTAGAGGTTATCTTATTGAGGAGATTTTGAAAAGTCTCAATAGGCTCAATGACAAAGAATCAGATGTCCTAACAGAGAGGAAACAACTGTTTCGGCAGGATATTTAGGAGGTGAACAAAATATAAAAGAAGTCTCTGTTCTTAGTATATATACACACAATAGTTCAGACAGCGCCAATGGATATTGAGCAGGCTCCCCAATGTGCTTTTCTCCAATCCTCCGTGAAGGAGGAGAGCTGCAATGACAACAAAGGGGGGACTCTCACCAGGAGAGTGAACCCCCAAAGAGAAAACAAACAGTAGGTTTTAAGTAAAAAAGTTATGCGCTCGTGGAAGAAGCAATTGGGAAAAGCAAGATATAAAAACTGTCCATCCCGTAAGGGACGGACAGTTTTTATATCTTGCTTTTCCCAATTGTCTCTGTTCTTAGGTCCTTTGTGCTATCGGGAGCCAGAACATACAGCTCAGTCAGCGTCCCTTTGAGGTATTAACAATATAGCGCTGGGCTTATGTCCTGGGAGTATTTCTCCTTCTAGGCGGAGATTAAGATATAAGAGAGACTCCTAATTAATGAGGATAAACAGCTCACTTTTAGATCTATGAGATTGTTCACCCAAACCTAATCTGCTCATGGCAGGATGTTTAGGAGGTGAACATAGCATAAAAAGGAGTCTCTATTCTTAGGTCCTTTTTGCTGTCAAGAAACAGAACATACAGCTCAATCAGCGTCCCATTAGGATATGGGCAATATCATGCTGGGCTGATGTCCTGGGGGTATTATTCCTTCTGAGCCGAAATTAGGGTGTAGGAAAGCCTCCCCTACCATCTGGGCTATGGACACCAGCCTTTTTTGTTTTCATCTTGTATCCACCTACTTTCTTCTGTCATTTTGACACCTAAGGGGAGAAGAGGTCTGGGTGGGAACCTTCGGGTATTACCTCAAGAATGGAGCTAGAAATAGCATAGCCTCTCTTATAACTGACATGTGTTATACTGGAGCATTTTCTCCAACTATTATCCACCGAGCCTGGATATAGAGCTATCTAGATACACATGCCGGTTTGAAGCTTCAATTAATTCTAAAGAGCAGATTAGGTTTGGGTGAACAATCTTATAGATCTTAGGTGGGTTGATTGCCCTCATTGATTGGGAGGCTTTCCTACACCCTAATTTCGGCTCAGAAGGAATAATACCCCCAGGACATCAGCCCAGCATGATATTGCCCATATCCTAATGGGACGCTGATTGAGCTGTATGTTCTGTTTCTTGACAGCAAAAAGGACCTAAGAATAAAGACTCCTTTTTATGCTATGTTCACCTCCTAAACATCCTGCCGTGAGCAGATTAGGTTTGGGTGAACAATCTCATAGATCTAAACGTGAGCTGTTTATCCTCATTAATTAGGAGTCTCTCTTATATCTTAATCTCCGCCTAGAAGGAGAAATACTCCCAGGACATAAGCCCAGCGCTATATTGTTAATACCTCAAGGGGACGCTGACTGAGCTGTATGTTCTGGCTCCCGATAGCACAAAGGACCTAAGAACAGAGACTTCTTTTATATTTTGTTCACCTCCTAAATATCCTGCCGAAACAGTTGTTTCCTCTCTGTTAGGACATCTGATTCTTTGACATTGAGCCTATTGAGACTTTTCAAAATCTCCTCAATAAGATAACCTCTAATCTCACTAAGCTCCTGATGATCCACGGAATCTAGTGGTGAAACGCATTGAGCAAAAACGAGCAAGTATTGAGTAAAAATAATAATTGGAGCTTTGGGGTCTTACATAGCACTGACTATTATGACCCTTATAACTGAAGCTTAAATTCTGTCAAGTCTCAGAAATTGTTGGGAGACTCTGCCAGAGGCAAGAGATTTGGCACAGAGATTAGTACCAAATCCCTATAAACGCATTGGTGTTGGGATCAATTCCGATTCCGACATTTATAGGATTCAAGTTATTGAAACCAATTTTATTATCAATGACGAAATTCCAACACAATTGCATATATTAGATCGGCTGCTGATATCTGAGCTAACGAATACTACCAATCAGCCAGTGATTAATTAACAGCCGGAAAAACAGATTTTTTCCTTCCGCTTGATCCACAACACTCCTATACCCATTCTACCATCATATTTATTGATTGGGACAGGACATTGAGTGATTTCAACCTGAAGGGTTTACGGGTCAAGCCACAATATTTCGGATCTGTGGGTCCAAAAGATTTATCCGGGACCCCCACATTAGATCTAGATTCTTGTTGGCCGACCCCTCTTTCCCAGCAATTGTGTTAGGTGTGTTCTAACATTTGCTACACTACGTTTTTAACGTCTTTGTAATGTTTGTTGTGCCCTTATGTGTTTTATTTTAATAATTTTGTAATAAAAATCACTTCTTTTACCTTAAAGTCACCTCTGTGATAGGTCTCTGGGTATTCCAGTCCCGTCATTCCATGTATTAGTTTAGTTGCTCTTCTTTGAACCCCCACCAGTACTATAACATCTTTCCTGAGCGCCGGTGACCAGAACTGTGCGCAGTATTCCATGTGAGGCCTGACAAGTGCCTTATATAGTGGAAGGATAATGTTCTCGTCCTTCGCCCCTATACCTCTTTTAATACACCCCAAGACTTTATTTGCCTTTGCAGCAGCTGACTGGCATTGGTTACTCCAGTTTAGTCTACTATGCACTAGTACCCCCAGGTCTTTTTCCATATCACTTTTCCCTAGCCGTACCCCATTTAGTGTATATTGGTGACATCCGTTTCTCCTGCCCATGTGCATAATCTTACATTTTTTAACATTGAACTTCCTTTGCCATTTTTCTGCCCAAGCCCCCAGCTTATCTAGGTCCTTTTGTAGCCGCACATTGTCCTCCGTTGCATTAATTATATTGTATACTTTTGTCTCATCTACAAATATTGATATTTTGCTGTGCAGCCCCTCTGTAAATTATCATTTTCATGTGCACTCTAGAAAAAAAACAAAACTGCCTTTAAAATAACATATTTGCAAAAATATGAAATTTTATTTTTTCTTTTAAATTTCTTTTAAATTGCATTAACTCCTGAAAAAAAACTGTGGTGTCAAAATACTCATGACCCCTTCAGTAAATACATTAGGGGTGTAGTTTTTAAAAAGGGGTCATTTTGTGGGGATATCTATCATTCTGACACATGTAAGCCTTTGCAATCTTGGCTTGGTGCAGGAAAACGAAGTGTTCTTCAAAATGTTGATAATCAATGTTAAATTTGTACGTCTTCTAAATGGTTAAGAAAGCTTTTCAAATGTGCATCCAAAATAAAGTAAACAGATGAAAATATCTATCTTATCAAAAAGTTGAACAGTAATTTTGCATATATGATATATTACAATTGAAAATGTGAAAACATGACAATTTTTAAAAAATGTTCCCTATTTTTGCGCTTTTAATAAATATACACAAATTCTATCGATCTATTTCTACCAGATAAATGAAGTACAACATGTGGCGAAAAAACAATGTCAGAATCACTTGGATATGCAAAACCTTTACGAAGCTAAAGGCTTGGACACTAAGGGGTTAAAGACGCATGCTTTTCTGTTGCGGCTGGCTCTCACATAGAGGAGAACGTGGCCACAGCAGAAAGAAGAAAAAAAGAATAGACACACTGCGTCCAGGGAATCTGCGCCACAGCTCCGGCTTCTGCTGGCCTTGCCACGACGGATTCGCTGCCCCGTGTGGACAAGATTTTTGACAAATCTTGTCCACATAGCTAGATAATCCGGGAATTAGCGGCCACAGGCGGATTTGCCACAGCGAAATTCCGCACTGATTTTCTGCGGCAAATCCGCCCTGTTTGAACCCAGCCTATAAGAGCTTGACTTCTGTGTGGCAAGCTGTAGTACCACTTTGGGGTACATATCATGTAGTGCATAACTTTATGTATTTGATTTGGAGTGCTGGATGAAATTTCGCCATTAATTCTGCCATTGTTTGGGGTTTTTTAACAGCGTTTGCTATGCAGTATAAATGACATGATAACTTTTTCTGCAGGTTGGTACAATTATAGCGATATCGAAATTCGATATATATTTTTTAAATTTCATCCCTTTTTTTACAATAAAACTCTTTTTTGGTAAAAATATTTTTTGGCATCGCTGCATTAAAAACCCATATCTTTTTTACTTTCCATAGCTGTGTGTGGACTTCTTTTTTGAGTGAGGAGCCTTAGTTTTCATGGGCACCATTTTACTTTGTACATATGAGTTTTTAAAATCAATTTTACGGTGTTTTTTGTGAGGCAAAATAAGAAAAAGCTTTTTGCCCTGCTTTTTTTTAAACATTTTTTTTAATAGCGTTTGCCATGCATGATAAAAACGTGGTTCAAATTATTGTAAGGGTCCTTACGGATTTGTCAATACCAAATATGTGCTTAGTAAAAGTTTCTTTGGTGTTTCAAATAATATATTATTTTCACATATTTGTAGATGGTACAGCTCACCCGGTGTCTGCACAAGGCTGCATAACGCAGGGTGGCTGTCAGTTGGGATTTTCAGCGCTTCCAGGAGCAAAAGAAGCACAAAGGATGACAATGGAATGTACTCCAGCAACAAAAATCGAATAAACTTTAAGGAAGTTGCTGGAAGAATCTGTAGCTGCTGATTACCCGCAAGCTGAGCCTGTGTCATATTTAGTAATGTGACTCATGAAGCAAGAATTACTTTAAAGGTTTTGCAGCTTAATTAGAAAATTGACATATTCACAATAAAATATTGAAATAAAAGATTTGATGTCTTCATCCTTATTTTCAGTAATCTGTTCGTCTGGGCTATAAGAAGGCACCTCCACCTGATAGGTGTTTTCCATTTGGACAAACACTACTCATTAGAACAAGGGTGTTAAACTAAGTTTCACCATGGAACACATCAGTCTAAGGGCGCATTCAGACGACCGTATATCGGCTGGGTATTCACGTTAGCCAATATACGGCATCTCTCTCTGCAGGGCTAGGAGGCTGGAAGAGTCGGGAGCAGTGCACTGAGTTTCCACCCCCTCTCTGCCTCCTCTCCACCCCCTCTACGCCCACCTGCACTATTTGCAATGAGAGGAGGTGGGACAGGGGCGGGGGCTAAGTTCTGGGAATTAGCTCCGCGACATCCCGCCTCTCCTCATTGTAAATAGTGCAGAGGGGTGGAGAAGAGGCAGAGAGGGGGCGGGAGCTCAGTGCACTGCTCACGGCTCTTCCAGCCTCCTCCCCCCGCAGAGAGGGACATGGTATATCGGCTGGGCGTGAAAACCCAGCCGATATACGGTCGTCTGAATGCGCCCTAAAAGGGTAATTCCACATGGGCGATCACAATTTATTTACTGTGTTTTGTGAACATCAGCGTTGCCTTTTTTGGAGAATAATCTTGCATTGCAGCGCTGCCACCTACGATAAAATTGTGCGTTTTTTATTGCAAAAGTCAATGGGACTTTCAAATGTTAAAACCACAATAGAATGTGTGTTTGCACCGGAAGGGTGTAGCACGTAAGCATGTGAACGGGCATTTTGATCTCAAAAATAATCTGCTCGCATGCCTAATTATCAGCCTGCTTCCTGCCATCTCCTAACTTTGTTCATGTGAAAATACATTCCTTACCGGCGAATGCATTTACGCAAATACTTATCTGAATAGGCCCTAAAAAAGCCAAGTTGTGCAAGCTAATATAAAAAAGCAATGCAAATGTGCATATGCTCATGTACATCTGCCTTACGGGCGACTTCAGACGACCATATATCGGCCGGGTATTGACACCCGCTGATATACGGCGTCTCTCTCTGCAGGGGGAGGAGGCTGCAAGAGCCGGGAGCAGTGCTCTAAGCTCACGCCCCCTCTCTGCCTTCTCTCAACCCCCTCTCCGCCCCTCTTCACTATTTCCAATGAGAGAAGGAGGGACGGGGAGGGGCTAAGTTCCAGGCGTTAGCCCTGCCCCACCCCTCCCCCCTCATTGCAAATAGTGCAGAGGGGCGGAGAGGAGGCAGAGAGGGGGCGGGAGCTCAGAGCACTGCCCCCGACTCTTCCTGCCTCCTCCCCCTGCAGAGAGGGACGCCGTATATCGTCCGGTGTGAATACGCGGCCGATATACGGTCGTCTGAATAAGCCCTATGGCTGCCTTCAAAGGGCTGATTGTAATTGTGATGTGCAATCATGTGAAAAAATACACGACATGTAAGTGAGGGCGTGATTTTCGGTCACACAAATACGCAGCCATAAGTCTGGTTTCGCACAGCCGGGATCCTAGCGTGAGATTTGTGCATTGCAAGACGCACAAATCTTGCACGAATATGAACCAAATTCTTTTGAATGGGATTATACACATGAGCGAGCTTACATTGCAACACACCGCGATGGGGGGAGAAAAATAAAATCGCAGCATATCCTATCTTTGGGCGTGTCCTTGCATCGCATTGCCCATTGTTTTCAATGGGGCCGGCAGAAGGATCACACCGCGTGCCAGGTGCACGTGGGGCGATGCAAAGTTTCCCCATTGAAAACAACATCGCTACTTCCCCGAAAAAATGCAAGGCAGTTTTGATACAAAAACGCCTTGCATCCATGGAAAAAAAATCATATGTCGGCAACCGTGTTATCGGGTCTGGAATGTGAAACTAGGCTAATAATGAACCCCATAATGGCAAACGTAGTAGCAGCAACCCCATAGTGGCCCCGATACTAATAGTGACCCCCATAGAAGCTGCATTAATAAATGACCCACAAAGTGGCTCCAGTAGTTATATTGTCCCCTACATTGGCCCCAGCTGTAATAATGAACTCCTCTATTGACCTCGGGCTGAGCAGCATCCCTACAGGCTTTCCACTCACCCAGTCTGCAGCTGCAGTCTGTAACCTCTCACCTCGGCATCTGCGCTGCGCACAGGATGGCGCACACAGACCCTTGGGGGAGAGGTCAGTAGTTACAGACTGCACTACTGCCGCTGGACTGGAGGTGCAGGCAGGGGGAGTAGAATTCCTCTTAGGCTTGATGCACGGCCACTGGGCAACATAACATAAGATGGCGGGCCCGGATTCGGCTGCACCCGTTGTGTTTGACATGTGTTTTCGAAGGTTCTCTCAGCAATAAACTGATGAAAGTGTCTCCTACTAGGACCCCCAGCAGTCTGCTGTAATCTGTTGCAAAACCTGGCAGTAAGTGTCCAATTTCCCTGCAGCACCACCGCAGGAGGAATTAAGCATTACTCAATGGTTTATCAAATCAATGGACTGTGTGATGCAGGACAGCGCTGGACCTCCAAACTATAGGTGCCATCTGTAGCCGCTGTCCAGAGAAAGATGAGAATGTTGAACAGTAGACACCCCTCACTATTAATTTATAATTAACTAATATGGTATATGAAACATTTTCTAAATCAAACAACCTTTTTAGCTATAAAAATACCGTATAAGCAGTTGTATCAAGATAAAAATGGCTGACACACTGCCGCAGTATTTACATGGGCTGACATTACACTTGATTTTTCTGCAATTTTACTGTGATAGTGAAGCATTTTAGACTTGTATTGCTGTACACGCATTTTTACACATTTGGAAAAAAAAATTCTTGTGCTTCCAATAGTTTAGATAGAAAATAATACCCCACTTGCATACAAATTGCATGGCATGTCAGTGCAATTTTTCCACGCAACCATAGAAATAATGGGCGATTCTTGCAGTGGAATTGCCAAGAAATAGAACGTGCTATGAATTTTCAATCTCGCACTATTGTAAATTAACCCATTCAAGATAATAGGTTTTATTCATGTGTGATTTCGCAATCACACAGAACTTTTGTGTGAATATCACCAGTGTGAATACAGCTAAGGACTAGAGATGAGCGAGCACCAAAATGCTCAGGTGCTCGTTACTCGGGACGAAATTTTCGCAATGCTCGAGGGTTCGTTTCGAGTAACGAACCCCATTGAAGTCAATGGGCGACCCAAGCATTTTTGTATTTCGCTGATGCTCGCTAAGGTTTCCTTGTGTGAAAATCTGGGCAATTCAAGAAAGTGATAGGAACGACACAGCAACGGATAGGGCAGGCGAGGGGCTACATGTTGGGCTGCATCTCAAGTTCACAGGTCCCACTATTAAGCCACAATACCGGCAAGAGTGGGCCCCCCCCCCCCTCCCAACAACTTTTACTTCTAAAAAGCCCTCATTAGCAATGGATACCTTAGCTAAGCACCACACTACCTCCAACAAAGCACAATCACTGCCTGCATGACACTCCGCTGCCACTTCTCCTGGGTTACATGCTGACCAACCCCCCCTGCACGACCCAGTGTCCACAGCACACACAAAAGTGTCCCTGCGCAGCCTTCAGCTGCCCTAATGCCACACCACCCTGATGTCTATTTATAAGTGCGTCTGCCATGACGAGGAACCGCAGGCACACACTGCAGAGGGTTGGCACGGCTAGGCAGCGACCCTCTTTAAAAGGGGCGGGGCGATAGCCCACAATGCTGTACAGAAGCAATGAGAAATATAATCCTGTGCCACTGCCATCAAGAGCTGCACACGTGGGCATAGCAATGGGGAACCTATGTGCCACACAATATTCATTCTGTCAAGGTGTCTGCATGCCCCAGTCAGACCGCGTTTTTTTATAAATAGTCACAGGCAGGTACAACTGCGTAATGGGAATTCCGTGTGCACCCACAGCATGGGTGGCTCCCTGGAACCCACCGGCTGTACATAAATGTATCCCATTGCAGTGCCCATCACAGTTGAGGTAACGTCCGATTAAATACAGGTGGGCTTCGGCCCACACTGCATGCCCCAGTCAGACTGGGGTTCTTTAGAAGTGGACACATGCAGTTACAACTCCCTGTGGACCCACAGCATGGGTGGGTGCCAGGAAGCCACCGGCGGTACATAAATATATCCCATTGCATTGCCCATCACAGCTTATGTAACGTCAGCTTTAATGCAGGTGGGCAAAAAATTAATTGGATTACACTGTAGGCGAGGGCCCCAAAAAATTGGTGTACCAACAGTACTAATGTACGTCAGAAAAATTGCCCATGCCCAACCAAGAGGGCAGGTGAAACCCATTAATCGCTTTGGTTAATGTGGCTTAATTGGTAACTAGGCCTGGAGGCAGCCCAGTTAAAATAAAAATTGGTTCAGGTGAAAGTTTCAACGCTTTAATGAGCATTGAAACGTATAAAAATTGTTTACAAAAATTATATGACTGACCCTTGTGGGCCTAAGAAAAATTGTCCGTTCGGCGTGATTATGTGAGGTTTCAGGAGGAGGAGCAGGAGGAGGAGGATGAATAGAATACACAGATTGATGAAGCAAAAAGGTCCCCGTTTTTGATGGTGATAGAGAACGATGCTTCCATCCGCGGGTGCAGCCTACGTATTGCTTAGGTATCGCTGCTGTCCGCTGGTGGAGAAGAGAAATCTGAGGAAATCCAGGCTTTGTTCATCTTGATGAGTGTAAGCCTGTCGGCACTGTCGGTTGACAGGCGGGTATGCTTATCCGTGATGATTCCCCCAGCCGCACTAAACACCCTCTCTGACAAGACGCTAGCCGCAGGACAAGCAAGCACCTCCAGGGCATACAGCGCGAGTTCAGGCCACGTGTCCAGCTTCGACACCCAGTAGTTGTAGGGGGCAGAGGCGTCACCGAGGACGGTCGTGCGATCGGCTACGTACTCCCTCACCATCCTTTTACAGTGCTCCCGCCGACTCAGCCTTGACTTGGGAGCGGTGACACAGTCTTTCTGGGGAGCCATAAAGCTGGCAAAGGCCTTGGAGAATGTTCCCCTGCCTGTGCTGTACATGCTGCCTGATCTCTGCGCCTCCCCTGCTACCTGGCCCTCGGAACTGCACCTTCTGCACTAGCGCTGTCGGATGGGAATGTTACCATCAGTTTGTCCGCCAGGGTCCTGTGGTATAGCATCACTCTCGAACCCCTTTCCTCTTCGCGTATGAGAGTGGAAAGGTTCTCCTTATACCGTGGGTCGAGCAGTGGGTACACCCAGTAATCCGTAGTGGCCAGAATGCGTGTAACGTGAGAGTCTCGAGAAAGGCATCCTAACATGAAGTCAGCCATGTGTGCCAGGGTACCTGTACGCAACACATGGCTGTCCTCACTAGGAAGATCACTTTCAGGATCCTCCTCCTCCTCCTCCACCTCCTCTTCCTCCTCCGGCCATACACGCTGAAAGGATGACAGGCAAGCAGCATGGGTACCCTCAGCAGTGGGCCAAGCTGTCTCTTCCCCCTCCTCCTCATGCTCCTCCCCCTCCTCCTCAACGCGCTGAGATATAGACATGAGGGTGCTCTGACTATCCAGCGACATACTGTCTTCCCCCACCTCCGTTTCCAAGCGCAAAGCGTCTGCCTTTATGCTTTGCAGGGAACTTCTCAAGAGGCATAGCAGAGGAATGGTGACGCTAATGATTGCAGCATCCCCGCTCACCATCTGGGTAGACTCCTCAAAGTTTCCAAGGACCTGGCAGATGGCTGCCAACCAGGCCCACTCTTCTGTAAAGAATTGAGGAGGCTGACTCCCACTACGCCGCCCATGTTGGAGTTGGTATTCCACTATAGCTCTACGCTGCTCATAGAGTCTGGCCAACATGTGGAGCGTAGAGTTCCACCGTGTGGGCACGTCGCACAGCAGTCGGTGCACTGGCAGATTAAACCGATGTTGCAGGGTCCGCAGGGTGGCAGCGTCCGTCTTGGACTTGCGGAAATGTGCGCTGACCCGGCGCACCTTTCCGAGCAGGTATGACAAGCGTGGGTAGCTTTTCAGAAAGCGCTGAACCACCAAATTAAAGACATGGGCCAGGCATGGCACGTGCGTGAGGCTGCCGGGCTGCAGAGCCTCCACCAGGTTACGGCCGTTATCACACACGACCATGCCCGGTTGGAGGCTCAGCGGCGAAAGCCAGCGGTCGGTCTGCTCTGACCCTCAGCAGTTCGTGGGCCGTCTGACTCTTCTCTCCTAAGCTGAGTAGTTTCAGCACGGCCTGCTGACGCTTGCCCACCGCTGTGCTGCCACGCCGCGCGACACCGACTGCTGGCGACGTGCTGCTGCTGCTGACACATCTTGATTGCGAGACAGAGGTTGCGTTGGAGAAGGAGGAGGAGGGTGGTTTAGTGGAGGAAGCATACACCGCCGCAGATACCAGCACCGAGCTGGGGCCCGCAATTCTGGGGGTGGGTAGGACGTGAGCGGTCCCAGGCTCTGACTCTGTCCCAGCCTCCACTAAATTCACCCAATGTGCCATCAGGGAGATATAGTGGCCCTGCCCGCCTGTGCTTGTCCACGTGTCCGTTGTTAAGTGGACCTTGGCAGTAACCGCGTTGGTGAGGGCGCGTACAATGTTGCGGGAGACGTGGTCGTGCAGGGCTGGTACGGCACATCGGGAAAAGTAGTGGCGACTGGGAACCGAGTAGCGCGGGGCCGCCGCCGCCATCATGCTTTTGAAAGCCTCCGTTTCCACAAGCCTATACGGCAGCATCTCCAGGCTGATCAATTTGGCTATGTGCACGTTTAACGCTTGAGCGTGCGGGTGTGTGGTGGCGTACTTGCGCTTGCGCTCAAACAGTTGCGCTAGCGACGTCTGGACGCTGCGCTGAGAGACATTGCTGGATGGGGCCGAGGACAGCGGAGGTCAGGTGTGGGTGCAGGCCGGTAGGCACTCGTGCCTGTGTCCTCAGAGGGGGGTTGGATCTCAGTGGCAGGTTGGGGCACAGGGGGAGAGGCAGTGGTGCAAACCGGAGGCGGTGAACGGCCTTTGTCCCACCTTGTGGGGTGCTTGGCCATCATATGCCTGCGCATGCTGGTGGTGGTGCCTCCCCAGCTGATCTTGGCGCGACAAAGGTTGCACACCACTGTTCGTCGGTCGTCAGGCGTCTCTGTGAAAAACTGCCACACCGTTGAGCACCTTGACCTCTGCAGGGTGGCATGGCGCGAGGGGGCGCTTTGGGAAACAGTTGGTGGATTATTTGGTCTGGCCCTGCCTCTACCCCTGGCCACCGCACTGGCTCGGCCTGTGCCCACACCCTGACTTGGGCCTCCGCGTCCACGTCCTCTAGGCCTACCCCTACCCCTCAGCATGCTGTATTACCAGTAGTGCAGAAACAGAACGCTGTAATTAATTGTGCCGCTTATTGGCCTGTGGTTGGAGGCTGACTTCGCTTACGGAATGCACAGCAGAGGCAGGAAAGAATTTTGCGCAAGCCTGCTGTAACACTTAGCTGGCTGCGTATGAATTAGGACAACTACCCCCAGAAGAGACCTAGTACACTGAGGACGGTCACAGGCAGCCCAAATAGATTTTTTTTCCCAAATGTTTTTGGAAAGGCCCACTGCCTATATACACTAAATATGTCTTCTGTCCCTGCCTCACCACTACTGGCCCTGGACAATGTAAAATTACTGCAGCACGCAATGCTCTGCACGGCCGATATACAAAAAAAAAAGTGCAACACTGCAAAAAGCAGCCTCCACACTACTGCACACGGTTAGATGTGGCTCTAAGAAGGACCGTTGGGGTTCTTGAAGCCTAAAATAACTCCTAATGCTCTCCCTATAGCAGCTCCGGCACCAGCAGCACTTTCCCTGAACTATGTCAGAATGCATCTGTGGCGAGCCGCGGGAGGGGCCGATTTATATACTCGGGTGACACCTGATCTCGCCAGCCACTCACTGCAGGGGGGTGGTATAGGGCTTGAACGTCGCAGGGGGAAGTTGTAATGCCTTCCCAGTCTTTCTATTGGCCAAAAAAGCGCGCTAACATCTCAGAGATGAAAGTGAAAGTAACTCAAACATCGCGTGGTGCTCGTTTCGAATAACGAGCATCTCGAACACGCTAATACTCGAACGAGTATCAAGCTCGGACGAGTACGTTCGCTCATCTCTATGTATTAAATAAAGCAGGAAGAATTTTTTCACAAGCCCGGGTTCCGGAGATTTTGTCTGTATGTATCAAAGCAGCCACTGGGACTCAGTGGTTAACGGGCATGGAGACTTGTGTAGAAAGTGAAAGAGCATGCTGAGCTGCAGTAAGGTGAGGTTTTCTTTCTTTTTGCTTCATAGCAGGGAGAGGGAAGACCTTGCCTCTAAGCAGGGCTGCCGTCCTGAAAAAAAAAACACCCTGCAGTCTTTCTCTAGGCGCTGAATGACTGACAGGACAGAACACCCATAAAACAAAAGACAGAACAATACTGTGTACTACAGAAACAAACGAGGAACAAGCTGACAAGGATAAACAGAGAAGCAGACTCACAAGGATGACAGACAGCAGAATACATGAACAGAAGAACAAGGAATTTAATTGTTCAGTCGATATTTTTTCAGAAAAGGTCACTCCGAAATCATATCATTAGATATATGGATGTATGGAGATTCTATATACATACATATACCCCACTGATATTTTCGGGGTGACCTTTTCTGAAAAAATATCAAAATAGCAACTAAATTCTTTGCTTTTAGGCAAAAATACATCAAATGAGTATACAGCAATATGAGGTTGTAAAGAAAATTATAACCCTAATATTCACCTAACTAGAACATAATAAAGCACACTACTGGGACTTGGAGCCTAAAGTTTTACCAGCTATAGGACTGTCACAGGTTTCTTGCACCATCTAGTGGCCAGTTTGATAATAGCAGTTGATGAAAAAGATTTTCCTCCTTACCTTAACTATTTGATTTCCACTGCCTACGTAATTATGCTTTGAGCTATAGTTCTCTTACATCGCAGAGATAGCATAAACGGTGATATCATGTTGTCACATAAAATCCTGACCCAGTGGTGATATGTGATACACAACTGCAACAATTCTCCTCCTAATAGACAAGAAGAATTCCCCACCTCCACGCCGCTGCACTAGTCATGCACACATATGGGAAACAACAAAAAGCTCCCCTTTTACACAACACATCGCAGAGGATTCCAGAAATATATCACTTTTGACTCCGCCCAACCATGGCAGATCAAGACCCAGACCACCTGTTAGGTTGCATGGCTGGGACCTGTGGTTCTATCAGGTTCCAGCAGCACAATGTCACGGGTGTGGGATAATTGAGCTGACTGGGTGTGGAGTTTTCGAGCCAGCCAATCCCCACTGTTTTGCTGCACATAAATTCCAGCCACTCGGGCTAGAGGTTTCTTGTCATTTATTCATCCTATGTGATTCCCACTCTGAGGAGTGGTTGCATGTTGGTCTGAAGTGTTTCTCCCACCTTCCCTGATGATGGTTTGGACACCTGTATTCCCCATCTGCATGTTATGCAGGCCCCTTCTCACTTTCCTTTTTTGTACTTATCACTCAGTCCTATCCAGCCCAACTGAAGAAGGAGTGCATCCCCGAAACGCGTTTTTAATTGTTGGTTTTTATTTTGTGAAATAATAAAAAAGAAGTGCTTTCATCATCGCATATTGGACCTTTATCTTCATCTTCTAGTAGCTTAGAGGGTTGCGCCTCCATACCAGTATTTTTCCACATCCTTTTATCTACACTTGGGGAGCTTGCCTCCCCCTAATAAGACCTGGAGTGAAGGGGTTGGAATGGACAGCCCCACTACCAAGCCTGCCATCCATTCCAAAAAAAAACAGGCCCAACACATTTTGTAAAAAGCATCTCCAGCAACTATTTGCTAGAGATCACATCACATCCCTGGTTTTTCCTTGTGTCCCACGCGGTGAGACATGGACTCCCTTCATATCCACTGGGCATATCATCGGAACCAGGGTGAAATACAGAATTAACCCGTTCAGTCTCTCACAATATATGTAGATATGCATTATATTGACATTATATAATGATATGTCTTGACTAGTGATGAGCGAGCACACTCGTTAAGGGCAATTGCTCGAGCAAGCATTGCCATAAGCGAGTACCTGCCCGCTCTAAACAAAAGGTTCAGCTGCCGTCGGCGGGCAGGAAGCTGCGGGGAGGAACGGAGGGGAGATCTCTCTCTCCCTCTCCCCCCCCCCCCCTCCTCCCCCTGCTGACTGCCGCTATTCACCGCTCCCCAGCGCTGGAACCCTAACCTTATGTCTCGAGCGGGCAGGTACTCGCTAAGGGCAATGCTCGCTCGAGCAATTGCCCTTAGTGAGTATACTCGCTCATTTCTAGTCTTGACACTTGTAATTTTCTTCAAAAAAGCTCTTTTGTAGAGTTGAAACATTGTATGTATGGTGTTCACAGCCTGCTAATATAGTTTGCCTTTAGGAAGTGCTGACATCTTAAGTTGCATTTCTTTTGAAGTACATTAGATGGAGGGTGTGCTGCTCCTTTAAGGGCAGCTTCAGGGGAACGTGATATGCCAAGATTATGTATATGGGAAATTCCCTTGTGTATAACATGAAGAATAGAACCCATTGATTTCCTGACCTATATTTCGGCGTGTTTCCGTACCTGCCACAGACCTCTATGCTCGGCAAGCGTGGGTATGCACATAACACCGCACATACCCACACCTTTTAGGCTAATTAGCCTATTACTTCAGGGCGGTAATATTTCCCCAGTGCCTGTGATCGAGCGGTGCCTGGGCAAATCAGTTCAATATGTGCGCAGGCACGCACACAAATACACTCATTCACTGTGCAAAAAAATGTGTAAGAGTGAGCATTTTGCGCAACATGTTCATCTGAAACCGCCCTAACACTGAGTTCTGTGATTGGCTGCAGTAGCCTGTGATGTCCTGTTCACAGGCTGACTGTATCCTTATACTTTGATGTCACCAGTGGGATTGGAGCTGTGGGGACATGAGAGAGGAGAGAATAGTATATTTTATTATGAAGTCAAAGGAAAAGAATTATAACTTGGACAATCCCTTTAATAGTAATAACAGTGCCATCACAAAGTAATAGTGTCACCAAATGTGACCCCTTTAGTAACAGTGCTCCTAAATGTGGCTACTTTAGCAATTGTGCCCCAGATTGTGCCCCCTTAGTAACAGTGCCCCCAAGGATGGCCACTTATCCTAATGTAGGTCCTCTGGCCACTTAGCATTCTTATCAGCCTACGTTCATGCACTGCTGCTCCGTCACTAAAAACTACTGCATTGAAGCCCAACTCCTGTGTTTGTAACATGGTTTTAGTGCAGGACACAGATTGGGAATCTGGCTCTGACGGCAGGATTAGGTTACTGAGCTTCGATGAAATGAATTTAACAATGATAACAGTGCTTAGTGTGGGAGGCACACTGTAGACATGTTAATGTGGCAAAGGGGACCTGTGGTATAAGGATTAATGCAGTATCAGCCAGCAACCCACCAGCTTCCATTCAGGATTCTCGGAATGTGGAACTTGCATCCTCAACCCTTGTCTCCTCCCTTCTTCACAACTATTAGACATTTGATGATCATGTGGCCTAAGGAAGTGCTTTGTTTGGATGGCCATAAAATTATGGCAGTGACAGGGGTAGGGTAATTACCCCCCCCCCCTCCCCCCTGCCGATGAGGTCTGACACCTTAGATGGTTACCAATGACTTCCTGGCTCCGAGATTTTTATTAACATCTCTTAATAAGAATTGCACAGGTCTGCAAAAAAAATCTTTTAAGAGCTGTTTTGGTTATTCCATGTAATCTTTATACTTTTTGCTACGCTGAATCCAAAAATGACCTCCGTTCTGTCATAGGACATCACGTTTCCTGACAATTCAGTTATCTATGTTAAATAAGGAATACCTCAAAATAAATGAAAATAGACTAGAGATGAGCGAACGTACTCGTTTCGAGTAATTACTCGATCGAGCACCGCGATTTTCGAGTACTTCCGTACTCGGGTGAAAAGATTCGGGGGGCGCCGGGGGGCAGGGGGAGGCGTGGCGGGGGGGTAGCAACGGGGAACAGGGGGGAGCCCTCTCTCTCTCCCTCTCCCCCCCACTCCCCGCTGCAACCCCCCATTCACCCACGGCGCCCCCCGAATCTTTTCGCCCGAGTACGGAAGTACTCGAAAATCGCGGTACTCGGGCGAAAAAGGGGCGTGGCCGAGTAGGTTCGCTCATCTCTAAAATAGACTTATAAAATTAATTTTTATGTACAAATTTTACATGAAAATCATTTTTGAACTGAAATTAGCTCACTAAAACACATTAAAATCGTTTATTCTTCCCTCTGAGGCTCCTTTTGATACATTTATGCTTGTGAGTAGCATCTGGAATGTCTCTCTGAAGCATCCAACAGTAGTCTGCCACCATTGTAATGCTTCATATTCTCTGGCATCTTCTTTCCATCTCTTTAACCCTTTCCAATCCAATTATTTTTTCTCATCCATTCTCCCCAGCTCCAAATAAATTGGAGCTGGTAAGAATGGATGAGAAAAAATACATTTCCCTGCACCCTCCTGAACTGACAGAGTTCAGGAGGGTGCAGGTGCTCACTGCACCGTGGGGGGGCCTGCTTAGTATTTAAGGTGGGATTGGAGGAAATGCACTTTCAAACTCATCAGGCAACCTAAAGCTTGAAATGCCTTCAGCATTCGTCCGACGATCTTTTTGTAGTCAGGATCTTTCCTATTGCCTAAAAATTAAATGCAATCCACCCTTCTTTTTAAGAATTCATCATAGTATTGATAAACTCTTTATCAGCTATAAACCTTCTAATGTCTGGTCCAACGAACACACCTTCCTGCAATTTTGCCTCCCAAGGGCCTGGAAACTTGGTGACCAAATATTTGAAGCATTCTCCATCTCTTGGAAGTGATTACACGAATTGCTCCATCATTCCCAAATTTATATGGAGAGGTGGCAGAGGTACTAAAGTTCAGCTGCCTCTTGTGGTTAGCGGGGCTTGTTTTAGGACCCTCCCACTGCGGGGCCATAGAATACCAAGAGAATACAAAGAACCCATCCGTATCAGGGTGCTGTAGAAACCAATAAATTAATCAAATATTGGGCTATTTGTGTTGGAATAGCTGTAGGTTTTAACGCCTTAAATACACAACCTATTTTTAAACTAAGGACACAATGTTTTAGGGTGGATTTTAATTTCTAAAGTCGTCATTTTTTTATTTCTCCATCAACATAACTGTATGAGGGCTTGTTTTCTGTGTTGCAAGCTGTAGTACCATTATTGGGTGAGCACAAGGTTAAAAAACACATTAATTCTGCAATTTTTTTCTTTTTTACAGAATTTACTATGCCGTATAAATGGCATGATAACATTTCTCTGCAGGTCGGTACAATTACACCGATACCTAAATTATATATAATATATATATATATATATATATATATATATTAGTTAAATCATCCGATTTTGCAATAAAACACTTTTTGGTGTACATATGTGTATGTATGTATGTATATATATATATATATATATATATATATATATATATATATATACATAATTTTTATTTTTTACAATAAAACACTTTTTGGGAAAATATATATAGATATTTATAGCTGCATTCAAAGACTTATAACTTCTTATTTTTCCATGGCTGTGTGAGGACTTGTTTTTTGATTGACGAGCCTTCAATTTCATGAGCATCATTTTGAGGTGCATATGACTTTTTATCAATATTAGAGTATATTACCATTTACTTCATTGGGGGTGATAGTTCAGCCAAATCCAAGATTACTCATCATATATATATATATATATATATATATATATATATATATTTACATCTGGGAGGGAAAAATAGGACCCACACTTACTCAAGATGAAGAAGCCTGGATTTTATTTGGGCATGGCCAGGAAAAGCAGCCACACATTTCTAAGGACTTAACTAGCAAAATATCTCCTTTTTAAAGCCACTAGAAGTGATATGATAAATATAAGTACAATGCCAGTACAGTGTAACCAATAGGAAAGTTATTCCCCTCTTTGGCACAAATGCGTGCAGAGGTGGGCGTTATCAGAAGTCATACTGGACGCCAGCCTGCGTTCCATCGAGTGAGTTCAAGCAATTGCTCAAGTGCAAAAGCAGGGAAAAAAACATTTGTTAACAAGAAAAGCCTGCGCTTAAATGAACAGAAAAATAAAATACATTAACCCTTTAAGGACCAGGGTATTTTGGTCCTAAAGCACCAGACACCTTTGAGGATTTTATTGCCTTTTTTTTCTTCAGCTACCAAAATTAGTTTTCCTGTGCTTTTTTCCCATGACATATAGGGCTATTTTTTATTATCTTTTTCCACTGGCTTTTCCCCCTCTTTTTAGTTGTATTGGGGATAAAAGCTAAAATGATTTTCTTTCAAATTACTGCTATTTATTTTTAAAATTAGTATATGCACACTAAAATAAAGAACAGGAATGGGTTCCTTATTTTTGTTTTGGAAGTTTTGATATATAATTTATATAGTTTTAGATTACAGGGTGCATATTTACATGGTTTTGGTTGGTGTCGGCAGTGTGTCATTTTCTTCTTTATGTATAGGCTTTTATTTTATTCTGTAAATTTTTAACTTATTTTTGTAACAATTTTTTTGAGCATCTGTGTTCCCCATGACATCATATAAGACCTCTTGGGGACATTCACGTGTTTGTTTGTTTTTATTTCATTCTACTCCACTGTAGTTGGGGCATCCATAGGAGTCCAAGTACAGAGGAAAATATCCACCTGTTGTGACAATAGTCACTAACAGAGCTGATCAGGGTCTGGCAGAACACTGCAGTTCTTCTGTGACAGAAGGTATACGGCGGTCACGTGATCATTGGGTCACATAGTGGAAGTAATACATCTACTTTCACTCTTTAGTACATAGTGCTTTATACTTCTCCTCTGGGTCCTTGGCTGCGTCTGTCAGCTGAGGAACTGACCTGCTCCTGCTTAATTGCAGGATCAGAGGCTTTAAACTTGTGCCCTACTTCTGCTATCCGTCGACATTAAAGCCCAGACCAAGTGCCAAACATTTCCCGTGCTTGGTCATTAAGGGGTTAATATAAAATTAGGTACAATGTTCAAGTAAAACCATACTCCGAGGTGCAAGGATTAAGAGAAAAGAAAATCTGATCTGAATTGATTTATTTGTGTCTTTGGGTCACTGTCTTGTTGCATCACTTAATGTTTCTTCAGCTTCAGGTCATGGACTACCGCCCCTACATTTTCATGTAAAATGTTTTCATACAACTTAGAATTCATTGTTTCATCAATCGTCACAAGTCATTAAGGCCATAAGGTAGCAAATCAGACCCAATCCATGATGCTTCCTCCACCATGCTTAACTATTGAAATGAGCTTTTGCGGTTCGTGTGCAGTGTTTTCTTTTTCTCCAAATGTAAAGTTGTGTATTTGTGCTGAAAAATCCAGATTTTTTTTTTTTACATCTGTCCATAGAACATTTTCCCAGAAGCTTTTCAGTTTTAATTTTTTTTACTATTTATATAGTGGAAGAACAGTTTAGAGTTAGTTTAACTCTCGTTGGCAATGAGTCTCTGTCTCCACCTTTGCTGCTTTTATTTGCTTGTTACATCATTTATTTTCTGTAGGATTTTGTGCTTTTTAAATGCTTTTTTTTAATAAGGAATGAACCGCTCACAGTGATCATTTAAGATGAGTTTTACAATTTTCCATTAATTGCGTGAACTCTTATTTTTGGGGACATTGTCCTGATCAATTAGGTTAAGCACATCTCTAATCTGCTAAAATTTTCCCTTATGAGGTTTAGAATTTTTGTGGCTCCCCAACAAACCACCCTATTGAAACAAGTGGAAATGTATTATATTATGGTTACTATTTTCCGGGTGCCCCCAACCTGTACCCCTGTTATTCTGTCAGGTCTGTTGGTTAAATAGTCGTTCCTCTAGTTGGGTCCTGTACACGTCGGGAAAGGTAATTATCTTTAGTTATCGACAGAAACCTGTTACCTTTAAGAGATCCACATGTTTCAGCAACCCAGTTTATATGTGGATAGTTAAAGTTTCCCATAATAATTACCTCATTGTGATTTGCTGCTTCATCCATTTGCCTCAGTAATACATTTTCTGTGGATTCTACTATGGCCTATTGCAAACTACTATTAGGATTTACATTTTTTTCCCCTCGTCTCTATAACATACATATTTCCGCAGTGTGGGATTTAAACAGGACTTTACATAGAGAAAAACACCTCCCTTATTAGGTTTTTACGATCCCTTCTGCACAAACTATTACCCTGCAAGTTAAGTGCACGTTTATAGCTTTCATCCAACTTTTCCATTTTCTGCTATGTCACTCTTTTCAACATGACAGTGCCATCCAGCACTGTTACGTGGCCCCCTACTTTCTGACATGCTGGCTAAATCAATGTTGGGGGTGGAGCTTAAACTTAAATACATCCTTAGCATGGGGCTGTACTTCATGGCTGGAGATGTGTTAGTTGAGTCACTGCTTGTGTCACTAGGGAGGTGAGCCTTCTGGCAATCTGCATGTCTCCTATTCCTGTCTGTACAGCTGCCCTAGTGACAATTGGGCAGGGCTCGTGCCCTTAAATCTTTAGTGGAAAGAACAGAAGATTCTTCTACTACCTTACAGAGACAGTCCTTAATTTTCTCTACGTGTAGCTAATGTACAGTGGATATAAAAAGTCTACACAACCCTGTTAAAATACCATGTTTTTTTCATTTTAAAAATCTGACAAAGATGAATGGACTCTTTATTGTGTGTTTTTCATCATGCCCTGAAATCTGTACCCTTCCTACATTTCTGTACTGCCTATTGTAATTTTTTCATCACAGCCCTGGAGTCTGCAGACTTCTCCATATGCCATTTATCCACCAGTAGCCAAGTCATGAGTTTGCATTGAGTGACTGATCTCTAAGCCAACATAATTTGTCTTAGATCTTATTTACACTGCACACTATACAACTTGGATCATAACTGCATAAACTTTGCCGCTCCCACCAGACTGATGCTGAATGGCTGTTATGTGGGAAGCTAGAATATAGGGCTATTTAACCCTTTTTAACCTGTACTCTACCTATGCCAGCACTTGTTAGGCACAATACAGTGGTTGAATGCACTTAGGGTCCATTGCACTAAAGTTTTAATCTGAGATCAAGAGTTGATCTAAAATGAAGCAGAAAAATGTTGCACCAGCCCATGATGATATTTTAAATCAAAGTTCAATTTCATTCCCTGATTTTGACTAATCAAACTACCTAAATTCAACCGGTGAAATTAAAGATGGCAGACTAAGCTGATAGGCTTTTCCTGGGTGGTGAAATCACATCCACATTTGCTGCTGGTAGCGACCATGGTTTTTATTATGAATGCTGAAAACCGTAACCAATCATCTTGCATAATATTGCAAAAGGATGTTACAGGACAGGAGGCATCCTATTGCATCATCCTGTTTCAGATTCATATTTTTATATGCTAAAAAAGTGGTATTTTTACTATGACCAGACAGAGCGGAGTATTGTTTTCTATTGCATTTTGTCTCTTTTTTTAGTGCCACTTAACAGTAATTTGTCCAGACTCTAACATCCTTAGTTCTCACCTTTGTATAAGAATAAAAATGGCAAACAGTGTACTGGGGATGAAGATCTGTGACAGATGCAGCAGAGGAATTCTTCCATTTCCTGAGGAATTGCTGCCGGCTCCCTGTCATTGGATTTCAGGGAAGGGCTTTAAATATAAGCCCTTACCTGAAAAATCAGTTAAATAGTGTAAAAAACTAAAAAAATACAAACTCACCTCCCTTCAGCTGCCGGGGCTCAGCTGCGTCTTCTCTCCGCTGTCCCCGGCTCTGTAGTGCCGAATGAATGACAGGTGAGAACTGCCTGTGCTTGGCTGAGCGCCTCAGCCAATCACAATCAGCTCTTTCAGCAGGCGGGGATTTTAAATCTCGCCTGCTGATAGATCAGCACTACCTGGTTTTGGTGACAGATATGGCAGGTGCAGCAGCAGGGAATTCTTTTTAATAGCGGGGATGAAGGAAACACTTGCCGCGTGCGGCAGATGTGTTCTTCATCCCCGGGAGGACACGGCAGCGGCGGAGACGTAAGTTTATTTATTTTTTTACACTACATAGTAACACAGTATGTAAGGCCGAAAAAAGACAATGTCCATCTAGTTCAGCCTGTTATCCTATGTTGTTGATCCATAGGAAGGTTAAAAAAAACCAAGAGGCAGAAGCCAATTAGCCCATTTGGGGGAAAATTCCTTCCCGACTCCCTAATGGCAATCAGACTAAACCCTGGATCAACCTCTAATAGTTCCTACCTGCCTGTATACCCGGATTAACAATTAAGATTTATATCCTGTAATCTCCTTCCCCTCTAGAAAAACATCAAGCCCCCTCTTAAACTCCTCTATGGATTTTGCCATCACCACATCCTCAGGCAGAGAGTTCCACAGTCTCATTGCTCTAACAGTAAAGAACCCTTTTCTGTGTTGGTGATGAAACCTGTTTTCTTCTAGACGTAGCGGATCCCCTCTTGTTACAGTCGCAGTCTATATCCCTGTGGGGGACACGGCAGCGACGGAGAGGTACGTTGTTTTTTATTTTTTTTATTTTTGTACATTAAAATTATTGTTCTTCAGGGAAGGGCTTATATGTAAAGCTCTTCCATGAAAAACAATTCAGGGGTGCTGGCAGACCATTGTTTTCAATGGAGCCGCCGGCAGCAGCCGAGGCTCCATTGAGAACAATTTAGTGTGTGTACTGTCTATTTGCATTATATAACAAAACTGTAATCTTTTTACACTGTCTTTTTTTGCTAAAGTGTATGCAAAACACTATTTTGCATACACTTTAGCAAAAAATAAACATATGGGGAGGAGAGGGTGAAATTTTCTCAAGCACCCGAGCACCACTTGGTGCTCGCTCAAGTAACGAGTACTTTCGAGTATGCTTATGCTCGGACAAGCATGCTCTCTCATCTCTAATCACAGTAGAACAATAAAACAAGGCAACTACAGCACAAATTAGGTTTATACTTAACCCTTATAATCCCTGTTAATATGAGAGACTAGCTGATATAACTGGCTTCACCCAAGTTAATTTGGTACAGGTGTTTACCTGTTGTTTACACAGAAATTTTCTAAAGTTGTGGTTATTTTAGACTAACCATGGAATATGATATCTATACACATAGATGATTGTTAGATTCTCCTCAGACTGCATGTACTGATGACCCTCTGCAGAATGTGCCACCCTTCCCACTCTCCTCCCTTGTTAGCCTTAAAGGTGACCCCCATTTTATTCAAATTTACACCCAGACAGGAGGTTGCAGCCCCTTCTTAGCCTTAAAGGCATGCTCCATCACTGCAGTCTATCGCCAATCCCTTATGTACTTTACAGCCTTTCAGTATATGCACACAGTGGTCAGTTATATTCTCCTGCAAAGGAGCCCTTAATTGAAAACTCAGCGTTGCTACATTTGCTATAAGAATACTTATGTAAATAAGGCCTATTGCATAGTCCTTGTGTCATGTCAGCACTCCGCAGATGTGTTTGTTTCATTTTTCTCCAGAGAAAATTTGTACCAAAATTGCTGAACTCATCTGCTCTTCAGGGAGTTTCAGCAGAGCGAGAAAAGCATTAACTCCAGGAAGGCTTGTGAGACGGATGCTTGCTCAATATGAAGTCTCTTGTCATCGAACCGCTCATCCACTCTGTTCTCATGGCAGCAGGTAAGATAGGAAATTATATATATATATATTATGATCTATTATGTATATTTTATGATTATCACTTATTTATACATCAATGACTCCATAATGTCACCAGATATATAAAGATCTACGCTCTCCACCTCTTGTCTCCAACCTGTTACTCTCAAGCTGCTGCAAAATAACACCTCGCAAAAGACTGGGAGTTTCGCAACGGCTGATGAGCCCCGGGGTGGAGACCACTGTTATGTTTAATCAAGTCTATTATGCGTTCCAGCGACCCTTAAGTCCTGGACAAGCAGAGATGGCCATACTGCTTGTTTGACGACCTAATACACAATGTGCATAAGTATGCATTCAAAGTCAAAGGGTATATTCATATGGATGATTTTTGGACAAAAAAAACAACATTGTTTTAAATACGGTAGTTTTATTCATGTGCGCAATTTTTAAAATTGGACAAATAGCCCAAGCAAAAAAAAAGTCGTGGCATTTCCTATTCTGTTGCAATTTTCAGATGAAAATCACGCATTCAGATGTATGAGTGTGATTAAAATAATATATTGCACTCGCTTAATGCGATTGGAATCTGTTTTTAGCACTTGTAACCGTGGTAACCTTAGAAAAAAAAAAGTGCAGAACCCAGACTGTGTTTTTTGTTTTTTTTTAAGTCACATAAAAGTATTTAGTCGCATATTTCATACCATTCACACCCCGGGGCGCTGCTGCATTTTCCAGCTCCCATAGAAGTCTATGGGAGTTTGCTATGTATCACGTCAAAAGATAAGGCAAGACCTATCATTTCACGTGGCATACAAAAAGGGTGACCAAAAACAGTTGCAAATGTGCTATTTTTCCCAGCGCGATTATTTTATGCAGCAAAAAATCATTTGTCTGGATGAACCCATTGGAATCCAATGGTTCGCATGGTCGCACTTTTTCAGCGATTTCTTTACGAGGTGAAATACCTAAATAAATACGGTCATCTGAATAAGCCCTAAGACTTTAGCTTTGAATTTTTGCAGATTGGGCGTTGTGTATTTGCTTGCGCTAGTGCGTTTTTTACACGCACAAACGTGTGCATTTGATCACAAAAAAAACATACAACAATGCTCTTAGCTATTCAAATGGCCAATTAGTTTAAGGAGTTCAAAATGTGCTGTTTCTGTGCGCAAATGCTCGGGAAAATAGAGATTGCTGCGTATTTTTTTGCGCCTCATTCATGGTACAAATGCGTTGCAACGAGGCGTATACAAAAACAAATTTGTCCGTGTAAAGGAGCTGTTAATCTTTTTGTAGATGTATCCAACAAAACGGGCTACACGGTGACTTTTCTCAGCAGCAGGGTTCGTACGGCTAAAGATTGCTGTGTAGCTTCGCGACTTTGCACCCACACTGATGTGAATGTGCGTGACATAAATCAGATGGTGTTTCAATAGTAAAATGCTTTGGGGCAGCTTAAGGCGAGTGTTAGCGCAAATACACTTGCAGCCAGGGGCGTAACTATAGAGGATGCAGGGGATGCGGTAGCACCCGGGCCCAGGAGCCTTGGGGGGCCCATAAGGCCTCTCTTCTCCATATAGGGAGCCCATTACTATGAATAAAGCATTATAGTTGGGGGCCCTGTTGCAGGTTTTGCATTGGGGCCCAGAAGATTCAAGTTACACATCTGCTTGTAGCAGTGTATTTGTGCATGAATTATGTTTGAAGAGCCAAGTAATCAGGGAGTTATGCGTGTATCAGTGCTTATTACTGTACTCTTTACACGTGCGGGCCAGTTCACATGCGTGCATGACACTCTTTTTCTGTGGAATTGATTGGCTATTAAAGCCTAGTGAGGTCCTGATGTGTTCTTTTCCTGTCTTTTGCGCCGTCGCACACCCTTTATCTTGCGTACATGCACCTCGCCATAGACTTCTATGGCAGTTATGATGCGCAAAACGCAGGAAAATAGAGTAGGTCCTAATTTTTTGCGCACGCAAAATCTGTGCACACAAAATGCGCGAATGAGAGCAATCCCATGGATATCAATGAGTTCAATTCTCTGTGTTTTGCGCGTGCAGATTTTGTGTATGCACCCGTCTGAAGGAGTCCTTAAAAAATGTTCAGCTGTAAGATATATTAGATCTGTACGGGTATTTAATATTTGGATATAAAGACTAACCTACCATCTTCATAACCTGTCTGTATGAGGGCTTACTGCCAAGATCCTCCGGGTCTGGATAAACAAAGATGGTCGCACCAGCTTCTCTGACTACCTGAGGAACAATGGGCATTAGTATGCATCATTAGTCTAAGGGCTTAAACACATGACCGTCATTTGATTACGTTTTGTGGGCATGAAAATAATTTATTTTGATGGGTTTCGTTTTGACCAGCATGTTTCTTACTACATGCAAGAAAAGCTAGGCTTTGCTCTAGGGCAGGACCTATCTTTCTGCTTTTTAAAAAAATAAATAAAATAGTAAAAACAAATAATAATTTTGACTTGTTCTTGTGCAAATATACCCCGTAGCGACTAGTGTATTTGCACATGCACTTGTCTGTTTAAAGCCCAAGATACTACACCTACTTTGATTGGCTAAGTCTGCCCACATGAGCAATCCTGGCCAGTCAGAGCAGTCTGTAGTGTCTTGGACTACTAATGCATGCTATGTACAGTGTACATCAGGTGGTCAGAGAAGCAGTTCGGCCATCTTTGTTTGTCCTGGCCCAGAGGATTGCCATAAATACAGTCACCTACTGTCTTTAAAGGGGTTATCCAGCATTTTAAATTTCTCAACGGAACGCGCACTTGTGGTTGCGTTCTGACAAGAAGTCATGTGGTATCACGGCCTCCAATGTCAGTGACGTCATAGGAGAGTGACGAGCAGTCGCCTCATGACCCGGGTATAACGGAATCGTCTCCGCTGTAGCCATCCCCCCATCAAAACCTCCCTCACCCCACTTACCTAAAGTGAGCACTAACACCAGTTCATTTTTTGGATAATTTTGGCCACAGCTGCCCAAACAGCATTAACATAAAACAACATTTTGTAACCCTCTGGAAAAACTGGGGAGAGATCCTTGGAGCTCTGTACCACTCTGTCACCTCACCACCCAGGAAATAGTTGTAACTGCCGCCCGACGCATAATAACCAACCCTATTTCCCAACACACACCTCTCGCCACAAACCAACCGACTCGGGAGGCTCACTAACTCCCCTCTAGTCGCCGACCTCCCAACACCAAGGCCAACAAGCCATACCCTGGCTAGCCACACCCACCAACTTTGCAGGGCACCGACCAGGCAAAGCAAAGAGGCAACAGACCCACCAATTAAACAATCAAAGGGGAAGCTAGCTATCAAGCCCCTGTCTAACCCCCACCATAATTTTCTGCTGACTCCAAGGACCCCTCCCCTCATCACCACAGCCAGTGCAACTTGACCCCCTCAAGCCTGCGCAACCCTCCTAAACACTAGAGCTCGTTCAATGCCCTCTTGAATACCTTTTGACGACAAATCTATCCCTATGACATTTGGATCCCTGTCCAATTTCCACTAATTACCTGTGCCTGCCTCCAAATCTACATGCTTAACCACCATGCTCCCTTGTGACCTATAAATCGAGAACCCCCCCCCCCCTGTTTATATATATCCTGGCCTTATTCACCCCCTTCACCAACCTCACTCCCCTCCAACTTCTCCTAGGGACTCTCTCCGACCATACAATTACTAAGCCCCAGTATGATGTTAGCAGCCACATGTCATAGTTAATATCCCTCGAGAGGTCCCTGAATGGTCTCCTGCCTAAATCGTTCTCCTCAACACGCAAAACTAGTATATTTGGCACTCTATCCAGACTCACCACCACATCCCCCTCAAGCCCATCCACCTAATGACCGTCTCACTCCTTCCAAACCTTAACTGCCTCCCTTCCAGTTATATCTGACATGTATCTAAGCGAATCATGGGTGATATGTCTGCTGAGCTGCTGTATCCAAGCAGATCCTGGGTGGTATGTCAGATGAGCAGATGTATCACACAGTATCAGCTTAGATGCATCATCTCCGCAGACAGTATCACTCATGATAGTAGCCCTAAAAGTAATACTGACCCCCAGTAGTTGCCCCCGCAGAAATAGTGACCACCAATAGTTGCCCCAGCAGAAATAGTGAGCCTGATAATTGCCCCAGGAGTAATCGTGACCCCCAATATTTACCCCAGCCGAATAGTCACCCTCACTGTTTCCCCAGCAATAATAGTAACCCTCCACAGTTGACCTAGCAGTAATACGGACCCCCAGTAGTTGCCCCAGCAGTAATACTGACCCCGATAGTTGCCCCAGTAGAAATAATGACCCCCGATATTTGCCCCAGCAGAAATAGTGACCCGCAATAATTGCACCAGCAGAAATAGTGACCCCCAATAGTTGCCCCAGAAGTAATAGGGACTCCCAATAGTTGCACCGGCAGAAATAGAGACCCCCCGATAACTGCCCCAGCAGTAATAGTAACCCACAATAGTTGCTCTGGTAGTAATAGTGACACCACCCACCCCAGCAGGACAAGTAATAGTACCCACCGATACTGCCCACAGTAGTAATAGTGACAACACCCACCCCAGACACTGCCCCCAGTAGTAATAGTTACACCATCCGTCCCCCGACACTGCCCCCAGTAGTAATAGTGACACCACCCGCCCCCTGACATGGCCCCCAGTAGTAATAGTGAGAACACCCACCCCCAACACTGCCCCCAATAGTAATAGTAACACCACCCGCCCCTTACACAGTCCCCATTAGTAATAGTGACACCACCTGTTCCCTGACACTGCCCCCAGTAATAATAGAGACACCACCTGCCCCCCGTCCTCCCCGACATGGCCCCAGTAGTAATAGTGACACCACTTGCCCCCCCCCCACACTGTCTCCAGTAGTAATAGCAACCCCCCACTTATCTATCAGCTGATGACAGTCGGTCGGTGGATGTTGCTGTCAGGATCGGCTTCAGCGCGGACATCTGAGTGAACTGCGCATGCACGAAGAATCAAACACAGGTTCCCGGGACCCGGCAAGCGCTACTGCACCTGCGAGACAAGAAAAGAAGATCAGAAGAGGAGACTTTGTCATATCCAGGGATGACGGAATGGTAAACATGGGGGGAGGCACTCCTGTAGGTAAGTATATAACTTCTGTATAGCTCATTTACAAAGTACATATTATATTACAAAGTGCTTTGTAATGGCCATATAGAAGTGTATAGATGCACTTGTCATGGCCGAACAACCCCTTTAGGTGACACTGAGGTAACGTTATTTGTGGAGGAATGAAGGGAACTTAAGCTGGCACTCCCGTGGTTCCTATCCTGCTGCTCTTCAGCGGTAACTTTACTCACCGTTCACAATGGCCGCTTGACTGCTTCTTCCGGTGCACGTGAGGTCTTGCCTGCACTGGGGATGCTCCTTCCAGTTGGAAGGAAATAGACTCTCCGGTTACCGAGGCTCTCCGTCTCTGTCCACTATTCTTAGTCTAAGCTTAGACTAGGCACAAACTTTTTCCTTTTTTTCCTTCTCCTCATACTCCCTCTCTCTTGGACTCAGACCACAGACAGACTCTCAGACTCTTCCTGACTACACTCCTGCGCTGCTATTTATGAGCTAGCTAACCGCAGGGAATTCTCGGTGAACCTCTCTCTCCAATCCCAGGACTGTTTTTGGGGGTGACACACATGACACATCAGGGTAGGGTGTCTCACATACAGACATATACAAGTTTGGGCGCCTGCACACGAGCAGAAATTCTGCGGCGGGATTTCCTGCGGAATTTCCGCCCGTAAAAGCTGCCATAGGATTGCGTTAACAAACGCAATCCTATGCAGACGGCTGCAATTTGGCCGCACAAAATCTTGTGCGGCAAACAAATCACGGCATGCTCTATTTCTGTGCAGGCCTCGCAGACCCCCGCACAGAAATGTCACTCACCGTCCGCCGGCCCCACTCTGCGCATGCGCCGGCTGCCCGGCGGTCAGCACATGAAAGAGCCGGGGCCGCAGGAGCAGGTGAGTGCCCGCGCTGCTCTCTGCAGACGCTCGGGTCGGGTCCCGCTGCGAGAATTCTCGCAGCCGGATCCGACCCGGCCGTCTGCAGGCAGCCTTAGATGGACACAACACCAGACAGTTGACCTGACAATGACTCTTCACATGCAGAAAACCACTTCCTGTCTCCTCCTTTAGAGCCCTTTTAGACAGGACGACTGCCGGGCAAGTATCGTTAGCTTTCAGCGGGGCGACAGGAGGAGATTTCTCGCCTCGCGCTCCCCCGCCCCTCTCCATTGACATAACACAGCGGCGGTTCAATACTGAACAGCCACTATTTACACTGAACAATGAACGATCAGCTCATCGTTCATCGTTTATAGTGTAAACTTACCTTTACACAAGACAGACAGACACTTGCAAATACAACTACGCACACCAGAGGAGGTAATTAAAGTCTGGGCCACTACATTAAATTCACAAGAGCCCTCTCCAGTCTGTATCTGCCCCAGCCTGAATATAAACAAGAATGTTTTCATTCACTGACAGCAAACATAAGGAATAATAGATCTTTATATCTGAGTGTTTGTTTCTTCTTTTTCAGTATTTTCCTTGAAGTGCGTTTTATACCGTCAGCCAAGCTATAAACAAGATTTCAATCATCAAATGGGTATTATTGCAAACTGTTCATCAGAATATGATGTTTGCTTGATGGTATTTTATGTCTTTCAACAAAGAAGTAAGTGCCCCTCCCCTACAGATTGTTACAGGCTCATTTTAAAGATTAGATCAGATTAAATTATTCTGAGATTACATTGGCAGATTTGCATTCAAGAGTATAAAAAATGGGTATTAACCAAGGGTGATGCTTCAAGGAAGGGGGCGGCTGGTGGGCACGTGCCAAGGAGTGCTTAGTGCCGAGGAGAGGTCACCAGCAGCCAGAGTGTTTTTAACAGGGCAGGAGAGTTGCTGTAGGGAGTACAGAGGTACCTATCACTTCCGGGTCCTGTAAGGGACCTTTCATATAGGATGAAATATTCCGCAACTGCATTGTGAAATATTCAGCACCAAAATCTGTACTGCTAACATGTGGCTTTTGATGCAGAGTTGAAAACAGCAGAATTCAACCGGCAATTCTGCATTAAAACCCGAGTGGATTTTGGTGCAGAATTCCAGTAGGGCATGTTCTACAACACTGTTGCGGAATATTCCATCCTGTATGAAATGTCCCTCAGCAACTTTGCATTGGGGACCAAGAGCTCTTAGCTTTACATGTCCACCAGAGGCGTAACTTGAAGCTCCTGGGCCCCAAAGCAAAACCGCGGCAGAGGTTCACTGAGTTTTTCCCATTGTTTTCAATGAGAGACCTTACATCACATCGCGTGCCCCTAGCACATGGGGCAATGCTGCCGCTGGTCCCAATGAAAACAATGGACGGTGCATTTCGAGAGCACGCACAAGATAGAACATGCCGCAATTTGTTTGCCATGCGGGGAAAAAAATTGCTCATGTGTATGACCTCATTCACAAGAATGGGGTTGATATATGTGCGAGTTTTGTTCATCTCCCAAAGCACAAATCTTGCGTGATTTGCTCGCCTGTGTAAAGCCGGTCTCATCCTTTCTCCGGGTGTAGGGAAGCCTAGCTACAAGTCCTTATTGGGGCTCCTTTGAAAGATCGAGGTGTATCCATGCACGTGATAGCGTAACGTGATTGTGCCCTGAATGAAGCGCTATCCTGTCCTCTCGCGAGCGTAACCATACTCCTTACTGTACTTTTATCTGCTGCCAGGCCTGTTTACATCAGTGCAGGACACAACCACCACATGTTTAAACAGGTGGGGCCATCCACTTAGTAGGCTGGCCAGCCTAATTAGTCCCTGTTGTTATTGATTAACATGGCACGATTTCGTTCGGGACAAGTACACATTTACACTCCTATGGGGCCTCGGGTAAACAAAAATGCAGCATGTTGCATATTTATTCGCACTCAAAAATGTTCCATGTGCGGTTTGTACAAGCAATTTTGCAAGTTTAAGATCGCCCTTGAAGGAGTTAATCAAGAAAACACAATTTTTAGGAAGCTGCTCAGAATGCATTAAAAATATATGTAAAAGGAGAGACACTCACCTCAGAGGATGCCGCTCTTGTTCCACTAGTGCCCAGGCCCCTGCTGCTCTCCACTTCTTACTTGTATCAATATATGCGAGAGAGGGAGACGGAGAGGGAGAGGGAGAGCTAGGCGCCCGGCGTCCCACATACAAAAATGCTCGAGTCCCCCATTGTAGTCAATGGGGTTCGTTACTCGAGTAGACCTCTCGAATTTTACGAAAAGCTCGACTCGAATAACACTGAGCCGAGCATTTAAGTGCTCGTTCATCTCTCATTATGATGATACCAAATTTCTAAAGCTGTTTTGTCATATTACTTTGAAAAAACAACAAAACATTTTTAATAAAAAAAAAATGTTCTTTCGTCAGCTTCTGATGGCCATAATGTTTTTATTTTTCCGTCAATGCAGCTATGTGAAGGCTTGTGCTTTTCAGGACGACTTGTGGTTTCTATTGGTAGTCTTTTAGGATCTATATAACTTTTTGATCATTTTTATTACAATTTTTCCTGGAGATGGGATGGCCCCCAAGAAAAACACAATTTTGGTGTTGTGCATTTGTTCTTTGATGGTGTTTACCCCGTGGTATAATGCAATCAGTATTTTGTGAGCCAAAACCAGGAGGGGGTCTAAAATACAGAAGAGATGCAAATCTTTCCTTTATACTTTCTCTCTATACGTTCCACCTCTGGCTTTGGCTCACAAAATACTATTAAATCACTTTTTATTGAAAGGTTTTGTTATTACAAACATTTTGTTACAGATATTGAGATTTATAAGAATCAACAAAAACAATTATAACCTCTTTTTTGTTTAAACGGTGTGAGACCTTGAGTTATGTTGTTATAAACATCCATAGCCTAAGTTGTCTCACTGTTGGTTCAGACCATATTTTATAAACAACATGTAACATCTGGCTCGGTCTTCCGCCGCACACCCCCTCCGCCCTTATATATTGGGCTGATTGAAGGGGAGGATGCTTGACAGTCCCCGAGCCAGCCATCACCCTCAACCACAACTACATTAACACGCAATAAAGTGAACGGGGTGGAAAGAGGGAGGGCGGGGTGGGGGATACACGGGTCGGGGAAGGGGGGTGATGCGGTAGCGGGGGGGGGGGGGGGTTCAAGAAACACCTACCTTGCCTTCCTTCACACAAATTGTTTCACGTATTATATTTACCATATTCACCATCCCTAAAGAGGGACTGGTGGATCCCTATTTGATTAATGCCTTAAATTTTAGAAACCCTCAGAAGTATACCCTGGTTTTGTTTATGTTTGTTATTAATGAATTAATCATTTCCAGTAATATGTGGGAAATGTTTCTCCCAAGGGGACCATATTTTCGTAAAGGAAGTGTGGGAGAAGTTTGACCAGCTAAGCAGTTTTTCAAACTGGTAAATTTGGCACAGTTTGTCTCTCCACATCTCAACAGATGGGGGGGGTTGTTTTTCCCCAGCAGAGGGGGATTAGGGCTTTGGCTGCCGCTATCATAAATGATAGAAGTTTGTCTTTGTTAGGATTGGAGGACTCTTGTGGTCTATTGAGAATAATTTTTTCGGGGGTTAATATAACTCTCCTTTTGAGGGTCTTTTCCAATTCTCCCTCCACTTCCTCCCAAAAGGGTCTGATTTTATTGCAGTTCCACCAGATGTGTAGGTACGAACCTGTTTGTTCTTGGCACCTCCAACATTTGTCTGAATCTGCCAACTTGTATGTGTATAACCATTCAGGCGTTTTATACCATCTGGTTAGTAATTCATAATGGTTCTCTTGGAGACGTACACATGGTGAGATCCCATAAGAGGATTTAAAGATTGTCTTGATTTCTGTGTCTGATAACTTTATGTTTAATTCCTTTTCCCAGGAGGAAATGTAGGTGGGTTTGCTGAAAGTACAATGTGCCGTGAAAATCCTGGTCAGGGCAGATGTTTTCCTCGCAGATTTATTTTTGTTAATCATTACTTTTTCAAAGTCGGTCATCGGTCTCGTCGATAGGAATTTTGTTTTAAAGTTAGTGATTACCGCCGAGAGATGTGCCATATGTAAATCCTGTAGATCTCTTTTTTGGGACAGTGTGTAAATTATGGCGATCGGGTCCTTATGGATGATCTTCTGCAGGTCCTGAATTGAGTGTTTTTCAAAAATGTTCCATAAATTTTCGGGAGTTCGGGTCTCCTGTTGTTTGTTAATGAAAGGAAGTAGATTTAGTGGTGTATTTGGTGAGGGGGTATGTGCTAACCACTTTTGAGTTGAGTCCCAGGTCTCGCAGATGCCCCGCAACAAGGTGTTGTAGCCTTTGGACCTGTAAAGTCTCGCGTCTGGGAACCACATGTCCTTTTGAAAATCTGGCCCATACGCCAGCTGGGCCAGTCTTCCCAATTTCTGGCTGTTTATTGGGAACATCAGCTCAAGCCATCTGTTTAAATTGATAGCATTGTAGTATTCTGTGGTGTCCGGTAATCCAACCCCCCCCCCCCCCCACACTGCCTCCTTCTAATCATTAAGGAGTACGCCAGTCTGGGACGTTTGTATTTCCAAAAGAAACTTGCGAGCAACGAGTTTAATTTTTTAAAAAAGGATTTTGGAATATGGATTGGAAGCATTTGCAATTTACAGAGAATCCTGGGTAATATATAGGTCTTGATAAGATTCTTTCTACCAAATCATGAGATGATAGGGATATTATAGGAGGACAAGAGAGATGTTATTTCCGTTAGTAAAGGGAGTAAGTTAAATTCAAAAAGTTTAGTGAGATTATTTGTTATTTTAATGCCTAAGTAATCAATAGACTGCTCTGCCCATGCATATGGGGAACTGTCCTTTATCTCTGCTACTCTATGCGGGGGTAATGAGATATTTAAGATCACGGATTTATTTTTGTTGACTTTTAAGTTGGAAAAGCTGCCGTAGGTGTCAAGTAGCCGGGTCAGACTAGTTAAGCCCTGTTGGGGGTTTGAGATCAGGAAAAGGACATCATCCGCAAAAGCTGCCGTTTGGATGTGTTCTTCTCCCACTTTGAGCCCCTGTATCTCCGGGTTTTGTCTGACTGCTTGCAGCAGGGTTTCCAACGTCAGAATGAACAATGTAGGGGAAAGCGGGCACCCTTGGCGTGTCCCATTTGTAATGTGAAAGGGTTTAGATAAGGAGTCATTTATTTTTATTCTGGCGTGAGGGTTTTTATATAAGGAGAAGATCGCCTCAACTAGTTGGGGGGGGGGGGGGAGTTGAATTTGAGCAAAATAGCTCTCATGAAAGACCAATCAACTCTGTCAAATGCTTTTTCAGCATCAATACCCAAAAAAACCAGAGGAATATTCTTTTTCTTCGCATAATAAATGGAATGGAGGAGAATTGCTGCGTTGTCTTTACCCTCTCTACCCTTTACAAAACCCGACTGTTCCTCATTTATTAGCTTGGGTATAATTGTGCTGATTCTACTAGCGAGTAGTTTTGCCCAGATCTTAATATCAAGATTTAACAGAGAGATTGGTCTATAATTATTGCATTGAGCGGGATCTGTTCCTTCTTTGTGTATCAGGGTAATGTGTGCTTCTTGTGTTTGTTTAGTAAAAGACGCCCCTTCCAGTATCGCATTTAGTGTGCGTAACAGATGGGGTAGTAGCGTCTGTTGTAGTGTCTTGTAGTATACTATTGTGAGACCGTCAGGTCCAGGACTTTTACCGTTGGGGAAGCTGTTTATTACCTCTATTAGTTCTTCCTGGTCGATGGGCGTTATTAATTTAGCAGATTCTTCTGAGCTCAATGTGGGAAGATTTAATTCTTTCAGAAAATTATTCATATCTTTATGTTTGCTATCTAAGGCTGAGTGTGACTTTCCCTTATCAAGGTTATAGAGTTTAGTATAATAAGCTTGAAAGGCTGCAGCTATATCTTGCGTGGAGTTTGTTTTGTCTCCATTTTCTTTCTTGATTTCCGTGATAGAGGTTTTTTCCCTCGCCTTTTTTATCAGAGAGGACATTAATTTGCCTCCCTTGTCCCCATGTGCATATAACTTGTGTTTATATGTCATATATGATCTGGAAAATTTCTTATCTAGTAATCCTATGAGTTGTTTTCTAAGGGAGTTTAGATCGGATTGTACCCTTTCTAACGCTGACAATTTTTTCGTCTGTTCGGCTCACAAAATACTGAAGAAAAATACGCTCGTGTGAAAAAGCCCGTAGTGATACTAAATATATTTGTTTTTTATTTTGCTTTCTGTATTAGAAATACGGGGAAATTATTATTTTTTTTAAACTTTAACTATTCCTTATTTTCTGTAATTACTAAAGAAAACGTTTTCACTTTTCTTTTAGCCCCCTAATGAGACATGAACTTGTGATCATATACTGCAATACTACAGTATTACTATTATATTTCTGCGGGCAAAAATAATAGCTGGGCTGTCATTACATCCGAATGGTGCACAGTGATTTTATTGTGAGGTGGCATTCAGGACATTTAAATGCCACTGTCAGAAGTGATAGGGGCATTTAAATGCCTAAAGGGGTTCTGTCATTAAGAAAAAATTCTATACCTACCTATTCCTTCCCTGTCAGTCTACTGATCTTCATCTCACCTATTTTCTTCTGTCTCCTGCAGTCCAGGGGGGGGAATCATCTCACCTTCAGTTGGTTGATTTTTCTGCTTCCTGTGACGTTACGTACTATCACAGGCAGTCTCCTTCCTACCCGGCAATGTATGCTACATCACAGCTCACAGCCTAGGAGGGAGTGCTGAGCTATTGCAGAGACTGCGCGTGCCCTCTGTCTCTGCAATAGCTCAGCTTTTCTTCCTAGCCAGTGAAAACTACGTAACCCTCACTGACCTCAGGAAGAAGAATGCAAGGAATACCGGCTTCATAACAAGCTCGCCGGCTGGAGGTGATATGACCAGGGGTGCTGGAGAAGCTCAGCGAGGAGATGATGCCATAAGACAACTGCCTATGGAGGAATAGGTGGGAATATATATATTTTTTATTTTATGACAAAACCTCTTTAACAACTGTGATCTGTGATCACTCCGATTGTGACTGTTGCAGCCAGGTGTCAACTGCCACAGACAACTATGTATGGAGTCGGCTTGGCTACTGAGCCCACTCTATACAAACTCTGTACCAAGGGGTAAACCATTGTAGGAGCTGTAATGGTGGTCATGGTAGTTGTTACCCAGCTTTCTCAGAAGCAGATATAGCTATAATACCAATGAAAATTATTTTTGGTTGACTACTTCTGCAAAACATGTTTAAAAATATTGTCTTATCTTTCGTTCCTTCAGGTGAAACTAAACAAATTGGGTTGCAGTATATACGGCAGTGTGGTAAATCATCTGAATGTAACATGACCGCAAGCCTAACAACTGCCACCTATAATATAAGATACAGTACCACCTGCTGCAGCACAGACCAGTGCCTGCCAGCACCGCCTGTATGTAGGTATCTAGGATTAATTATATCAAGGGGTATAATATGTTATACTATAAAATACAATAAAATATATAGAGAAAAACCTACTATAGAATGCAGACTGTGGGGTAAATTGTCATTTAGAACTTAATACTGTATGTCAGAATAGGTTTCCAAAGCTGAAAGTCCATCAATGGGTCAGTAGCAGAATACAGACTCCTGTTTGTGGCAGACTGTGCAACAGGCACAGTAGCAGTTTGTATGTGATAAGGCTTCCCTCTTATATTCTAAAGTGATATTCCCACCAAGTATTTCTGGGATATTGCATCATTTACTGTTCAATGGAAGGAATGGGTCAGACTGTTGGGACTCCCATCAATCCTTATGGCAGGCAAAGCAGCCACATGGCAGGTAAAAGGATGCCTTTATTTTTGTTTTTCTGCAAAGCGCCAACATTGAACAGGAACTGCCAAAACTGCAATACAGCATAATTCACTTGACTGAATCAATGCAGTTCTCTACAGTGTCTTGTCGGTGTTGGCACTATGGAAGAGAAAAGCTGAGGTCTGTTTCCCTACTCTAATTGGTATGTGATAGTATATCCTAGAAATATGTGATAGGAATGCACCTGTGAGTCATACAAACGATACAAACACAGGTAAAAGTATAACTTACTACATTCAGTGTGGATGGACAATCTTTTGAGTCCCATCAAGCAGCAGTCATTGAATTATATAAGGAGAATGGTCCATCAGGCTGCTCTACTGACCCAGTATAAGAGTAGTTATAGAGAAAATCCACATGTGTTTTTAATGGGACCAGAACATAAGCTTCTGCTTCTGCCTTAATGGTCAATGACCTCTTCTTTGGGGCAGTTGCTTGCATTATAGTTGCCCAACCCTTCCTAGGAAATAAGAGGCACCAATATTACTGCACCATATGTGTTCCCCCATCATTAGGCCTGGTGTGAGTTGTTAAAGGAAAGTTAGCAACAAAAGGTATACTTTTTAAAAAAATGTTATGTTTTTTATTATTATCTATTTACAGTGGCTACAGGAAAAATCCAATGGGCTAAGATGCCCTGTTTTCTGCTGCTCAATTTTCAGTTTTGCTGTGTAGATTGCGACATTGCCAGCAGAGTCATCTTCTTATCACTAGAAGAGGATTTAATGATAAATGACAGCTCTGCTATATGTGTAATGCCCCTTTTACATGAGACGACTATCGGCTAAATGATCTGCACGAGCCTGTGATATCACCACTAGTTGTTTGCGCTTGTGCAGAATGTTTACATAGGCAGATTACCTCTCAGTATCGCTCACTTCTCGTTAGCTTCTCGCTCAGCGCTTAACATTCTATGAGAAACACTGAGTGGGCAGCGTTTGGACACAGCGAGAAGTGAGCGAACCAGTGATGATTTTTATGCTAGTTGAAACTTAGCAACAAATGAAAAGTAAACGAATGGTGCCCAATGGCTCACGTTTAGATGTAACGTTTATCACGCATTTTCATTAGTTTGAACCATTTTTGTGTGACAATCATTGCATGTAAAGGGCCCTTAAGGACTATAGAGGGCAAGATGGTAGCACAATACACACAGGCTCTGTATGCAGCTCTTCTGCTACTCCCTGGTTTCTGGGAGAATGAGCTGTACTGGTGCATCTTGTCTCCACCGCTGGCCACAGTGACAAGGAACACCCACGTTACGCCCCTCCCCGGGGTTAGGGATGTCTTAGAGTTAGTCTTAGTAAAATAAAGTATAAAAGAAAAAGTATTTCCGCACTCTTTTATACTTTATTTTACTTAGGTACATGCATGGTACAGGGGTGAGTGGTTAAGCACCGGTGGCTCCATGGACAGCAGCCAAGCAGTCAGAGGGGAAGGCAAAGCGGGCATCGGACAGCACTGGGGCAGTGACAGGTGACGGAAGCGGAGCCTGACAGCGGCATGGATGCAGTAGAACCCAAGCTGGGAGCTTACATGGGCGGTGAGTGAAGGGCCGGCGCCCGGCAAAAGCAGCAGGGAGCCCAGAGCTGGGAACTGACATGTCAGTCAGCGCAGCACCGTGGGTTGCAGGATACCCATTCAAAATTTGGGGGCGTTCACTCTGCCTCCACCCATTTTCCTGCCCAGCCAATGAAGTTGTGGGTGTTTGTGGGTGTGCTGTTTGTCTCCACTCATTCTTCTGGTGGAGACAAAATACACCAGTACCAAGCTATACTGCATCACTTACTGGAGACTTTATTAGTATTTTGACACTTTTCTGGCTATTATTACGGAAGTTTTAAAAAAAGGAATAAAAAACGAATAGACTACATTTAATTCCTGAAACTTAAATTTAAGATACATCCCTTTTAATCAGTTTAGGTAAGATGGAAATCTAAAACTTTCTGTTCCATTCATATATATTTATTTTATGTTTTAATGGATAATTCTTCAGTACAGGAGAAAAATTCAAGCAAAAATGGTATCATTTGTCCATCCTGCCATTCCACCAAAGAAACCCTATGTATTCCGAAGAGAGCAATGGAGTGTACAGGAGATGAAACCCGCTGCATTTTACTAAATGAAATACAGTTCAAAGGTGAATGATAGATTTTATTTCTTATACAGTGTTAAATGCAGCCAAAAGCAAAATGAGAAAAATTGGAAAGATTATACAGTAAGCAGGTCTTTGTCAAGTATATACTAATGTCTTTTTTATTGTTTATTTATATTGGATATATATGATGTATTTCTTCACTTTTGTATATTCCACACACCTATACCTCTTAATTGGCTCATATAAATGTTGGACACTTACATTATGGATATGCTTGACAAACGAATGTTGAGGCTGAAATGTTACGTGTGCCTGGTGAATAAACATACCTTACATTTGCGTCAAGATTTAAAGTGCTGCGGTCTTTTTCGCACAGGACCCTGACCACTAGCTTGTAGGGGAAAAAAAACACGCAAATTTAGGTTGGAGGCAGCCTCCTCCCTTAGGTCCATCCAAGTAGATGATCTTCTTCTTCCATGATCTCCTCTTGTCTCTTTCTTCTAATGTTCTGAGTTGCTGCTGTCAGCCTATCAGCACAAGCACAACACAATCACTTAGTTCTGCTACGGTATTTATGTTATGAGTTTGGTTCTGGGGCTGTATTTGTGTTATGAGCTTGGTTCTGGGGCTGTATTTGCGTGTTGTTGGTTCTGCTACAGTATTTATTCACTGCTTATCAGTGCAATGTATATGTACATATATATGCAATTTGTTTCTTATGATGGGGGGATAGGGATCCCGCACAGGGTGCCATCTAACCCAAGGCCAGCAATGGGAGGTGAGAATGTGCTTATGGAGACAGCATTGAACAGGGCTTGGATGAAGACTATATGCTGCACCATCTCGTCATCAGAGACTGAAACAACAACACTTTTAACATAAAAGGAGCTTCAGCATCAATGGGAACTTGGCAATTTGGTTAGCACAAAGCATTTAATGGGACACTGGGGGCTGAACACACCACTGGCCCACCATAAACTACTCGGTCCACATGAGCTATATAATGCAATGCTAATGTAAAGTAAACTACAGGACGCATCAGAGATAGGACAGATGACTCTTTGATGGTTCTGAAAGGGCAATAAGTGAATGATTGAACACTGCAACACAACTTTAAAAAGGAAAATAAATAGCATGGCAATCTGCATCGCCGTTAACTTTCTACAGCGCCACAAGGTCGCTATGCACTGTACAGGGTGCCTATAGATAATCATCACCATCAACTATAGATTATACATAGAATGGCTGGGTCACCATGGACTATTTATAGCACCATAAGGTCACATTGGACTATAAAGAGGACCTATGGATAACCATAGACTGCACACTGCACTAGTAGATTGTCATGAACTTTTCACAGCAAGGCTGGCTCGTTATAGACTATACACAGCAACATCAAGTCACCATGGACTTGCACAGGACGGTTAGGTCACCATGTACTATACACTGTACCGCTGATTCAAGATGGTACGAACGCAGCTTTATTGCGTCACTTAGGGTCTGTTCACATTAACATTCTCATGCACATTTCACATATCTGTTAAACGTATATGGAAAAAAGTATAGAAATGTATGCCTTTTGGCTTAAACAGACTGGCGCATGCACAAATACGTTCGCCGCTACGGAGCGTACTAGCGCATGAAGCAGTCAAAAATATTTTTTCACATTAAAAAAAAAAGCAGGAAGATAGGACTAGCCTCATCTTTCTTGCATGCAGTTTTTCTACGTGCGAAAAAAAGGTAGAGAAGGACTTATCTTTTCTCGTGCGTAGTATGAATGTGTAAGAATCCCAATAATGAAAACGTAAGCATGCGTGTACGTTTTTAAAACATATCCATTAAACATAATTTCTATACATTTGCGTCTGTTTTTCACTGTAAACTTTTTTCCAAATAAAGTTTTGTAATTAAATACTTTTTTTTTTCCTTTAGGGCATTTGATAACAAAAGCAAGTATATGTTAAACATATGGAAACTTACGGTCATATGTTTCCATATGTTTTGCATTGATTGTAATTAGAGATGAGCGAGTGTACTCGCTAAGGCAAATTACTCGAGCGAGTATTGCCTTTTGCGAGTACCAGCCCGCTCGTCTCAAAAGATTTGGGTGTCGTGGGGGGCGGGGAGCTGTGGGGGAGAGCGGGGAGGAACGGGGGGAGATCTCTCTCTTCCCCCCGCTCCCACCTGCTCACTCCCGCAACTCACCGCTTACCCCCACCAGCACTCGAATCCTTTGAGATGAGCGGGCAGGTACTCGCAAGAGGCAATACTCGCTAGAGTAGTTTGCCTTAGCGAGTATGCTCGCTCATCTCTAATTGTAATGTTTAAAAAAAAAACGTTTTTTGTGTGACAGAAAAGTATAGTAAGCTACAATTTTCCAACCATCCCCAGAAAAAAGTTCACAAACATATGAGAAGTCAAATACAGTCATTTTTGAACTAAGTTTACCCTGTTCTAGCCTATGGGAATGTGAAGCTATATGTTTGTTTTACTTTTTATGGATGCATAACTCCTAATGCAGACCGCCACTAAAGGTCCATTTAGACGCAACAATTATCGCTCAAAATACATAAAAGCGATCTAAAGTTAGCAATGGTTTTGCTTTTAAAGACAACCGTTTAAACTTAACGATTATTGGTGTAAAATGGATAGCTTGTTTGAAAGGAGTGTGCATTAGTGAAGGTAAAAAAAAAATGAGGTAAAAATCGTTAAACGACTAAACGATTTGCATTTAAACCAAATGATAAGCAAACAACCAAACGATGGATTTTAAGTGGACTGAAAGACAACAATGAACGAATTACTAACGACAAGTGCACGATGGGCGCGCGTTTACACATAATGATTATCGCTGACTTTCAACACTTTTAACGAATTTTGAGCGATAATCGTTGCGTCTAAATGGGTCTTAAGGTCTGAGTCACCATAGATTGTACACAGGAACACCATGTACATAACTCCTCTGGGTGAGCTGGAGCCATATGTGGCACAATGGGATCATAGCTTATGGAGTGAAGGTCCCCAAAGGAAATCTAGTATCCCTCTTTCTGCACAGTGTGGGCCATTCCTTGCACACTCTACCCCTATGAAGCATTAGTATACGAGCTGCTAATAAACATCAGTTGAGTTTATCTTTCACAATATTTTACGTTTATTGACATTTTAGTTTTTCTTTTCAGAGGATCACCTTCACTCATATGGTTGTGGTACCAAAAGTGTCCTTATAGAAAATGGAAGAATTGTTGACTTAATATGCTCTTTTTCAACCACGGAGATTTCTGAGGCAGAGCCAATGCCGGGGTTAAAGATTGGTAAGATAAGGTTTTTCATGTATCTTCTTCATTGCTTGGCATATAATTTTGATAGTACCTAATGTAGTGATCCAGCCGGTACTACAGAACAATAGCAGCACACTTTGTCCTGTCTCACCTGTCTGTATGCCGCCCCTGGATACAGAAGGTGCCATCTGTGGGAGAGATCCTGTGTCCCCCCTTCTGCTCTAAGCTAGAGCTCATCACTGACGTCAGCTGGCCTCTCATTGGCTGACAGTAAGGTTTATTCTAACTGGTGCAGAGCCCCAAGGGTGGGAAACAAACATAGAAGTCCCTATGGAAGTGGTGATAAAAGGAAGTGACGCAGAGCAGTTAGCAGACTCAGCCAGGAGAGAGTAAGTAGAAGGTTGCAATTTCCGTAGTTGGCGAGGAGGAGTGTTTAGCGAGTTTTTCTTAGTCAAGGTAGAGTGTGGTGACAACCCGCTCCCTTGTGATTCTACAGCAGAGTTCCAGAAGACCCTTTCAGAGGTGCATCTTCAGCAAACAGTGAGTTACAGCTACCCGGTGAAATCAAAGCCAGGATCAGCATATAGTCACTAGTGTCTCTGCTTTACAAGTACACCGTTAGTTAAATGTAACTCAAACCTGTTCATCTAAACTTCACTAGTGGGTAGAATTGTCTAATCCAATCAATCTTCAGTTAATATTAGAGAGAGTGTTGAAAATCAGAGAATCATTAAATCAATCTTACTGTATCTTGCCTGTCTTATATTGCATCCTTGTTCTCCTGAGACAAAGTCCTCCACAGAAAGTTGTAAAGTTAATCTGTTGTTTACCGATATCAAAGTCAGTAAAACTGACTTCCCTGCAGGAAGACATAAAGGCTGTAGTAAGGGCTGACCCTAAGGAGGCCGCTGGTGCAGACCAGGCTCTTAGGGAACAGTTTATTGAGGGTTCATTAATGGAGACTATTTAAGGAACTAGCCATTGCTATTCTGGGTACGGGCCCAGAGAGGGACCACTGAGAGGGAAAAGCCAAAGAAGGGGATGCATGTATTGTGTGATGAAAGTTTGTCCCACCCCATCAGTGTGACATGTATCGGCAGGTGGAGCAATCTAGTAGTGATATGTCTGCTGCATTATTGGAAATGCAGAAACAGATGACGGCGCTGACTCGCAGTGTTGCCGTACTGTGTCAGAAAGTCAGAGAGCTAAAGAGCCCATGTCCAATGCCTCAGCCATTACTACCTGGGCGCCGGTTACCACCAGCACAACATCGGCTGTCTGGAAGTTATCCACGCCCCTCGTGGCCATTTTGTGTGCATGGCTGCCAAAAAGTACATGATAGTCAAACATGCTACTGTTTAAACGGGAAACCCCTGGGCAGAAGGACCGCACTCCAGGAGTACAGACAATAGGTCCACGCACTGATAAACGCATTAATAAATATGTAGGCCCCGTCCAAAAGTCATGTTCTATAGGGACGGTATGCGCATGCCTGCGCTTATTGATACCTGAGTCACAAGTCACCACTATCTGCCAGAGTGACTTTGAAAAATACTGGTGCCCTGACATTCTCAGCTGTCCACCTAAACAATTAATCAACGTTGTGGTGAGCAATGGTCTACCCACACCTATAGTGGGGTACTGGGAACCGGCCGTTATAGCTGGGAAGGCGAGCTACGCCAGCAAGGAATACTAGTGGTAGATGTGCCTGACAAAAATGCATCAATCATCACGCTGGGCATGAATATCTTAAAGAATTGCTATGCAGAGATGCTAGAAGCGCTGCAGAGTAATATGCCCGCAGCGTCACAGGCCCAGAAAGCTGTGCTAAAGACCACTATAAAAGCCTTGTCAGCTCAACAATGGTTTGCCAATCTGCAGGGTCATGTGGGAAGAGCCCGCGTGAAGGACATCAGACTGGTTTTAGTCCTGCCGGAGTATGAATTTATCCTATGTTGCCAGACATGGCCAGGCCTACATGGATGTGCCTATGAGGCAGTAGTAGACCTCATCTCTATAGGTGGTCACCCCTATTTACTGGCTGCCCGGACCCTGGTTACAGTGACCAAAGGGAAGGTGCTGGTCCACCTCATAAATATTGGAAGTGTCCCTGCACAATTAAAGAAATATATTGCTATGGCACAACTGTCCCTGCTGGAACCCATTGATGTGTTAATATTAGAGAGAACGTTGAAAATCAGAGAATCATCAAATTAATCTTACTGTATCTTGCCTGTCTTATATTGCATCCTTGTTCTCCTGAGACGGAGCCCTCCACAGAAAGTTGTAAAGTTTTTCTGTTGTTTACTAGAGATGAGCGAACGTACTCGTCCGAGCTTGATATTCGTGTGAATATTAGGGTGTTCGGGATGCTCGTTACTCGTAACGAGTACCACGCGATGTTCTGGTTACTTTCAGTTTCCTCTCTGAGACGTTAGCGCGCTTTTCTGGCCAATTGAAAGACAGGGAAGGCATTACAACTTCCCCCTGTGACGTTCAAGCCCTATACCACCCCCCTGCTGTGAGTGGCTGGGAAGATCAGATGTCACCCGAGTATAAAAGTCGGCCCCTCCCGCGGCTCGCCAGTTAGCTGAGGGACAGTGCTGCTGGTGCCTGAGCTGCTGTAGGGAGAGTGTTAGTAGTGAGTGTAGGCTTCAAGAACCCCAAAGGTCCTTCTTAGGGCCACATCTACCTGTGTGCAGGCTGCTGCTAGCAGTGGGTTTTTTTTTTCCTTCTCAAAATCGGCAGTGCAGAGCATTGCACCCGGCATTAGGGACAGAAGGGTGCTTAGGCAGGGAGAGTGTTAGGAGTGAGTGTAGCCTTCAAGAACCTCAACGGTCCTTTCTAGGGCCAAATTTAACCGTGTGCAGTACTGTGCTGGCTGCTGTTAGCTGTGTTGCATTTTTTTTTTCCTAAAAATCGTCTGTTGATACTACAGGGACAGAATTGTGTAGGCAGGGCCACAACACAGTTATTGTTCATTGAATATACGCAGTGGGGCCCTCCTTTTGCAAAAAAGCAGGGAAAAAATTATATTTGGCCTGCCTGTGTCAGTCCTAAGGTCTCCGTGTACGTGTGTGCTGCGTGGAGAACGTACAAAAATCAAACGCAACCAGCTACGGTTTACTGCAGGCTTGCGCCATTGTCTTTCCTGACTGGCAAATACCTGCTCTGCCAGAGTTAATAACTCTGCTACACTAAAGTTGTGTGACACTTTTTCAGGGCCACACCACAGTTATAAAAGTTATTGTTCATTGAATACACGCAGTAGGGACCTCCCTTTGCAAAAAAGCGAAAAAATTATATTTGGCCTGCAGGCTTGCGTCAATTTATTTCCTGCCTGGGAAATCAAATCACTGGTAATACAGCATGCTGAGGGGTAGGGGTAGGCCTAGAGGACGTGGACGCGGCCGAGGACGCGGAGGGCCAAGTGAGGGTGTGGGCACAGGCCGAGCTCCTGATCCAGGTGTGTCGCAGCCGACTGCTGCGCGATTAGGAGAGAGGCACGTTTCTGGCGTCACCACATTCATCGCCCAATTAATGGGTCCACGCGGGAGACCTTTATTAGAAAATGAGCAGTGTGAGCAGGTCCTGTCCTGGATGGCAGAAAGTGCTTCGAGCAAGCTATCATCCACCCACAGTTCTGCGCCGTCCAGTGCTGCAAATCCGAATCCTCTGTCTGCTGCTCCTCCTTCCTCCCAGCCTCCTCACTCCACTACAATGACACATGCTCAGGAGCGGGAACACTCCCAGGAACTTTTCTCGGGCCCCTGCTCAGATTGGGCAGCAGTGGTTCCTCTACCACCAGAGGAGTTTATCGTCACTGATGCCCAACCATTGGAAAGTTCCCGGGGTCCGGGGGATGAGGCTGGGGACTTCCGGCAACTGTCTCAAGACCTTTCAGTGGGTGAGGAGGACGATGACGATGAGACACAGTTGTCTTGCAGTGAGGTAGTAGTAAGGGCAGTAAGTCCGAGGGAGCAGCGCACAGAGGATTCGGAGGAAGAGCAGCAGGATGATGAGGTGACTGACCCCACCTGGTGTGCAACGCCTACACAGGACAGGTCTTCAGAGGGGGAGGCACGGGCAGCAGCAGGGCAGGTTGCAAGAGGCAGTGCGGTGGCCAGGGGTAGAGGCAGGGCCAGACTGAATAATCCACCAAGTGTTTCCCAAAGCGCCTTCTCGCGCCATGCCACCCTGCAGAGGCCGAGGTGCTCTAAGGTCTGGCAGTTTTTCACAGAGACGCCTGACGACCGACGAACAGTGGTGTGCAACCTTTGTCGCGCCAAGATCAGCCGGGGAGCCACCACCAACAGCCTCACCACCACCAGCATGCGCAGACATATGATGGCCAAGCACCCCACAAGGTGGGACGAAGGCCGTTCACCGCCTCTGGTTTGCACCGCTGCCTCTCCCCCTGTGCCCCAACCTGCCACTGAGATACAACCCCCCTCTCAGGACACAGGCACGACCGTCTCATGGCCTGCACCCACACCCTCACCTCCGCTGTCCTCGGCCCAATCCAGCAATGTCTCGCACCGCACCGTCCAGCCGTTGCTAGCGCAACTGTTGGAGCGCAAGCGCAAGTATGCCGCCACGCACCCGCACGCTCAATCGTTAACCGTCCACATAGCCAAATTTATTAGCCTTGAGATACTGCCGTATAGGGTTGTGGAAACGGAGTCCTTCAAAGCTATGATGGCGGCGGCGGCCCCGCGCTACCCAGTTCCCAGTCGCCACTACTTTTCCCGATGTGCCGTCCCAGCCCTGCACGACCACGTCTCCCGCAACATTGTACGCGCCCTCACCAATGCGGTTAGTGGCAAGGTCCACTTAACTACGGACACGTGGACAAGCACAGGCGGGCAGGGCCACTACATCTCCCTGACGGCACATTGGGTGAATTTAGTGAAGGCTGGGACAGAGTCAGAGCCTGGGACCGCTCACGTCCTACCCACCCCCAGAATTGCGGGCCCCAGCTCGGTGGTGGTATGTTCGGCGGTGTATGCTTCTTCCACTAAAGCACCCTCCTCCTCAACCTCTGTCTCGCAATCTAGATGTGTCAGCAGCAGCAGGACGTCGCCAGCAGTCGGTGTCGCGCGGCGTGGCAGCACAGCGGTGGGCAAGCGTCAGCAGGCCGTGCTGAAACTACTCAGCTTAGGAGATAGGAGGCACACGGCCCACGAACTGCTGCAGGGTCTGACACAGCAGACCGACCGTTGGCTTGCGCCGCTGAGCCTCCAACCGGGCATGGTCGTGTGTGACAACGGCCGTAACCTGGTGGCGGCTCTGCAGCTCGGCAGCCTCACGCACGTGCCATGCCTGGCCCACGTCTTTAATTTGGTGGTTCAGCGCTTTCTGAAAAGCTACCCACGTTTGTCAGACCTGCTCGTAAAGGTGCGCCGGCTCTGCGCACATTTCCGCAAGTCCCACACGGACGCTGCCACCCTGCGCACCCTGCAACATCGCTTTAATCTGCCAGTGCACCGACTGCTGTGCGACGTGCCCACACGGTGGAACTCTACGCTCCACATGTTGGCTAGGCTCTATGAGCAGCGTAGAGCTATAGTGGAATACCAACTCCAACATGGGCGGCGCAGTGGGAGTCAGCCTCCTCAATTCTTTTCAGAAGAGTGGGCCTGGTTGGCAGACATCTGCCAGGTCCTTCGAAACTTTGAGCAGTCTACCCAGGTGGTGAGCGGCGATGCTGCAATCATTAGCGTCACCATTCCTCTGCTATGCATCTTGAGAACTTCCCTGCAAACCATAAAGGCAGCCGCTTTGCGCTCGGAAACCGAGCCAGGGGAAGACAGTATGTCGCTGGATAGTCAGAGCACCCTCCTGTCTATATCTCAGCGCGTTCAGGAGGAGGAGGAGGAGCATGAGGAGGATGAGGAGGAGGGGGAAGAGACAGCTTGGCCCACTGCTGACGGTACCCATGCTGCTTGCCTGTCATCATTTCAGCGTGTATGGCCTGAGGAGGAGGAGGAGGATCCTGAAAGTGATCTTCCTAGTGAAGACAGCCATGTGTTGCGTACAGGTACCCTGGCACACATGGCTGACTTCATGTTAGGATGCCTTTCTCGTGACCCTCGTATTCAACGCATTCTGGCCACTACGGATTACTGGGTGTACACACTGCTCGACCCACGCTATAAGGAGAACCTTCCCACTCTCATTCCCGAAGAGGAAAGGGGTTCGAGAGTGTTGCTATACCACAGGACCCTGGCGGACAAGCTGATGGTAAAATTCCCATCCGACAGCGGTAGTGGCAGAAGGCGCAGTTCCGAGGGCCAGGTAGCAGGGGAGGTGCGTAGATCGAGCAGCATGTACAGCCCAGGCAGTGCAACAGTCTTTAAGGGCCTGGCCAGCTTTATGGCTCCCCAGCAAGACTGTGTCACCGCTCCCCAGTCAAGGCTCAGTCGGCGGGAGCACTGTAAAAGGATGGTGAGGGAGTACGTAGCCGATCGCACGACCATCCTCGGTGACGCCTCTGCCCCCTACAACTACTGGGTGTCGAAGCTGGACACGTGGCCTGAACTAGCGCTGTATGCCCTGGAGGTGCTTGCTTGTCCTGCGGCTAGCGTCTTGTCGGAGAGGGTGTTTAGTGCGGCTGGGGGAATCATCACAGATAAGCGTACCCGCCTGTCAACCGACAGTGCCGACAGGCTTACACTCATCAAGATGAACAAAGCCTGGATTTCCCCAGACTTCTCTTCTCCACCAGCGGACAGCAGCGATACGTAAGCAATACATAGGCTGCACCCGCGGATGGAAGCTACGTTCTCTCTCACCATCCAAAACGGGGACATTTCTGCTTCATCAATCTGTGTCTAATATTCCTCCTCCTCCTCCGGCTCCTCCTCCTGAAACCTCACGTAATCACGCTGAACGGGCAATTTTTCTTAGGGCCACAAGGCTCACTCATCTAATTTTTCTAAACAATTTTTATATGTTTCAATGCTCTTAAAAGCGTTGAAACTTTAACTTGAACCAATTTTTCGTTAAACTGGGCTGCCTCCAGGCCTAGTTACCACTTAAGCCACATTAACCAAAGCGATTAATGGGTTTCACCTGCCATCTTGGTTGGGCATGGCCAATTTTTACTGAGGTACATTAGTACTGTTGGTACACCAATTTTTGGGGCCCTCACCTACAGTGTAATCATAGCAATTTGTATGTTCTTCGCCTGCACTCATGGTACAGAAGTGTGTGTGGGGTTGGCCTACACTTTAGCTACATAAATGTAACTTGGGCCTTGGCTATTCTGCAGCTACTGAAATGGAACTAAGACTGCGCTCCCACTATACTGCTGCTTCGGAATTGTTACTGGGACCTGTCTTGAGTGCTACTATTGCTGACATGGAACGAAGACTGCGCTCCCGCTATACTGCTGCTTCGGAATTGTTACTGGGGCCTGTCTTGAGTGCTACTATTGCTGACATGGAACGAAGACTGCGCTCCCGCTATACTGCTGCTTCGGAATTGTTACTGGGGCCTGTCTTGAGTGCTACTATTGCTGACATGGAACGAAGACTGCGCTCCTCCTATAATGCTGCTAGTGATATGTTAGTGGGGCCTGTCCTAATGCTACGGCTGAAATGTTACGAATTATGGGCTCTGCCTATACCGCTGCTAATGGTATGTCTCTGGGGTGTGGAAACAGAGGCTTCCCAAAGACATAATGGCGGCGAGGCCATTTCCCACCAACGCGGTTACTGTTAAGGTGCATATAACCACGGACACGTGGAGAGGACACGTAGTGCCTCAAAAACATCCCCCTCCTCCTCCAACAGGGAAAACATTCTTGGCAAATGCCTTTGCATTGGTTCGTCTGGTGGCAGTCCAAGAATTTCACCTTTACCGACACTACAAGAGAGCCCCCCCCAGCATCCCCCCGCCACGGCCCACTTAATCCTGGCCACATTCCGAAAACCAACAAAATACAACCGCGCTACTAGGTCCGCAGTCACCACCACATTACCACCAATGCGGTTACTGTTAAGGTGCATATAACCACAGACACGTGGAGAGGACACGTAGTGCCTCAAAAACATCCCCCTCCTCCTCCAACAGGGAAAACATTCTTGGCAAATGCCTTTGCATTGGTTCGTCTGGTGGCAGTCCAAGAATTTCACCTTTACCGACACTACAAGAGAGCACCCCCACCATCCCCCCGCCACGGCCCACTTAATCCTGGCCACATTCCGAAAACCAACAAAATACAACTGCGCTACTAGGTCCGCAGTCACCACCACATTACCACCAACGCGGTTACTGTTAAGGTGCATATTACCAGTCTGACTGGGGCATGCAGACACCTTGACAGAATGAATAGTGTGTGGCACATAGGTTCCCCATTGCTATGCCCACGTGTGCAGCTCCTGATGGCGGTGGCACAGGATTCTATTTCTCATTGCTTCTGTACAGCATTGTGGGCTATCGCCCCGCCCCTTTTAAAGAGGGTCGCTGCCTAGCCGTGCCAACCCCTCTGCAGTGTGTGCCTGCGGTTCCTCCTCATGGCAGACGCACTTCTAAATAGACATGAGGGTGGTGTGGCATGAGGGCAGCTGAAGGCTGCGCAGGGACACTTTGGTGTGCGCTGTGGGGGGGAGGGGGGGCGGTTGGTCAGCATGTAACCCTAGAGAAGTGGCAGCGGAGTGTCATCCAGGCAGTCATTGTGGTTTGTTGTAGCTAGTGTGGTGCTTAGCAAAGGTATGCCATGCTAATGAGGGCTTTTCAGAAGTAAAAGTTTTTGGGAGGGGGGGGCCCCACTCTTGCCGGTATTGTGACTTAATAGTGGGACCTGTGAACTTGAGATGCAGCCCAACATGTAGCCCCTCGCCTGCCCTATCCGTTGCTGTGTCGTTCCCATCACTTTGTTGAATTGCCCAGATTTTCACACATGAAAACCTTAGCGAGCATCGGAGAAATACAAAAATGCTCGGGTCGCCCATTGACTTCAATGGGGTTCGTTATTCGAAACGAATCCTCGAGCATCGCGAAAAGTTCGTTCCGAGTAACGAGCACCCGAGCATTTTGGTGCTCGCTCATCTCTATTGTTTACCAATACCAAAGTTAGTAAAACTGCTCACTCTCAGTTTACTAAGCTATACTGGACTGGTCTCCATTTTTTCTGCGTCATCATCATCCAGAGTGTCCAAATACAGTGTGGCGTCACCATGACAACAAAAGGCCTCCGGCCGTACCAACTGTAAGTGCGTTGGGGTGTTACTCCACTGTTAAAGTTCGCTGGCTAGATTACTTCCCTCTATATTGGGGGGATATCTTTTTTATACATAATGGGCTTTATGTCCTAATTTTTGGCTTATTTTATTGTACAAGACTTTTTTTTACATGTTTATGTTCATTATAAAGTTAATCACATGCATAAATAGCATAACGCCTTGCATCCGCAGGGAAATTGCATGTTGGTGAGCACGATATGCATGTTAGTGAGTGAGATGTTGATGTCGCACTCAACCATATGAAGTTAGCCTAACCCACAATTTTTTACCATTGCAGTTTTTTAACCTCAATGTTCTCCTAATTAATGTGTGTTGCACCTGAAGCCCTACAAGTTCTTAAAGGGGTTTTTCAAGGTGACCCATGCTCTGCATTGTTTTTAATGGAGCTGTGGCTGCTGCCGGTGGCTTCATTGAAAACAATGGTCTGCCGGCACCCCTGAATTGTTTTTCAGGGAAGGGCATTACATATAAGCCCTTCCCTGAAAAACAATAATTTTAGTGTAAAAAACAAATGAACAACTCTCCGCCACTGCCGTGTCCCCCGCAAGGATGAAGAACACATCTGCCGCACCTGCCACATCTGTGACAGATGCACCAAAGGAATTCTTCATCCCTGCTGGGAATAAAGAATTCCCCAGCAGCTGAGGAAAGATGAGTATTCTTTTTTTTTTTTATTTTATTTACCATTTCCTCTTGTTTTTCAGGGAAGGGCTTATATTTAAAGCCCTTCCCTGAAAAACAATTTCAGGATGCCGGCAGTTGCACAGCTGTGGTAGGGAATTCTTTATTCCCTGCAGGAATAAAGAATTCCTTTGCTGCATCTGTCACAGATGTGGCAGGCTCAGCAGGGAATACTTTTTCCTCACGGGGATGAAAGAAACATCTGCCGCATGCTGCAGATGTGTTCTTTATCCCCGAGGGGACATGGCAGGGGCGGAAAGGTAAGTTCTTTTTTATTTAATTAATTTTTTACACTAAAATTATGGTTTTTCAGGGAAGGGCTTATGTTTAAAGCCCTTCCCTGAAAAACAATTACCGGGTGCCGGCAGCAGGATCCTCTATCGCAGCTGTCATGTGTGACAGCTGCGGTAAGGAATTGAAGAATTCTTCTGCTGCATCTGTCACAGCAGGGAATTCTTTTTATCAGCAGGGATGAAGGAAACATCTGCTGCATGCAGCAGATGTGTTCTTCATCCCCATGGGGGACACGGCAGCAGCTGAGAGGTAAGTTTATTTATTTTTTACACAAAAATGATTGTTTTTCAAGGAAGAGCTTATGTTTAAAGCCCTTCCATGAAAAACAATTCAGGGGTGCTGGCAGACCATTGTTTTCAAAGGAGCCACGGCAGCAGCCATGTCTCCATTAAAAACAAGTGGGGAGGAGAGGGTGAACTTTTTTCAAGCACCCGAGCACTGCGTGGTGCTCGGCTCGAGTAACGAGTACATCGAGCAGGCTAATGTTCGAATGAGCATCAAGCTCAGACGGGCATGCTTGCTCATCTCTAGTCGTTAACAATCCCTAAAATAAAGAAGAATGGGAAGCATTTAAAGAGACCAGGATGGATGAACACAGAACTTGCACAAGTTAAAAATGAAGAACAATATGTTTATCAAATGGAAAGAGGGGGGAATATCAAAGGAAGAATAGAATGCAATCTAAAGAAACTGTAGGGCAAGTATCAGAAAAGCTACAGCTAATAAATAATGAATTGAGGCTTGCAGCAGAGACCAAAAGCAATAAAAAAAGGATTTTGGGGGGGTATGTCAAAAGCAAAAGAAAAGTCAAAGATGCTGTTGGATGCTTACAAGATGAAAATGGTGAATTGGTTAAGTATAGAGATGAGCGAGCACCAAAATGCGCGGGTGCTCCTTACTCGAGTCGAACTTTTCGCGATGCTTGAGGGTTCGTTTCGAGTAACGAACCCCATTGAAGTCAATGGGCGACTCGAGGATTTATGTATATCGCCGATGCTCGCTAAGGTTTTCATTTGTGAAAATCTGGGAAATTCAAGAAAGTGATGGGAACGACACAGAAACGCATAGGGCAGGCGAGGGGCTACATGTGGGCTGCATCTCAAGTTCCCAGGTCCCACTATTCAGCCACAATAGCGGCAAGAGTGCCCCCCCCCCAACAATTTTTACTTCTGAAAAACCCTCATTAGCAAGGCATACCTCAGCTAAGCACCACACTACCTCCAACAAAGCACAATCACTGCCTGCATGACACTCCGCTGCCACTTCTCCTGGGTTACATGCTGCCCAACCCCCCCGCACGACCCAGTGTCCACAGCGCACACCAAAGTGTCCCTGCGCAGCCTTCAGCTGCCCTCATGCCACACGCTGGCCTCATAGCCACACCACCCTCATGTCTATTTATAAGTGCGTCTGCCATGACGAGGAACCGCAGGCACACACTGCAGAGGGTTGGCAGGGCCAGGCAGCGACCCTCTTTAAAAGGGGCGGGGCGATAGCCCACAATGTTGTACAGAAGCAATGAGAAATCCAATCCTGTGCCACCTCCATCAGGAGCTGCACACGTGGGTATAGCAATGGGGAACCCATGTGCCACACAGTATTCATTCTGTCAAGGTGTCGCATAGCTCAATCCACACTGCAAGGGGAAAGCCGTCTGCGCTCTGCCCCCTACCCAAGTCAGTCAGTGTCTTTGTGCCAGACAGGTCAAACACCGCGATGGGAGCTAAGTTTGCACCAACAGCATAGGTGGGTCCTAGGAAACCCAAGACATGAACCAAAAATTGCTCTGACCGGCAAAACATGGCAGACTTGCACCGCGGCCACGACATAGGCCTCGGCCCCCAGCTTCAGCAATCCTAGGCAGGAAGCGGACTTTCACTGCACCCAGGACATAGGCCTCTGCACAAACCCTCAGCAATCGCGGGCCTACAGCGGACCCCAATGCTAGCGTAGCTGTGCACGTCTCATTAGCGCTGTATTGCTCCTGTAGTTTGTCCCAATGCAGTGCCCCGGATAGTAGAGCTAACATCAGATTAAATACAGGTGGGCTTCGGCCCACACTGCATGCCCCAGTCAGACTGGGGTTTTTTACAAGTAGACACAGGCAGGTACAACTCCCTATTGTGAAGTCTGTGTGGACCGACAGCATGGGTGGCTCCCTGAAACCCACCGGCGGTACATATATAAATCCCATTGCAGTGCCCAGCACAGCTGAGGTAACGTCAGGTTTAATGCAGGTGGGTTTCGGCCCACACTGCATGCCCCAGTCAGACTGGGGTTCTTTATAAGTAGACACATGCAGTTACAACTCCGTGTGGACCGACAGCATAGGTGGGTCCCAGGAAGCCACCAGCGGTACATAAATATATCCCATTGCAGTGCCCTGGACAGCAAAGCTAACGTCAGATTAAATGCAGGTGGGCTTCGGCCCACACTGCATGCCCCAGTCAGACGATTGCCCTGTTGGAGGCTGACTTCGCGTACGTAATGCACTGCAGAGGCAGGCAACAATTATGCGCAAGGCTGGGTATTAATTCAACAACTACTACCCCCAGCAGAGACGCTGTAAACAGAAGGCACTGACAGGCAGGCCAAATCTTGTATATATTTATACTTTGTGGGAACAACCACACTGCCTGTGATATGCACTGTATTTCGATTTCCCTGTTGGAGGCTGACTTCACGTACGTAACGCACTGCAGAGGCAGGAAACAATTATGCGCAAGGCTGGGTATTAATTCACCAACTACTACCCCCAACAGAGACGCAGTAAACGGAAGGCACTGACAGGCAGGCCAAATATTGTATTTTTTGGAAGTTTTGGGGAAAAAGCCCACTGCCTATATAGCCAGTATACCTCTTTCCCTGCCTCACCAGTACTGCCCCTATACTGAGTAAAATGACTGCAGACTGAGGACGCTTTGGTCTGCACGCCCGATATACAAAAAAAAAAAATTGTGCAACACTTCTAAAAGCAGCCTCAACAGTACTGCACACAGTCAGATGTGGCCCTAAGAAGGACTGTTGGGGTTCTTGAAGACTAAAATAACACCTAACCCTCTCCCTATAGCAGCAGCAGCATCAGCAGCACTGTCCCTGATCTATGTCAGCATGCATCTGTGGCGAGCCACGGGCGGGGCAGATTTAAATACTCGGGTGTCATCTGATCTCCCCAGCCACTCACTGCAGAGGGGTGGTATAGGGCTTGAACGTCGCAGGGGGAAGTTGTAATGCCTTCCCTGTCTTTCTATTGGCCAGAAAAGCGCGCAAATTTCTCAGAGATGAAAGTGAAAGTAACTCGAACATCGCGTGGTGCTCGTCTCGAGTAACGAGCATCTCGAACACCCTAATACTCGAACGAGTATCAAGCTTGGACGAGTATGCTCGCTCATCCCTAGTTAAGTATGATTTTGAGAAGGCCGAACTTTTAAATTCCTATTTTTTGTATGTTTTCTCTCAAAAAGTAGATGGAACATCAACTGATCTTCCCTGTGCTATTGGGGGAATAAAAGAATGCAGGCTATCTATAAGCAGGGAGAAGGTGAGGGAACACTTAGCTAACTTAAATGAATTCAAGTCTCAAGGTCCAGATGAATTACATCCTAGGATACTAAAGGAGGCAGCAGAGGTAATTGCTGAGCCACTCACCATGATTTTAAAAATTCCTGGAGAACATGAGAAGCTCCAGGGAAAACATTTGCCCTTTTCCAATCTCCTATCTTTAAAAAAGGGAAGAAGGTGGATCCAGGAAACTCCAGATCTGTGAGCCTGACCTCTGTACCGGAAAGATCTTTGAACAAATTATTAAACAGCATGTAAAATGGAGTAATTAACCAGAAGCAGCATGGGTTTGTAACAAACAAGTCATGCCAGACAAATCTAATTTCCTTCTATGACAGAATCAACGACTGGGTTGATCAGGGAAATGCGGTGGATATAGTATATCTTGACTTTAGTAAAGCATTTGACAAATTATCTCATACCATACTTATTGAAAAAATGACCACATATGGGATTGACAAGGCAACTGTTAGGTGGATTCACAACTGGCTGAGTGGTCATACTCAAAGAGTGGTCATTAATGGCTGCACATCCAAGTGGAAGAATGCATCAAGTGGGGTACCACAAGGCTCTATCCTAGGCACAGTGTTGTTCAACATTTTTATAAATAATCTGGAGGAGGGAATTGATGGGAAACTGATCAAATTTGCCAGTGATACAAAGCTAGGAGGGATAGCTAACATAAATATCCAGTCACTGGCAAATCAGGGGGCCTTATGTATGTAATTTCACCTCTTGCCTCACAGATATGATCGCAGCATGTCCTATGTGGCTTACCAGCCCAGATCACGATTGTCCATGTTTTAGGGGAGCAACAGAGCCACAGTTGACAACCATTTTATTCCCCACTGCTTTAACCTTATCATTGGTATGAACTTGGCTTAACTTTCTGCAAATGATTTGATACATGTCCACTATTTTGCATTACATTGCAGGTAACTTTCTGTGGTGCCATGTTTGCCATGAGGAGAATGCTGCCACCTGTTCAAAAAAGCAGACTTTGTGTGAACCAGATGAAGACATTTGCATTTCTGAAAGGAGAAGGATTACAGATGGTATGTCTCTTTCACTTTTTGATGGACTGGAAGCATGTAAGCAGTGTTGCTTATGGCACCTTGATCATTGGGACAGCGGTTCAGTATAATTCTTTGAGTAATGATGGATTTATGATTACATTACTAAACCTACGAGCTCAATTTTGAACTGTATCCACCTGCTAGAGTCTTAAAATATCAGGGACATACATTTACGCCTCTTTTTTTATGTATTTAAAAATGTTATAAGACAATTTTTATAATGTTTCAAAGGGTTGGGCTCTGTTAACGCTTTGCTCTTTAGACACATTGGAGGTATAGGCTGAGAGTGTTCCCTACATTTACCTCCAACTTAGAGGCACATTCTTATCTCAGACATTTATAACATTCCCACAGGATATGTCACTCATTTCTGACAGTTGATTAGAACACCATATACTGTGCTGGATCCCTATTCTTGGAAATATATTTTCTGTAGAGAATCTTGCCCAGCAGCACATCAAAACAAATTCCAATACCTGGATGAGGTGATTAGATGCAAAGCCGTTCAGAGGGAACCATGAACCTTCGGCTTTAAATCCAGTCCATTAAGAGCAAGGAAACAGCAGCATCAACTGTGTAGTTAAAAGATGAAGAATCCCTTTATTTCTCCATGTTACAGTAAAACATGACAGGCAACGTTTCGACCCATAGGTCTTTCTCAGGCTTGAGTTTAGAGTCTAGATCACATGAGGTAATTATCCTATTCTACTCTTTCTTAGGGCTTCTGTCCATGGACGATGATTCGCTGGCAATCACGCTGTCTGAAGCTTTCCATAGTGTTGCTATGGAAAGCACACCACCAGCGTCCATGAGCAGAGAATCATAGCGATTCTCCGCTCGTGGGACTTAAGTCGCGGCATGCAGTGATTTGCCACGGTGAGCCTATCTATTAGATAGGCTCACCGCAGAAACCTGACAACTCTCCCCCTCGTTCCCCGTGGTGAAATATCGCTAGTGATATTCCATCTCGGCCATGGACAGGGGGCCTTAGTCAGACATGTCAGCGTGAGGCTGAAGCTGATTTATGCTTCTGCCCCCCCCCCCCCCCCCCGCAGAGGTGTGGGTTAGTCTCACACATACTAGCAGCAGGGCTAAAACTGAAAGCAATCGCTTGTAATAGTGCCAGCGGAGAAGTGCAGCTGTACACCAAGGGAAAGAGACAGCACTGTTGAAGAGAACGCTGCATCAGGAGACTACCCCTGGGGATCATCAAACTCGATAACTTGGACTAAAGATACCTAGAAACAGGAAGGAAAATTGCCTCTTAGAAGGACGTGTGAGAGTGTGTGAAACGGAAATAAATCAGAAGGAAGTCAGCTAAAAGTGCTGTCTGAATTGTCATCTTGCTGTGTCCTTGGAAAATCAAGGTTGGATTGCATGAGTAAGGAAACAGTGTACCTCTGGTTTTAAAGTTAACTTTGTGTGTGGACTCTATTATTTGCCGATGAGTAATTAGCTATGGGAAAAGAGGTACTAGTGTCATGTGCAAAAAACGTGGAGATTTATTCCCACCATCTACATTTTGCATGTTCTATTTTTGCACGTGTGTGACCGAACTGGGCCCTTGCTGCCAATGCCAGGGGGAGAACATAGAGCCACCCATAACTATCAAAGAACCTCGGCGTCATGAACAGAATAAAACCTCTGTGCCGTGCAAGTTGAAAGGGTCAGTAAGAGACTTTCTTTAACTTTACCTTTGGATTACACAGGCAACCTTACTTATGGACGAAATGTATGTTCATCAGATGCTCTGCAGCATGAGGGAGAACTGTGTGGTGTTACTGGGTGAAGTGACTTTTATAGATCTTACTGTTATGCCTGTGAGTTTGAGTACAAAAATGAATGGTCAAGATGGCACCCAGCCATCCCCTTCTTCCCGCCATGCAATGCCCGCCAAAGCTTCCTACCACAAAACGCCTGTGAGTCGTAAGGAAAAAGTAAAGGAGAGGCAAGCCCCCATTGCAGAGCTAACTGAAGGCAGAGCCAGGGACTGCCCACAGGAGGAGTCCCCACACGCAACAGAGAGAGAGAGAGAGCAGTGCGCACAAGAGGATGAGGTGGAAACTTAAACAATAAGCAGTGAGGACTTTCTGGAGATACCTGGGAACAGGATTTCTCCAAGTGTGACAGCCGGCTATCCACCTGCAAGACCCCGTTTCTACTTTGGAGATGAGCCAGAGGTATAGGAGCTGCTATCCTGTGTCAGGCCACTGTCTGCCACATCCGCAGTGAAGACTCAAGGGGATATTGTGGAGCCTGCATTACCGAACGTCTTTATACCCAGCTAGGACCTGAGCTTGCATAGACTGGCTCTTAATTGGGATTTGAGTAACAGCCCGGCCAAAGTAAAAAGGACAGATACTAATAGCATGGAGCCAGATCTTGGTTCAGCTACTGTCGCTGCAGCAGGAGCAAATGTAGCGGAGGTGACTGGGCCTGCTTCAGAGGGTGCCATGGTAGACTCCACTACTTCCAGTCCACAGAGGGAGCTACCTTCTCTGCATACCCGCCTTGGATCCTGCTTCACAGGGACAACAAAGAAACCTGGCAGGCCATTTCAGTACATCTACAACTATTTGTAAAAGAGTTTGGTGATCAGAACTTTGCATTCATGTTCCGAGAAGCCCATGCCGAACTGCAGGAGGATACCCAGGGAGAGCCAGAAGGTTGCTATTTGTAGACTTTTTGGGAAGTCTGTGTGTTAATCGCTAGAAATACGGTCATGGGAAAGTAACTCTACTCCAACCGGACTTTCTAATGACTCGGAAGTGAAGGAACCCACGTTGCAGTGGAGACCTCGAGGAATAGAGGACTAAAAAGGTAAAAAAGAACCAGTGGCTATTTTGCTTTTTGTTTTGGACTACTAAAAAAAAGTTTCAGGTAGAAAAGAGGTTTTTCTTTCATAAAATAATAGTAATAATTTTGCTATAGAAATGTATACTTCACTTGTTCTTTGCTGGGACTTTAGAAGTTTAATTCCATGTGAAGAGAAAATTTTGCATTGAGAAAAATGTATGATAGTTGGTGTAATCTGATCCAGTTGTATAATAATATTTGCCATATTTTCTATGTTGAAGTGTGGTGAGTGTTTCATGAGCAGTATGATTGGAAACAAATGTGATAAGTTGTAGCAATGTTATAAGCAATAAATAGTTCAGGAGTGGAATTGGAAGAAAGTTATAAAATAGAACAGAGGAAATGTTGCAGTGTAAATTTAGTCTAATGTGATGTAGTGTCGGAGGAGGAAAGTGTGGTAGCCTATCAAAAGATATCAATCCTAAATCCACTTAGAGGGTTATCAGTTCGAGACCAGTGTATGTTTGCGTCTCCTTCAGAGATTCGTGTCAGACACACATCCTCATTTCTGTCTGCTAATGTTCTTCTTTTAATCTTGGATAGGGGTGTTTGTGATTCTCCCTTCACCTAGCACCCATACCTTATCTAATAAGAAACCCTTTCCTGTTTTAGAGTTGGAACCAGTGTGTTATATTTTGGGCTTTGGGGAGAAGAATGATGTATGGGCCCCATAGCGAATGCTGAAGTATCCCAGGTTCAGCTTGGCTCAGCAGAAGAAAAAGAAAGACTGGCCAGTCCTCATTTCAATACGTGCTGTCATAAACAAAGTCTGACACTGGAAGTGGGATCCTGAGATATCAAGACATACTAGCAACAGGACTAAAACTGAGACATACTAGCAACAGGACTAAAACTGAGACATACTAGCAACAGGACTAAAACTGAAAGAAATAGCTTGTAATAGTGCCAGTGGAGAAGTGTAGCTGTACACCAAGGAAGACACCTAGTAATCGGAAAGAAAATTGCCTCCTAGAAGGAAGAATGAAAGTGTGTGTAACAGAGATAAATCAGAAAGAAGTCTGCTAGAAGTGCTGTGTCTGAACTGTTATCTTGCTGTATTCTTGGAAAATCAAGGTTGGTGTCATGACTAGAGTCAGGGCAGGTGAAAGTCCCTAGTTCTACCTGCAACACCTGTCCATACCTACTTGCCCCCCTAGGCTAGGCCCTAGGGTGACAACTGGGTGACAGTCCCTAGGCTTACTAGGGATATGGGGCAGGAGTCAGACTAAGAGACAAATACAGGAAAACATACAAACACAAAAGCTGGTCAGGCAATCTGGGTCAGAGACAGGAGAGAACGCGGTACAAGGAGTCAGGCGAAGTCGAAGTCTGGTCCAAAACAGCGAGTCAAAACAGGACATGAATTCAAGGTAACGCGGGTGTAGCTGGAGACCAAACATACACTGGCAAGGTCAGAAAGAAACTAAGCAGTTTAAATGCTGTCAGAGCTCCCGCCCCAGCAGCTGATTGGGGTGGGGAGCCTGACAGCAGCAGGACCCAATCACAGGACGCTGGGTGAAACAGCCCCTGGAGCCTGCTAAAGACAGGCAGAGACAGAGCAAGCGCGCCCGGGTGTCATGGCAACGGGACTGCAGCGCGGAACGGCACCCGCTGTGTCCCCAGCAACCCGGCTACCTAGGCGCCCGCCCCCTTAGCACCGGGGCTCATGCCCAGAGCCGGCATCCAGGATTATAGCAGCCAGGGGAGGTCACCAAGACCAGGGCTCTCCTGCGCGGCACCCCCACAGCCCGGGTGATAGGACCGACGGTGTGGACACGGAGACCCTGAGAGTTGCCGGTCCTGACAGTTGGATTCTGTGAGTAAAGGAAACCATGTACCTCTGGTTTTAAAGGTAACTTTCTGTGTGGTCTCTTTTATTTGTCGACGAGTAATTATCTATGGGAAAAGAGGTACTAGTGTCACGTGACAACACCTTTATTGCCACCATCTATATTTTGCTTGTACTTTTTTTGCATCTGTACGTGACTGAGCTAAGCCCTTCCAGCCATTACCAGGGGGAAATCAAAGAGCCACCCATGACAATCATCTGAAAAACATCCCCGTGGTCTCCTTCGCAGCAGCGTGCCTCCAGCTCAGAAGCGAGGCAATCAGTTGATTACCTACCATGGGTCTAGTTTCTCCCAGTCCTGACAGTCAGTGCTTATTGCCAGAAGAAGCTGGGAATGGTAATAGATTTACTAGTAATGGCCAATGCAGGGGAAATGCAGCAGCCCACCATTGTGACACATAGAAGGTTGTCCCAAGCAAGGGACCTTTATCAATGATCGCCATTAGAGATGAGCGAACGTACTCGGTAAGGGCGATTTCGCAATCGAGCACCGCGATTTTCGAGTACTTCACTACTCGGGTGAAAAGTACTCGGGTGCGCTGTGGGTGAGCGGGGGGTTGCAGCGGGGAGTGGGGGGAGAGGGAGAGAGAGAGGGCTCCCCCCTGTTCCCCGCTGCTACCCCCCCACTCCCCTCTGCAACCCCCCGCCCCACAGCGCACCCGAGTACTTTTCACCCGAGTAGTGAAGTACTCGAAAATCGCGGTGCTCGATTGCAAAATCGCCCTTACCGAGTACGTTCGCTCATCTCTAATCGCCATATGTCCTAAAAGGGCCCAGAAAAGACGATCTCTTAAACTGGAGGACCTGATATTTCTTTGCATTACAAAAAAAGCACATTACCCTCAATAAATACCATGCAATGCTTAATTTGCTCTATGGTGGTGTTGTAGGAAAAGTTAATAATTGCTGCCATGCTTCCTTGCAGAATGCAAATGATTGTTTTGCTTCCCAAGCAGCATAACACTTCAGTGATTGGTTTATTTTTGGGGAACCCTTATAAATGAGGTTGTGAGAGCTAACAACTATAATAGAAATAAGAAGCAGACAGAGACTAAAGTCAGAGGGCATAGCTGAGAATCAAGACAAAGTGAAGCCAGTGTCAGGGTGAAAAATAGAGAAGAGCCACAGCAGAAGTCAGAACCAACAAAGTGGACCACAGTTTAGACCACTCGAGTCAAACATTAAGAGTAAATTCTGTATTATCCAGGTTTATGATTATTTCCGATGGCGACTTCAGGTGTGCCAGTTTCCATGACAGAGTGACATGAACAGCGATGCAGGCTGCTAAAAAAGCGTAAAGAGGGCATTAGGTGGTGCAGGTATAGCTATGCTATAGGTGGTGCAGGTTAGGGCTATGCTATGGAGCACTAGAAATGGACAGTGTTTGCTAGCACTGGGGAAGGTAGGTGAGTAACAAAAAAAAGCTACCTTGCATCACAGGAGTCTTCTATTTTGACGTTTTTCTTTTCTTTTTTCTTTCTAACAGAGAAAAGCCGAAGACTTACAATGCAAATAAGGAGATCGTGCGGAAAATCTGCTGAATGTCAGTTTAATGGCATCATAACCAGTCAAGAAAAGACTTTGTCTATAAAAACATCCTGCTGCGATACTGACTTGTGCGCTACCCCAGAGCCCACATGTAAGAAAATGTTTTATCTACTACTAATAATAATATAACCGTAGAGAGGAAACTCCTTGAGATAACCTCCTACAATTACAATGAAGTATGATCTTCTAAAGAGGGTGATCTTCTCAATCTACATAGGAGATGAGAGAATGGAAAAGGGGTCACAACATAATCCAGTCACAGAACAGGGTTGGTCTTCCAAAAGGGGTTGTCTTCTAATAAGGTTTTACTGTATTTGGCCCCTTCCTGACACAACCAGTTGGGGTGGCAACATTTTTTGTTTTTTCATTCCCGCCTTCTAAGAGCCATAACTGTTTTATTATTTTTCTTCGGTATAACTGTATGAGTTGTTTATGTGAAAACTTGCATTTTTTAATGGCACCATTCAATTTGCCATAAAATGCATTGAAAGGATTTTTAAATAGAATAGTGTGGTGGAATGAAAAAAAAGCAATTGCACCTTTGATTTATGAGTTTCATTTTTATGAAGTTCATTGTGCAGTGAAAATGACATGTTTAATTAGTTTTGCAGGTTCGCCTGATTACAAAGTCATGCAGTTCTTGTTTTTCGGCTTTTACAAAATCAAATTATTTGCTTCGTGTTCCCATTTTTACCAATTCAGGAGCTTGTTTTTTTGCATGGTGATTTACAGTTGTAATTTGTACTTTTTACTTTCTTTTTCTGGAGGAGAGTTTATCAGAAACAGCAATTCTCAGATGATTTTATTTTTTTTACATTCACTGAGTAGGATAAATAATATGATATTAGTTCAGAATTTTATGGCTAGTTCTATTTATTGTTTAACAGGAATGTAGGAGAGGGGTTTGAACTTTTAATCTTTGTTTTGTTTTTTTTAAATATTGTTGAAAATTTACTAGAACATTTTTTAAGAAGCACTAGGGGCCTTTATCATCTGATTTTTTTTATTTTTTTGCACAATACATTTGCTGTCAGTGTTATCCTATTAAAGCCTGCCTCTGACCCCCACGATATGATCAATGGGGTGGTGATAGGTTACCATAGTGTCTGTAAGCTTAAGAATGTGTTTCCGAGTGTGATATTAGCATAAATGTATTAGTAACACTGACAGGCAACAATACTTCAGTAATATAGAAGCGACCAAGCAACCCACCTTTCGAGCCTCCTTGGAATAGAAAAAAAGTAAACAAATAAAGTTTAAGTTAGATAAAATTTATTTTCAAAAAGTGATGATCCCCCCCCCCAAAAAAAACAAACTGAAATCATAATGGTAAACAGAGAAAAATGCAAAATTGTTAAATTGTTTTTTTTACCTTCCACTTCCCAAAAAATTATAAAAGTTAAACAATAAATTATACGTGACACAAAATTGTACCAATAAAAAGTACAACTTATCTCATACAGTTATGTTGGTATAAAAATAAAAGTTAAAGAAGTTGTCTGGTTGTAAACTATGGTAGTGATGGCCTACCCTCAGAATAAGTCATCAAGAGTATACTGGCAGGGATCCATTGCTTGGGACACCCTGCTGAACAGCTGTTTGCCAGGCCAGTGTTCTCCTTCAGGAAACAGATAGTCCCATTCTTATTGCAGTGGCAAGGCTTGGTATTGCAGGGAAAGTTCCCATTGATTAAAGGGGTTGTCCCGCGGCAGCAAGTGGGTCTATAGACTTCTGTATGGCCATAATAATGCACTTTGTAATATACATTGTGCATTAATTATGAGCCATACAGAAGTTATAAAAAGTTTTTTACTTACCTGCTCCGTTGTTAGCGTCCTCGTCTCCATGGAGCCGACTAATTTTCGCCCTCCGATGGCCAAATTAGCCGCGCTTGCGCAGTCCGGGTCTTCTGCAGTCCTCTATGGGGCTCCGTGTAGCTCCGTGTAGCTCCGCCCCGTCACGTGCCGATTCCAGCCAATCAGGAGGCTGGAATCGGCAATGGACCGCACAGAAGAGCTGCGGTCCACGGAGCAAGAGGATACCGGCGGCCATCTTCACCGGTAAGTATTGAAGTCACCGGAGCGCGGGGATTAAGGTAAGAGCTCCGGTAAGCTTCCTTTAGGTCCCTGCATCGGGGTTGTCTCGCGCCGAACGGGGGGGGGGTTGAAAAAAAAAAAACCCCGTTTCGGCGCGGGACAACCCCTTTAATAGAAACCTGGACTGCAATACCAAATCTGGCCACTACAATAAGAAGGGAGCTGTCTCATTTCTGCAGAATTGAGTTTAGCACATAAATGCACTGACCCCATGAACAGCTGATAGGCAGGGGGCCCTATTGCATTGATAACTTACGGTATCCTGAGGATAGGCCATCAATAGTTTACAATCAGACAACTTTTATAGGTTCTCGAATGCGGTGACATAAAAATGGCTATTGTGCATAAAACATGTTTTTTTTGTAAAAAAAAAAAAAAAAAAGTAGCTACTTTTTATGTAGTAAAAAGTAACTATTTTCAGTGCACAGCGGGAAAAAATTGAAAAAAACAGTGGCATAATTTCTCATGGTTTTGCAGCAACAGTTAAGCCCCAAAAATGGCTCCATTGCAGAGACAGAAGGAGGCAGTAATATTGTACCACTATTTCAGCATAGCAGCTCTTAGTTTGGAGTTGGGTCATTCTAAATTTTGTTATAGTGCTTTATAATTCCTGTCACATTTGCTAATGACATGTTAGGGTGTATTTACACAGGCGAGAGTCCGAGAAGCTAAGACCGATATTGCACCTGCAAACCTGTGATATTTATGTGAGTGCGTTGCATAATGTGAAACAAAAGGAAAAAAAAAATCGCACTCACATCACTGCACTTGTGATTTTCTTGCCCGTGTAAAATCGCCCATTATTCTCTATGAGAGCAAAAATGCATTGCACTCGCATGTACATGCGAGCACAATGTGATTTTTTTTTTCTGCTCCCATAGGAAATAATTGCTGATTCTTCAACAGAATCACCCAAAAATAGAACATGCTGCAATTTTTGTCTCGCATCACTTCTTTTCTGTGAGAGAACAATTACACAAGTAAATGCACCCATTGAAAACAATGGGATCGTCTCCAGTGTGATTTCTGTGTATCTTGCACTGAACAGAAATCATAGAAAAATTTCCTGGTTTCATTCCCCCTTAAAGTTGATGAGAGATCTAAAGATGTGCATAAATAACAGGTTAGTGCAAAACTCAGCTCTGCTACATCAGTAACAGAACACAAAATATTTAAAAGGTCATTCAGGATTAGAAAAAAAAGGATCAAGTTGTTCTTTCAGAAATAGTTACACTCTTGTCCATATATGTCTGATATTGGTACTCAACCCATCTAAGTAAATAGAGCTGAGCTGCAATACCAGACTAAATCCATGGAGTGGAGTGGCGTTATTTCTGGAAATGTATTTTCTAATCCTAGACAACCCCTTTAAGGGTTTACACTAATACATACTTTCCAATCTACCTAACCTCTATCTGCTCATAAATTCTTCAATGTCTTGCAGGGTCAACTAAAAAGCGAAAGCATAATGGGAAAATATGTCCAGGTTGCTTTCCCCCAAATAGTTCTCATTGTCGCACAACGGATGTTGTCCAGTGTAATGGGGACGACAGTCACTGCATTCACTATTCAACAACTTTAACTGAAGGTGAGTGACTTCTCTATAGACAGCAAAAGCTTTTTGATTAAGGCCTCAGTCAGACGGGCGTTTTTTCACGCAATTTGCGGATCGCATGACGGATTTAAAATCCCCGCCTGCTGAATGGGCTGCCTCTGATTGGTCACAGCCCTCACCAATCAGAGACAGCTCTCACTCACCCATTCATGAATGCAGCTGAATAATACACAGAGCAGTTCAGGAGAACTGCCAGCCGGACGCGGCTGAACTCCGTCTGCAGGGAAAAGATGAGTATACTTTTTTAAAAATTATTTTTACACATTTTAGGATGTTTTTCAGGGAAGGGCTTATATTTTTAAGCCCTTCCCGAAAATTTATCCCACGCTCGCCGGCAGCCCATTGCTTTCAATGGAGACGGCTGTATTGCCGGCTCCATTGAATTCAATGGGCGAACATCGTTCTTCTCTGCCACAGCTGTTACAGCTGTGGCAGAGGAGAATGACCTTTATAGTATATGTTCTCAATGGGGTTGGCACTGCCCGTCTGACTGAGGCCTAAGAGTGAAGCTGTCCAGATGTATAAGAGATGTCCAGTTTTTGGAGAGAGCATGCCTCAACCCTCCATTACATCAAGTAGATTGAAGATGCCTCAAGCACCTCAGATTCTGAGGAAAACAATGGAATCACATTAGAAAGGTTAATCTATCCTCCCAACAAGCACCATAAAGAGAGAGCCTGAATGTCACATTAGAAATTGTCATTGAATCCTGTTAATGAATATGTAATATCTATATAGCTTAAAGATGATCAAAGAAAAAACTGATCATTTAGCTCACAATAAAAATGTGAGAACTGTTTTTGATGTCTCAATCCTGTGTGGAGAAATAATTGTTTGAAGTCACAATCCCAAAGCCTGAGGCTGCACTAATTTTTTTTTTCTGACAATACATTAGTCACGTCTGAACAGGGACGTGCTGGATAATAACCTGAAACACTACGCTACTACACACTAAACAGTACAAAATAATAAAGACCACTTCACTAAGAAAACAAACTCTCCCTAATTAACTAACCTCAGGGAAGGGACCTGCCTAACCTTTTGGCTTCCTCCGCAGCCAGCGGATAACTGAAAATAAACTGCACCCAAGCCAAGCCCCAGGCCAGGCTAAATAGCCCTGACAAAAAACCTACAGGTGAGACCAAGCATAACTCATCTAATACCACTCCCACCAGAGCCAGAAGACAGAAAAACACACAAAACCTGCAGCAGACTATCTAGCAGAGACGTGATCCTTGAACTGCTGCAACACCATCGTCTTCTGATATCTGTCAGGTGTAGAGTTATGAGTATATATGGTGTGCAGTCAAAAGGACTGATCCAGCACTATATCCTAATACTGGTATCCTATTTGAAATAACAATAGTGTACTTGAATAGGAAGGCGTGGATGTGCTACATGTTGGTATGGTGCACATTGATTTCAATTATGTGGTGTGCCCCCTATTAGAGATAGAGTAAATCCGAATTGCAAAGTTGAAGAATAGCATATGAAAAGCAGAAATACGTGGGGCCACTGCTATGACTTAAAGTGGCCTCCTTCTGCTACGATAAAGGCAGATCATCCAGGAAATCAGCCATTGTCATCTTTGGGAGATTCAGGTACCTTGAGAGATTCTTGGAATTAATGCAGATAAACTATGGTTCAATGCATGTATCATAGCAAAAGGAGACACTTTGAGTACGTTTCCTTACTTTAGTCATAGCAGCGGTTCGATAGGGGAGACCTGCAAAGAGGATTTCTGCTTCTCACATGCTACCCTTCAACTTTGCAATTGGGTTTACTTTCTATCTCTTACTGTGGCCCCAACAGAAAATTGAAATCAAAGTTCTGGGCGCCATATTATCCTTTACCGCATCCATACCTTCCTATTCAAGTACACTATTGTTATTTCAATATAGGGTACCACGATTAGGATATAGCAAAAGATCAGTGTTTTTGACTACAACGTGTATACGGGATCATCCGTGAATTTGGTGGTTTGGATACACACAAAGGGGCTCGTTTACTATTCAAAACATGCCACTTTTCTGGCGCAAATTACATTACAAAACTGTCTTGCATGCTGGGCACAACATTTACTATATGTTTTAGAGATTTTCGGACTGTTTTTTTCAACTTATTCAAAAAAAGGGACACAGTCTAAATTACACCAAACATTTGGCCAAATTGTCTCAGAATTTTGGCAGAATTTTTGGCAGCAACTGAGCCAACTGATAGGTGGTTTAAATTTAGACTATGCAGTCATAAAGTTTTAATAAAAAGGGCCAACAGTCTCCATAATTAACATTATACCTGAGAAAAATATAAAAGCAATATTTCATCAGAAGTTATCAGTAGGAAAGCCTCAGGATTAGGGCCTCTAATTTTAAGTGATCATTTTTAACATGCTGTAAAGGGCTCTCTGGTTTTTTTTTATAGGTCTCTGCTTCAAACACCCTAGCTCTATGTAGACAGGCTGTAGACACCCTAGTTCTATGTAGACAGGCTGTAGACACCCTAGTTCTATGTAGACAGGCTGTAGACACCCTAGTTCTATGTAGACAGGCTGTAGACACCCTAGTTCTATGTAGACAGGCTGTAGCCACACTAGTTCTATGTAGACAGGCTGTAGACACCCTAGTTCTATGTAGACAGGCTGTAGACACACTAGTTCTATGTAGGCAGGCTGTAGACACCCTAGTTCTGTGTAAACCAGCTGTAGACACCCTAGCTCTATGTAGAAAGGCTGTAGACACCCTAGTTCTATGTACACAGGCTGTAGCCACCCTAGTTCTATGTAGACAGACTATAGCCACCCTAGTTCTATGTAGGCAGGCTGTTGCCACCCCAGGTCTATGTAGACAGGCTGTAGACACCTTAGTTCTATGTAGACAGGTTGTAGACACCCTAGTTCTATGTAGACAGGCTGTAGACACCCTATTTCTATGTAGACAGGCTGTAGACACCCTAGTTCTATGTAGACAGGTTGTAGACACCCTAGTTCTATGTAGACAGGCTGTAGACACCCTAGTTCTATGTAGACAGGCTGTAGCCACCCCAGGTCTATGTAGACAGGCTGTAGACACCCTAGTTCTATGTAGACAGGCTGTAGACACCCTAGTTCTATGTAGACAGGCTGTAGCCACCCCAGGTCTATGTAGACAGGCTGTAGACACCCTAGTTCTATGTAGACAGGCTGTAGACACCCTAGTTCTATGTAGACCGGCTGTAGACACCCTAGTTCTATGTAGACAGGCTGTAGACACCCTAGTTCTATGTAGACAGGCTGTAGACACCCTAGTTCTATGTAGGCAGGTTGCTCAATGCTTGTCTAATATTATGAAATTCTCTTAAGATACAATAATTATATACTGGATATTTGTGTTTCTTTTGCTTTAAGCAAATACAGTTTTCTTATCAGAAGTATATACTGGCTGTTCTACTGCTGGAGTCTGTGAACAACAGACTAACAAGCAACTTGAAATGCCTCAATATAAGACTAAAATAATGACTGAAATTATATGCAACAGAGGGATCCGGATTACGAATCAACTTTTGAGTTTAATCATCACAAAATATGCAGCATGGAGTCTGTTAAAAATCTGATGGGTGTTTGCTATCGGCATTGCGGCCATTTAAAAAAATGTAACATTTAGCCATAGAAGTAATTCAGGAATAATCTAAACATTTTAAACGGGCATTTGTTTCTATTTCATCCCACAAAAGAATGTTTATCTTTGGATCATCTTGGTCAATTTTAATTATTTGATGTTCCCTGTAAAGGACTGAATATTTTGTGTCATTATTAATACTATTCGAATACACAGAGAAAGAATAAAACGGACATGTGCCTCTAGTAGTGACCTACAATTCACAGCTAGTGATATTTAGGAAGATTGCAAAGAAACTCCATCATACCCTACACAAGGATGATCGTCTGAAAACCATATTCCCGAGCCTTTCACTTCTGTGTTACAGGCAACCTCCAAATTTCAGGAACTTTATTTTCAGGAGTGCATTACCCTCTGACACACAAAAAGGAATTTATCCCTGTAAGGTAAAGAGCTGTAAGACCTGCTCACATGTATGGACCACGAACAGAATACAAATCCCCAACACATAACATGACTATAAGACCCTGGTGACATTCATATATTCCACATCTGATGCTGTGTACCTGATCCTGTGTAGTAAATGTGTTGTTGGGGGCCTTTATGTTGGAGAAACAGGACAGAAACTTAAAGTGAGGATGACGTCTCATCACCACACAATTAAACAGAGAAAGACAGAATTCCCTGTGGCTGAGCACTTTTCTAAATACGGACACAACTTGGAAGACATGAAAGTTATATTGAAAGGCAAATTCAAAGCACAAAGCCTTTAGAAAAATTTGGGAATACAAATTCATAACAACTTTTGAAACTTTCAGCAGAGGGTTAAATTCTTTGAAAGGATTCATGCATGACTGGGAAGTATGAGACATTTATAGCACAGATAACACTGCTGACCTGACGATCTCTTAACACTAATTCAGAGACCATAAAACCTTCACATCTATGTTTGTATTTATGTTGTAGTATCATTTTAAGTGCAAATTAATCCCAATATTTCTGTGCCTTGTCATAAGTATGTGTGTATGTCACGAACCGCTAGGGACGCCAACAATTTCCCAGGGCTGATATACCCCGAAAAATGTAAACACTAAGGCCTTCTTCCCACGAACGGATTTCCGCCGCGTAATTCACGGCGAAAATCCGCTGCGTTGCCCGCAGCTATTAGGTTCTATTGAACCTAATAGCTCAGGGCACACAGTGCGGAATTCCACTGCGGAATTCCGCACCGTGAAATCTCCCGTCCTCACCCGCGGCATGCTCTATTTGCCGCGGGTATATGCGCAGACGGCTTCCATTGCAGTCAATGGAAGCCGTCCGTTCACGCTATCTCCCGCTGTAGCACAGCGGAAGATAGCGTGAAAATGCTTCTCCACCTACCGCCGCCGCATCACATGACGCGGTGGATGTGTCACATGACGCGGCCGGCCGTGTCATGTGACGCAGTGGGCATGTCACATGACGCAGCGGCGGTGGGCGGGGAAGTGTCATGCAGGAGCAGGAACGCCGCATCCGCTGGTAAGTATGGGGTCTCTGGGGGGCACCGTGAAGGACTTCGCCGCGGAATATTCTGTGGCGGAGCCCGTCACGGCCGTGTGCAGCCAGCCTTACTGTGCATATGGCTGGAGGCCTGGTCCTTGTCACTGTGTTGCCTAGTGGTAACACGAGGGGGAATTATTGGAGGAATATATATATCACGTCGTGACTAGAGTTGAGTGAACATACTCTGCCGAGCTTGATGCTTGTTCGAGCATTAGCGTACTCGATGGTGCTCGTTACTCGAACAAGCATCAAGCCGTGTTCGACCCCGCCCCAGTTTTTGGCTCCTCCCCGCTGTGACGTGCCTGTATTGCCCCCTCTCCGCCGCAGTGCACGTCATTGGCAAATTTTTTGCCTGGCTGGCTGGAGAGAGAGAGGGGGAGAGGGAGAGACTAGAAAGAAAAAAAAAGCTGGGCACCCGGCGTCCCACATACAAAAATGCTCGAGTCTCCCATTGTAGTCAATGGGGTTCGTTACTCAAGTACAGCTATCGAATTTTACGAAAAGCTTGACTCGAATAACGCGGACTCGAGAATTTGGGTAATCGCTCATCTCTAGTCATGACGCCATCGTTCCTACACACCATTAATCTATGCGGCGGAGTAGTAAACACAGAGGCTTGTATGTTGTACCTTGGGACCTCAGGAACGGCTGAGACCTGGTAAAACTTTACTTGGATAGACTTTGCAAAACAGTTAGTTACATTTATCATTCACTTGTAGTAGTTACAGGCAGAAGCTCAGAGTTTGGTAGGAGAAAACACAGAAATAATAGTGCCCTATAGTCCACGTTATCTATATGACACCGGTCTTGGAAATTAAGTATACTCCTGTTACAACAAAACGGTATGGCCATCTAAGGAAAGTTGAGTGTACCCTGTGAATGACATCATATGATGGAGGAATAAAATAACAGAGCCCAAACAAGTATGGCTTCAGTAAAATATTCCTACCTGACCTGGATCGGGCGGCTTTATTTACAGCCCCCAATTTGGGCAAGTTTATTGCACAGTTTACAATTCATCATTCTATTGGTCAATTAAGGCACCAACACTGCTTATTGGTTACATCTTGATACTCTTGCTAGAGTTCCAAGTGGCGCAGTAGAAATTTCTTACAGTTCTTATCTCATCTCAACATTGGTTTCCCTGCTCATAGCTAAACCACATGGTCATGTGGCTTATCTAGTACATTCCATGCTTACTCTTTATTGCGTAGTTTAAATTCAAACAATGTATATAAAGTGTCTGTAATCGAATATCATTAGAGATGAGCGAGCATACTCGCTAAGGACAATTGCTCGATCAAGCATTGTCCTTAGCGAGTATCTCCCCACTCTGGAGAAAAGGTTCGGCTGCCGGCGCGGCTGACAGGTGAGTTGCGGCAGTCAGCAGGGGGGAGCGGGGGGGAGAAAGGGAGAGAGAGATCTCCCCTCCGTTCCTCCTCGCTCTCCCCCGCAGCTCCCTGCCCTCCGCCGGCAGCCGAATATTTGCTCCCGAGCGAGCAGGTACTCGCTAAGGGCAATGCTCGATAGAGCAATTGCCCTTAGCGAGTATGCTCGCTCATCACTAAATATCATCCTTTACACTCCGGAGGATATAAGAGACAGGAATCATTCCACATACACTCTGGCGGCAAAAATTACTTAGAAAAAAGGCTTAGCCTAGATGCACCCCGCACATCATCCACGTGGGTGTCAAAATCATGTACCTCTATGTGGCGGATGGCCACACAGGAAAAATGATGCTTGCAGTGTGAACGGTTACCTGTTTTAGTCGACGGTGGAAGTATGCTGTCTCTCTCTCTCTCGCTCGGGCAGTGACTCATTTGTTCTTCAATCGTTTCACATGCGGTAGGGGCGTCTCTCCTTCTCCTCCATATTAGATGCAAGAAAACCAGAAGTGTCTCCTTGTGCCCCTGCGGATTCTCCAATGGATCAGTGAATAGGGAACATCCTCAGCTCCATCATGAGGAGCCTCTCCTTCTCCATTCTCAATGCAAGGAAGCTAAAGGTGCTTCCCTGCATCACTGTGGGTCTTCCAACAACCTGGGTAGAGGAATGATCATCATCCCCCTTTCCCGCTCTCAGACACTCACATTTATAACCTCACTTGTACCACATGACACAGTGAAATAGATACATTCACATGCAGACAGAGCTAACAGGCAATGATTTTATCACAGTTAACCCTTCAGACGCCGCAGCTGTGCAACACACATGCAGAAAATGACAGCTTTGCACAGTGCATCCACATAAGACAATACATGTATGATAATTATGGAGGGGACTAGGATGTTGTTCTGGTACAGTACATGTATATATATACATGCCTCTATTTCATTGTGCCTTGATGAAGGACCCTGTGAGGTCTAAAGCTTGCATTAACATCATGCATTTCTGTTAGCCATTAAAAGGTATTATATCAACAAGATTACTTGGTTTCTCTTACTGAGAACAATCACACTAATACATGAAATGTAATATATATATATATAATTCCGTGTGATTGTGTGTAGCTCCATCGCCCATTATACTTGTATATTTGTTCCTATTGCACCATAGTGTTGTAATGTATAATTGCAGTAAATAGACAGACTGTAAACACATATTTAGGGCTTGTTCACACAAGCTCATGCAGTATCCCTGATAGAAGACACCTCTGAGAATATAGCTGAGCTCTGAGATAATTCATCTCCTTGTCTGAAAATATCTGCTGGTCAGATAAACAAAAAAAAAGAGGCTAAAATTGCATGATTTTTGACTGACGCGAGAGTCAGTAAAAAAGCAGATTATGAAACCAATGATTTTCAATTATTTCCTCCCATCTGCGATGTTTTCATTGATGCAGTGTTGAGAAAACAAAAGCACGGCATGCTCTTTCTTTCTGCAATTTTTTTTTGGCTTCATATTTCCCTATTGAGCCTCCTTTTTATGTGTTTTGCGATTTTAAGATTGGGAAGTCCTATTGACTTTCACAGAAGAAATGTGGAAAAATAGTGAGAGAAAACCGCGAGCAGCAGTAATGATTTTAAAAGAAAAAGCAGCGCTGCCCCGCAAACATCGCGGGAAACAAGACAAGATTTTGCTGTAATCTTCTCACGCCAAAATCTTGATCGCCCATGTAAACTAGCCTTAGATTGAGGCTGCTCTCACACAGGCACATTTTACAGTGATTACTGCGGCATTTTGAACACTGTGGTAATCACGGTATAACACTCCCATTGATTTCAATGGGGCCTCGCAGACATGCGTTCGATTGTAGCACTGGGCGGCGCTTTCCAGCGCTGCAATTTTTGAGCGCTGTATGCTCTATTTTAAGCCATTTAGTGCACCTCATTACTGATTGGGTGCACTAAAAAACGCTATCAGCCTCAGGAACTTGCAGCCAAAAACAAAAGTAAAATCGCAATGTGTGAGAGTGGACTGTTATGGTGAAATATATGTATATATCGGAGCTACTAAAGTGAATAGATCATTAAAAATCTATAGCAGGATTAGAAAAAAAGAGTAAAAGGTCTATATACTTTTGAAAGCATTGATTCAGTGCATCTAAAATGATAAAAGCAATTAACAAATAGCATTGATTAAAAAATCTACCGTTTTGTGTATTCAGCTAATATGCAGACCTATGTGTGTCTAAGGTTACACACCACAACCCTGAGTAGTCTAAGGTCAGATTCACAAGGAGGAATTTACGCACGCATTTGTGCATTAAAATTTGAAGTAAGTCGGGTGGGGGTGAGATGGGGGAAAAATTATGAGTTTAGCTTTCTCCATGTTGAATTTTTGAAAGTGCTAAGAGAAGGAAGATGCTGGATAACTGATAAGCACTTTCGATTCTGGATAGTAAGTGAGTAATATCTGGTGCACAGAGGTAGATCAGCACAAAGCTATTACTGGAAGCCACGGGGTTCTATCAGCTGTTTTAGACCTAAGGCATGGATGGAAAAGAGTAGGCAAACTAGGACAGAACCTTCATGGACACAAACAGTGGTAGGGCAAGATGGGAAAGGGATGTGCGAGTGAGAGATACTGGATGTTTGGTGAGTTGGGTATGAGTAGATCCAGGAGAAAGGGCCAATTTTGTGATGCCACGGAAGAGTCTGTAAAAGGAGGGAGTGGTCAACTGTGTTGAAGATAGAGGACAGATGGTAACAAGAGCCAAAACTGAGACCTGGAATATCCAAATTTGATTTTATTCTGTGGATTAGCAGTATGTGGAGGCATGTGGATTAGAAACATACTTGATTAGTGCTAGGTGTAGGCATCCTAATATGTGTCAATAAACCTCCATGTGATTGGGCCCTAACTGTCTGTAATACACACAAACAGAAATAACATCAGGGAGAACACTAGAGAACTGGGGAGCAGTGAAGATATGAATAAATAATAGCAAATAACTGACTATTAGTTCTAACAGCACATCTGTTTCTCAATCACCTCCACATAGACTTCTATGGGCAGCAGGAGTCATCACACGTTTTGTCTCCGTTACTAGCAACATCAAATACTTGACAACAGGCAATAGTCAGCAAGTTAGAGAGAAAGGAGACCTCTAGTGGCTAGAACACTAGAGTGATTTTGTTAGTTGCACTGTTCAGACTACATCCTCTGCCTCTGCATCAGGCAGACCAACACTGCTCTCTCTGTTTCCTGAGCTTAGGAGTGTCCTGCTTCTGGGTCTCTTGCTCAGCTGTGCACCTTTTCAAATCACCGCCCTATATAGCAGACCTGGGCCTTCTATGCAGTGCTTCAGTGTTTTTGCCTCCATAGCTTCATGTTTAGCTGCTGCTCCTGCAGTTATTTACTACCTTCCGTGTTCTGTACTTTATTGTTCCTCTGGTTGTGTATCCTGCTGTCTGCCATCCTTGTGATTTTGCTTCTCTCTGTATCCTTGTCAGCTTGTTCCTCCTTTGCTTCTGTACTCCCTGGTATTCTTCTGTCATTTGTTTTAAAGGTGTTCTGTCCAGTCAGGGTCAGTCATTGCCTAGAGGGAGACCACTGGGTCATTCTTTTCAGGACGCCAGCCCTGCTTATAGGCAGGGTCTTCCATCTCCCTGTTACCAGCCCAGGGCAAGATACGTTCGCTAGCTCTCATCTTAACGTGGGGTTGTACATCAGGTATCTTACCTCCAACGCCGTCATCGGCTGTGTGCTGTGCTGGATTGAGTCCTCACCTACCCAGTAGATTCACACAGTGGTTACACATCCACAGTCATTACAGATTTTTCATCACAAAACTTTTTTTAGGTTTATAAAGTGATTCGTACTTTTGCTAGTTATTACGTTGTATATCATATAAGCAGAGGTTGTGATTAGAGATGAGCGAGCGTACTCGGTTCGGGTGTTATTGCACTCGAGCACCGCTTTTTCCGAATAACTGACTACTCAGACGAAAAGATTCGGGGGGTGCCAAGGGGGGTTGCAGAGGGGAGTGGGGGGGGGGAGAGAGCGAGCTCCCCCCTGTTACCCACTGCTACCCCCCGCTCCACCATGCCGCCCCCCCCCCCCCCCCCCAGTGCCCCCCGACGCCCCCCAAATCTTTTCGTCCAAGTAGTCAGTTACTCGGAAAAAGCAGTGCTCGAGTGCAAAAACACCCGAACCGAGTACGCTCGCTCATCTCTAGTTGTGATGATTGTTGCTAATCTAGCCTAATCTAATGAAATCATGGTGATATGTTTCATTTAAAGTTACATTTAACTGTAGTTACACATTCTGCAAATTAACATTCCACATCATGTAATACATTGATTCATATGAGGCACGTTAACGTTAATACATTACATTACATTACAATAAATTTCAACAACCTCGATATGCAGGTTGTATCATCAGGATGGATTAATCTGCATATTAATATGCAGGATGGATACAACCTGCATATCGAGGTTGTTGAAACGCGTTGATGGGCTAGGATAACGGGGTGAATAGAAGCTATACTAAACTCCCTAAAGTACAAGGGCATGTTTGAGGAAACAGTGTGCAAACAGCCCGCTTAGGATAGAGGCGTGATGAATGTTAGCTATTATCGGGCTAATGATATTGATATCAAGCACATCTGAAAAGATATAAGTTCCTACTAGAGATGAGCGAACGTGTTCTTCCGAGCTTGATATTCGTGCGAATATTAGGGTGTTCGGGATGTTCGTTATTCGTAACGAACACCATGCGGTGTTCTGGTTATTTTCACTTCCTTCCCTGAGACGTTAGCGCGCTTTTCTGGCCAATTGAAAGACAGGGAAGGCATTACAACTTCCCCCTGTGACGTTCAAGCCCTATACCACCCCCCTGCTGTGAGTGGCTGGGAAGATCAGGTGTCACCCGAACATAAAAGTCGGCCCCTCCCGCGGTTCGCCTCAGATGCGGTGTGAGTTAGATGAGGGACAGTGCTGTTTGTACCGGAGCTGCTGTAGGGAAAGAATTGGTAGTTAGTGTAGGCTTCAAGACCCCCCAAAGGTCCTTATTAGGGCCACTGATAGCTGTGTGTTGGCTGCTGTTAGCAGTGGCAATTTTTTTTTCCTCAAAATCGCCTCTGCAGACCGTTGCACCTGGCATTAGGGACAGAAGTGCTGCATAGGCAGGGAGAGTGTTAGGAGTGAGTGTAGCCTTCAAGAACCTCAACGGTCCTTTCTAGGGCCATATTTATCCGTGTGCAGTACTGTCCAGGCTGCTGTTAGCTGTGCTGCATTTTTTTTTGCTTCTCAAAATCGCCTCTGCAGACCATTGCACCCTCCATTGATACTGCAGGGAAAGAATTGTATAGGCAGGGCGACAACACAGTTGTTATTCATTGAATATACGCAGTGCTGCCTTTTGGTGCCAAAAAACGGAAAATAATTAAATTTGTCCTGCCTCTGTCCGTCCTAACGCCGGTGGACACGTGTGAGCTGCGTCTGCAACCTCTAAAAATCAGACGCACCCAGCTACGCTTTACTGCTGGCTTCGCCATTTGCTTTCCTTAGGCCTCCTTCCCACGAACGGATTTCCGCCGCGTAATTCGCGGCGAAAATCCGCTGCGTTGCACGCAGCTATTAGGTTCTATTGAACCTAATAGCTCCATGCTCACGATGCGTAATTCCACCGCGGAATTACGCACCGCGATTTCTCCCGTCCTCACCCGCAGCATGCTCTATTTTCTGCGGGTGAGGACGGGCTGTACGCACTGACGGCTTCCATTGCAGTCAATGGAAGCCGTCCATTCACGCTATCTCCCGCTGTAACCAGCGGGAGATAGCGTGAAAAAACGCTTTCCCGCCCACCGCCGAGCGTCATATGACGCCAAATGACGCGGTCCGGCCGCGTCACGTGACACGGCTGGTGACGCGAGAGCGGTGGGCGGTGACGAGCGGTGACGAGCGGTGACGCGGCGGTGGTGGGCGGGGAAGCGATTTCACGCTATCTCCCGCAGGTAAGTATAGGGGCTCTGGGGGGCGCCGTGACGGGCTTCACAGCGGAATATTACGCTGCGGAGCCCGTCACGCTCGTGGGAAGGAGGCCTTAATTGGGAAAAAAATACCTGCTCTGCCAGAGTTATAATAACTCTGCTACCCTCACGTTCTGTGACACATAAGCAGGGACACAGCACAGTTATTAAACTTCTCATGTTCATTGAATATACGCAGTGCTGCCTTTTGGTGGAAAAAAACTGAAAACAAATCTATTTGTCCAGCCTCTGTCCGTCCTAAGGGCTGTGGACACGTGTGAGCTGCGTGAACAACATTGCTAAATCAGACGCACCCAGCTACGCTTTACTGCTGGCTTCGCCATTTGCTTTCCTTAATTGGGAAAAAAATACCTGCTCTGCCAGAGTTATAATAACTCTGCTACCCTCACGTTCTGTGACACATAAGCAGGGACACAGCACAGTTATTAAACTTCTCATGTTCATTGAATATACGCAGTGCTGCCTTTTGGTGGAAAAAAACTGAAAACAAATCTATTTGTCCAGCCTCTGTCCGTCCTAAGGGCTGTGGACACGTGTGAGCTGCGTGAACAACATTGCTAAATCAGACGCACCCAGCTACGCTTTACTGCTGGCTTCGCCATTTGCTTTCCTTAATTGGGAAAAAAATACCTGCTCTGCCAGAGTTATAATAACTCTGCTACCCTCACGTTCTGTGACACATAAGCAGGGACACAGCACAGTTATTAAACTTCTCATGTTCATTGAATATACGCAGTGCTGCCTTTTGGTGGAAAAAAACTGAAAACAAATCTATTTGTCCAGCCTCTGTCCGTCCTAAGGGCTGTGGACACGTGTGAGCTGCGTGAACAACATTGCTAAATCAGACGCACCCAGCTACGCTTTACTGCTGGCTTCGCCATTTGCTTTCCTTAATTGGGAAAAAAATACCTGCTCTGCCAGAGTTATAATAACTCTGCTACCCTCACGTTCTGTGACACATTAGCAGGGACACAGCACAGTTATTAAACTTAGATAATTCATTCACTAGAGGCAGTGGGGCCTTTCGTTTTCCAAAAAGGGCAAAAATTATATTTGGCCTGCAGTCTTGCGCCAATTTATTTCCTGCCTGTGAAATCAAATCACTGGTAATACAGCATGCTGAGGGGTAGGGGTAGGCCTAGAGGACGTGGACGCGGCCGAGGACGCGGAGGGCCAAGTCAGGGTGTGGGCACAGCCCGAGCTCCTGATCCCGGTGTGTCGCAGCCGACTGCTGCGCGATTAGGAGAGAGGCACGTTTCTGGCGTCCCCACATTCATCGCCCAATTAATGGGTCCACGCGGGAGACGGTTATTAGAAAATGAGCAGTGTGAGCAGGTCCTGTCCTGGATGGCAGAAAGTGCTTCGAGCAACCTATCGTCTACCCGCAGTTCTGCGCCGTCCACTGCTGCCAATCCGAATCCTCTGTCTGCTGCTCCTCCTTCCTCCCAGCCTCCTCACTCCACTACAATAACACCTGCTCAGGAGCGGGAACACTCCCAGGAACTGTTCTCGGGCCCCTGCTTAGATTGGGCAGCAGCGGTTCCTCTCCCACCAGAGGAGTTTATCGTCACTGATGCCCAACCATTCGAAAGTTCCCGGGGTCCGGGGGAAGAGGCTGGGGACTTCCGCCAACTGTCTCAACAACTTTCTGTGGGTGAGGAGGACGATGACGATCAGACACAGTTGTCTTGCAGTGAGGTAGTAGTAAGGGCAGTAAGTCCGAGGGAGCAGCGCACAGAGGATTCGGAGGAAGAGCAGCAGGACGATGAGGTGACTGACCCCACCTGGTGTGCAACGCTTACTCAGGAGGACAGGTCTTCAGAGGGGGAGTCAAGGGCATCAGCAGGGCAGGTTGCAAGAGGCAGTGCGGTGGCCAGGGGTAGAGGCAGGGCCAGACCGAATAATCCACCAAGTGTTTCCCAAAGCGCCCCCTCGCGCCATGCCACCCTGCAGAGGCCGAGGTGCTCTAAGGTCTGGCAGTTTTTCACAGAGACGCCTGACGACCGACGAACAGTGGTGTGCAACCTTTGTCGCGCAAAGCTCAGCCGGGGAGCCAACACCAACAGCCTCACCACCACCACCATGCGCAGACATATGATGGCCAAGCACCCCGCAAGGTGGGACGAAGGCCGTTCAGCGCCTCCGGTTTGCACCCCTGCCTCTCCCCCTGTGCCCCAACCTGCCACTGAGATGCAACCCCCCTCTCAGGACACAGGCACTACCGTCTCCTGGCCTGCACCCACACCCTCACCTCCGCTGTCCTCGGCCCCATCCAGCAGTGTAGTTCAGCGCACCATCCAGCCGTCGCTTGCGCAACTGTTGGAGCGCAAGCGCAAGTACGCCGCCACGCACCCGCACGCTCAAACGTTAACCGTCCGCATAGCAAAATTCATCAGCCTTGAGATGCTGCCGTATAGGGTTGTGGAAACGGAGTCCTTCAAAAGTATCATGGAGGCGGCGGCCCCGCGCTACTCAGTTCCCAGTCGCCACTACTTTTCCCGATGTGCCGTCCCAGCCCTGCACGACCACGTCTCCCGCAACATTGTACGCGCCCTCACCAACGCGGTTACTGCCACGGTCCACTTAACTACGGACACGTGGACAAGCACAGGCGGGCAGGGCCACTACATCTCCCTGACGGCACATTGGGTGAATTTAGTGGAGGCTGGGACAGAGTCAGAGCCTGGGACCGCTCACGTCCTACCCACCCCCAGAATTGCGGGCCCCAGCTCGGTGGTGGTATCTGCGGAGGTGTATGCTTCCTCCACTAAAGCACCCTCCTCCTCCTCCTCCTCCTCCTCTGTCTCGCAATCAAGATGTGTTAGCAGCAGCATGTCGCCAGCAGTCGGTGTCGCGCGGTGTGGCAGCACAGCGGTGGGCAAGCGTCAGCAGGCCGTGCTGAAACTACTCAGCTTAGGCGATAAGAGGCACACGGCCCACGAACTGCTGCAGGGTCTGACACAGCAGACCGACCGCTGGCTTGCGCCGCTGAGCCTCCAACCGGGCATGGTCGTGTGTGACAACGGCCGTAACCTGGTGGCGGCTCTGCAGCTCGGCAGCCTCACGCACGTGCCATGCCTGGCTCACGTCTTTAATTTGGTGGTTCAGCGGTTTCTGAAAAGCTACCCACGCTTGTCAGACCTGCTCGTAAAGGCGCGCCGGCTCTGCGCACATTTCCGCAAGTCCCACACGGACGCTGCCACCCTGCGCACCCTGCAACATCACTTTAAGCTGCCAGTGCACCGACTGCTGTGCGACGTGCCCACACGGTGGAACTCTACGCTCCACATGTTGGCCAGGCTCTATGAACAACGTAGAGCTATAGTCGAATACCAACTCCAACATGGGCGGCGCAGTGGGAGTCAGCCTCCTCAATTCCTTTCAGAAGAGTGGGCCTGGTTGGCAGACATCTGCCATGTCCTTGGTAATTTTGAGGAGTCTACCCAGGTGGTGAGCGGCGATGCTACAATCATTAGCGTCACCATTCCTCTGCTATGCATCTTGAGAAATTCCCTGCAAACCATAAAGGCAGCTGCTTTGCGCTCGGAAACGGGGGCGGGGGAAGACAGTATGCCGCTGGATAGTCAGGGCACCCTCCTGTCTATTTCTCAGCGCGTACAGGAGGAGGAGGAGGAGCATGAGGAGGATGAGGAGGAGGGGGAAGAGACAGCTTGGGCCGCTGCTGACGGTACACCGGCTGATTGCCTGTCATCCTTTCAGCGTGTATGGCCTGAGGAGGAGGAGGAGGAGGAGGAGGATCCTGAAAGTGATCTTCCTAGTGAAGACAGCCATGTGTTGCGTACAGGTACCCTGGCACACATGGCTGACTTCATGTTAGGATGCCTTTCTCGTGACCCTCGCGTTGCACGCATTCTGGCCACGACGGATTACTGGGTGTACACACTGCTCGATCCACGGTATAAGGAGAACCTGCCCACTCTGATTCCCGAAGAGGAAAGGGGTTCGAGAGTGTTGCTATACCACAGGACCCTTGCGGACAAGCTGATGGTAAAATTCCCAGCCGACAGCGCTAGTGGCAGAAGGCGCAGTACCGAGGGCAAGGTAGCAGGGGATGTGCGTAGATCGAGCAGCATGTACATCCCAGGCAGTGCAACAGTCTTTAAGGGCCTGGCCAGCTTTATGGCTCCCCACCAAGACTGTGTCACCGCTCCCCAGTCACGGCTGAGTCGGCGGGAGCACTGTAAAAGGATGGTGAGGGAGTACGTAGCGGATCGCACGACCATCCTCGGTGACGCCTCTGCCCCCTACAACTACTGGGTGTCGAAGCTGGACACGTGGCCTGAACTAGCGCTGTATGCCCTGGAGGTGCTTGCTTGTCCTGCGGCTAGCGTCTTGTCAGAGAGGGTGTTTAGTGCGGCTGGGGGAATCATCACAGATAAGCGTAGCCGCCTGTCAACCGACAGTGCCGACAGGCTAACACTCATCAAGATGAACAAAGGCTGGATTTCCCCAGACTTCTGTTCTCCACCAGCGGACAGCAGCGATACGTAAGCAATACGTAGGCTGCACCCGCGGATGGAAGCTACGTTCTCTCTCACCATCCAAAACGGGGACATTTCTGCTTCATCAATCTGTGTCTAATATTCCTCCTCCTCCTCCTCCTGCTCCTCCTCCTGAAACCTCACGTAATCACGCTGAACGGGCAATTTTTCTTAGGGCCACAAGGCTCACTCAAATAATTTTTCAGAACAATTTTTATAAGTTTCAATGCGCTTAAAAGCGTTGGAACTTTAACTTGAACCAATTTTTCGTGACACTGGGCTGCCTCCAGGCCTAGTTACCACTTAAGCCACATTAACCAAAGCGATTCACCTGCCATCTTGGTTGGGCATGGCCAATTTTTACTGAGGTACATTAGTACTGTTGGTACACCAATTTTTTGGGGCCCTCACCTACAGTGTAATCATAGTAATTTCTATGTTCTTCGCCTGCACTCATGGTACAGAAAGGTGTGTGGGGTTGGCCTACAGTTTAGCTACATAAATGTAACTTGTGCCTTGGCTATACTAAGGCTACTGAAATGGAACGAAGACTGCGCTCCCGCTATACTGCTGCTTCAGAATTGTTAATGGGGCCTGTCCTGAGTGCTACTATTGCTTACATGGAACGAAGACTGCGCTCCCGCTATACTGCTGCTTCAGAATTGTTAATGGGGCCTGTCCTGAGTGCTACTATTGCTTACATGGAACGAAGACTGCGCTCCCGCTATACTGCTGCTTCAGAATTGTTAATGGGGCCTGTCCTGAGTGCTACTATTGCTTACATGGAACGAAGACTGCGCTCCCGCTATACTGCTGCTTCAGAATTGTTAATGGGGCCTGTCCTGAGTGCTACTATTGCTTACATGGAACGAAGACTGCGCTCCCGCTATACTGCTGCTTCAGAATTGTTACTGGGGCCTGTCTTGAGTGCTACTATTGCTGACATGGAACGGACACGTGGAGAGGACACGTAGTGCCTCAAAAACATCCCCCTCCTCCTCCAACAGGGAAAACATTCTTGGCAAATGCCTTTGCATTGGTTCGTCTGGTGGCAGTCCAAGAATTTCACCTTTACCGACACAACAAGAGAGCCCCCACACCATCCCCCCGCCACGGCCCACTTAATCCTGGCCACATTCCGAAAACCAACAAAATACAACCGTGCTACTAGGTCCGCAGTCACCACCACATTACCACCAACGCGGTTACTGTTAAGGTGCATATAACCACGGACACGTGGAGAGGACACGTAGTGCCTCAAAAACATCCCCCTCCTCCTCCAACAGGGAAAACATTCTTGGCAAATGCCTTTGCATTGGTTCGTCTGGTGGCAGTCCAAGAATTTCACCTTTACCGACACAACAAGAGAGCCCCCACACCATCCCCCCGCCACGGCCCACTTAATCCTGGCCACATTCCGAAAACCAACAAAATACAACCGTGCTACTAGGTCCGCAGTCACCACCACATTACCACCAACGCGGTTACTGTTAAGGTGCATATAACCACGGACACGTGGAGAGGACACGTAGTGCCTCAAAAACATCCCCCTCCTCCTCCAACAGGGAAAACATTCTTGGCAAATGCCTTTGCATTGGTTCGTCTGGTGGCAGTCCAAGAATTTCACCTTTACCGACACAACAAGAGAGCCCCCACACCATCCCCCCGCCACGGCCCACTTAATCCTGGCCACATTCCGAAAACCAACAAAATACAACCGTGCTACTAGGTCCGCAGTCACCACCACATTACCACCAACGCGGTTACTGTTAAGGTGCATATAACCACGGACACGTGGAGAGGACACGTAGTGCCTCAAAAACATCCCCCTCCTCCTCCAACAGGGAAAACATTCTTGGCAAATGCCTTTGCATTGGTTCGTCTGGTGGCAGTCCAAGAATTTCACCTTTACCGACACAACAAGAGAGCCCCCACACCATCCCCCCGCCACGGCCCACTTAATCCTGGCCACATTCCGAAAACCAACAAAATACAACCGTGCTACTAGGTCCGCAGTCACCACCACATTACCACCAACGCGGTTACTGTTAAGGTGCATATAACCACGGACACGTGGAGAGGACACGTAGTGCCTCAAAAACATCCCCCTCCTCCTCCAACAGGGAAAACATTCTTGGCAAATGCCTTTGCATTGGTTCGTCTGGTGGCAGTCCAAGAATTTCACCTTTACCGACACAACAAGAGAGCCCCCACACCATCCCCCCGCCACGGCCCACTTAATCCTGGCCACATTCCGAAAACCAACAAAATACAACCGTGCTACTAGGTCCGCAGTCACCACCACATTACCACCAATGCGGTTACTGTTAAGGTGCATATTACCAGTCTGACTGGGGCATGCAGACACCTTGACAGAATGAATAGTGTGTGGCACATAGGTTCCCCATTGCTATGCCCACGTGTGCAGCTCCTGATGGCGGTGGCACAGGATTCTATTTCTCATTGCTTCTGTACAGCATTGTGGGCTATCGCCCCGCCCCTATTAAAGAGGGTCGCTGCCTAGCCGTGCCAACCCTCTGCAGTGTGTGCCTGCGGTTCCTCCTCATGGCAGACGCACTTCTAAATAGACATGAGTGTGGCGTGGCATGAGGGCAGCTGAAGGCTGCGCAGGGACACTTTGGTGTGCGCTGTGGGGGGGGAGGGGGGGCGGTTGGGCAGCATGTAACCCAGGAGAAGTGTCAGTGGAGTGTCATCCAGGCAGTGATTGTGCTTTGTTGTAGCTAGTGTGGTGCTTAGCAAAGGTATGCCATGCTAATGAGGGCTTTTCAGAAGTAAAAGTTGTTGGGAGGGGGGGGGGGCCCACTCTTGCCGGTATTGTGGCTTAATAGTGGGACCTGTGAACTTGAGATGCAGCCCAACACGTAGCCCCTCGCCTGCCCTATCCGTTGCTGTGTCGTTCCCATCACTTTGTTGAATTGCCCAGATTTTCACACATGAAAACCTTAGCGAGCATCGGCGAAATACAAAAATGCTCTGGTCGCCCATTGACTTCAATGGGGTTCGTTGTTCGAAACGAACCCTCGAGCATCGCGGGGAGTTCGTTCCGAATAACGAACACCCGAACATTTTGGTGTTCGCTCATCTCTAGTTCCTACCTTAAGTGTCAGCTTAGGGTACCACTCTAAGTACAGTCAAATATTTATGTCCGGGATATATCTAGGTCTTACAATTTCCTCCATATAGTGCCAAATGTGACACGAAAAACAGTATATAGAGTAAAATCTAAATCTTAGTGTGATATAAAGGGGCAATTAGATGAACATAACTCCGTTGATATTATGTGTTTCTCCATCTACACATAATAATTGACCCATCAGTATGTGAGACTACATCATACGACGGGGATCAATTGTTGTTGACACACTAAGAATTATCTATTTAAGCAGAGTAATAAATATTGCAGTATGAAATCACAACATCTTTCTCACTACAACTTTGCTCTGGAGTTATATCAGTAATCTCTTACACATGCTGTAAAATTTATCCACTAGTATAACAAAAATATACTCTGTGGAAATATTCAGTTTTCCGTTGGTATAAAGGAAATTGATTTTCTAATCGGAGAGAATAAATACTTCCTAACATCAGAGTATATCTGGCTGACATTAGATTTACCTGGCTGACATATAATTTGTCCTCTTTGGGAAAGGTCATCTAAGAAAGTAATAATCTTGATTATCAAGAGACAAGTACCCTCTGGAGACAAATACGGTTGTATGCTATCGCTATACGATAAGGAGAATATGTAGGCAAAACTGTGATATATAGTGCGATTGGAGATATCAAGTGACAGTATCTGGTTGAGAAGAAATTACTGACACATTATCTCAACCATTTTTTAATGTTTACGTTGACACGCCATTTTTTAATAGTAATTAATAAAGGTTATATTTTAAGTTTTGTGGTCCTTCGATGATATGCCCTGTTAAAGAGAGCTAATTATAGTCTGTTCGGCAACCTGTCGTATATCATTGGCTGTCGGCAGACACAGCTCTGGTTGGTCAGATGCAGGAATGAGCCGTGGGTTCTGATTGGCCGTTAAGCAGCGAGGTGACAGGAGCATGGATACTTGAGATTGGAGCACATAGGCAATTTGTCAGTTAGTCCAGTCAGTGAAGAGCAGAGAGAGAGGAGTCCGGTCACTTGGTCCTGTGCAAAGAGAGAAATTAGTGTTAGTCAGACAATGAGTTTACTGTTAAACAGAGAGGAGTGCAGCTAATATACTAGACAGTGTAGTCAATGCAGTGTGTAGGAGCCTGCATAAGAATAGAGCAAGAGTCAGATGAAAGATGGTGAGATAGATCAGTTAGTGAGTGTACAGTCAGTTGTCAGTCAGTGTGTGCAGCAGAGAGGTCAGTGTCGGTAAAGGAGGGAGTGTCAATAGAATAGTGGTAGTCGGTTACAGTGAAAGATAGCAGTATAATGAAGCATGCCTATAGGAGTTGTCATAGGAACGCAGTCGTCAAATAGTGAGAATATGGTTAGTGACAGTGAAAGCTGTCAGGACATTGGAGAAGTCCGGAATTCTGTGGATTCTTGTCAGGAACCCATCAGGAGAGTCACCAGACCCTGCGGCAAATTGCGGCCTACTGCAGCGGAGTGACGGTGCTGAGCCATGAGGGAAAGAGAGCAAGTGATTTCTGAAGAGAGATAAGTACAACCAAAACCTGCTTGCCCTGCATGTCCATTATGGAAATTTCCCAGGAGGCTGTTCTTGTCAGGAGGTCCCTTCAGCAGCACCCCCTCACAATCAGGAGATAAGACTCCAAATTTCTGTTAATGCCTAATGGTCCACTTGCGCCTACATGGAGGCAAATTAACGTGGAAACCAGGAGTTAAAGTCCTACTTAGGCCCAATTACAAGATTTTCAAAGGGAAGCCCAAACATCTATGACCAGTTTGGGGATTTAAAAGAGTAAAAGTGTTTAATTGCTCCGGATTTTTTGTACCATACAATATAATTACTGCTACAATCTCCATTACAAAGAAGAAAAAAAGAATAATTAATTATGTTTATTTTACTAAACCCTGGCTTGTTGTGATTTATTCATCATTTTCATCACCCATTACATTTTGCGCTGTAAAGCACTGGCATCACGAACAAATTAACCAGAATATTGAATATATTTCCTCAACACCCATATATAACACCACATGGAGCCTGTTTGTGTGGGATCTGCCAGGTAAATGCCAGGAAATAGCCACCTGTAGGAGAAGAGAGCAGACCCCGGTCACCATAACCAACCGCCTTTTCACAAAAGTGGCGTCACGAACAGGATCAAATCCTCTGTGCCTTAAATAACCAGGAGCAAATCCTCCGTGCCTTAGATAAATGGAGATGCTATGTCTCTGTACCTTACAATGAAAGATCTTATGCCATAAAGAAAAAGAAAAGAATGAGTTTTTGTGCATTGAAGAATAACTTAAAATGTGTTACAGCCCATGAAGTGTTAATCAGCCATTTGTAAAAGATTGATGCAGTGCTGAAAAAGAGAATATTATTTAAGCGAGTTTTATAGTGTGGTGAAAACAAAGAGAAAAGTTATGTGAAGCAAATGCCTTGTGTTATGGTCACCATATTGCAAAGAGACTGTTTTATTTATTGTTACTGCATCATAGATCTATATAATGGAGCTGAGTAGTTGGAAATGCTGCATCACAGATCTACAAGATAGCACCAGGAGGTTTGACCCTTTGAAGCGCGCCAAAACTAAGATTAAAGAGGGGGGAGACAGCCCCCGCAGTGTAATGTTCCATGCAGGACGAGAAGCTCCACCCCTGGGTGAATACCTGCTTGATTGGTGCCAAACCCCCTTTAAAGGAAGGCAGTTGCTCACTGGAATTATCGGTGAACAGATCCAAGAGACTCTCCTGTGCACCCCTTACAATGGCTGCTAAAGGAAGGTCTACTGAATATCCCTCTCTGGAGCCACTGTGGTTCTTTGGGGATGAATCTGAATTACAGCAGTACCTATTGGAGAAGTATGGACTTACCGCATTCGTGGCTGTTACCTCTACCGAAGAAGGGGGGAAGCAGGAGCCTGCTGGTAAGAGACCTGTTGCTGCTACCATGGCCCAGCTAAATACTGCTACAGCGGAGTAGCTACATATGGCTACAATGTCCTAGCTGGATACCACTACCGCAGCTCAGCCAGATTCCGCCACCGTTGATACACCAGCAAGGCTTACATCCCTGCCTTGGATTATAGTACCAGAGGAGTGGTTGCCAGCAATCTATAATTTGCCTGAGTACCTGAGGCCCTGTTTGGTTATACACATGGCAGGAAGTCCACAATTGCATCCACTCCCAAGTGATTGGAATTATGTCCCAACAGTCCAGATGTTTCTACTGTAGTTATTCCGACAACCTGTCCTCAAAGCACATCAGTGCAATATATCACACAGCAAGACAAGCAAAAGCTTGTGCAAGTTTCAGTACTGCAAATGCTGCTGATGGCGCCATTGAAGACAATGGTCTGCCGTCACCCTGTAATTATTTTTCAGGGAAGAGCTTTAAATGTAAGCTCTTCCCTGTAAAACAAGAATTTTAGTGTAAAAAAAAATATATATAGATATATATACTTACCTGTCCGCCGCATGTCCCTGCGGGGATGACAGATGACAGCTCCGGTAGGGGATCCAGCTGCCGGCATCCTGCAATTGTTTTTAAGGGAAGGGCTTTAAATATAAGCCCTTCTCTGAAAAACAAGTAAAAGTGGTGTACACAAGTTGTATTTTTCAATGGTTCTGTTTAATGTACCATATATTGTATTGAAAATTTTGAAAAAGTTCTAAACGGAGTAAAATGAAAAAAAAAAAAATTAATTCTGCCATTTTTTGGTGCAGCTTGTTTCTTCAGCCCATAAATTCCCGCAAGAGCTGCAACAAAAATGACACAATAAATTTATTCTGGGTGAGTACTATTATTATTTTTTTTTTTGGAAGCAAGCACTTTGAGGGACTTCTTTCAAAACTTTCAGATAGGCCAAATCTACCAGCTGTGCTGGGTACTTTTTTTCTTTAAATCTATTTCCGAGGACAATTGCTGGTTCTTCATAATTATCGGTAGATGTACAATTTCTCTTGATTCTCCTGAATTGCCCATAGTTGACTTTCCAAACTTGGTATTATTGTATCTTGATGCCACCATGAAGTACTGGTGGAGTCAAGATTGACAGGGGATGATGCCCCCTGAACGTGATTGGCTGGACAGGAGGCTTGGCGGCAGGTCCTGGCAGCCCAGTTAGGTAATGCTGCAGCTCCAATTCAGGATGGCCTGCAACCCCATTCCTTCCCGGTCCCTGCTCCAGGTGCGCATAGGCCCAGTTGAAAGGCACTTCCCTGCCGGTGGTCCAGAAGCCGGCACCCCACTCTGTGTTGAAGCGCAGAGCGGGGTCGGCATGAGGGAAGCCACAGTACTGTGAAGCGGCTTTGCCGGTGGTGCCGCTGAAGCCACTCAACTCCCCCAGGTGTGTTTTATATTGCGGTCAGCAGCAACTCCGGGGGTCCACTAAGTGACAGACACCGTCCACCCACAGCAGCACAACAGCAGCGAGCTGTCAGTGGCGCGCTACACTGTCTGACATGCGTCGCCCGCACAGTGCATTAGGAGAGCAGGGAGCCAACAGCCGGGGGGTAGTCAGAGTTATAGGCACCGGGCCACAGACAGCAGAAGGAGGAGGACACCTGGGAGGCTGGGGGACAGGCGGTTAGCTGCGGTAACTGCACTGGAGCAAAGCGCCAGCTAACACACACAGAGGCCTGCTCACTCACTTACTACGGCGCTTCTCGCAGTAATGCAATTTAGCTCCTTTCGGGACCTTTACCATTTGAGCCAATTGGGAGCTAGGAGTGTGACAGGGTCATTCCTCTTCTCAATCCCCTAGCTTTCGGTGGCTATAATAATATCTGCAAGCTTTCACATGGCAGCTGCTCTAAATGGAGCAGAAAAGTGGAATCCCCAATGCAAATGTGAAGCCACCCTTACTTGAGTTTATTCTCAAATTAGTCAGTTTTTCAGACAGCATAATTCCTGTGTGATGGACCATACTACATAAGCTCTTTAGAGGGGAACACAGACAATCCTAGTTATTTCTGAAGATTAGAGGCTTTTGTCACACAGTTGTAATAGAGAGCACAGTTGATCCTCCAGACTTTATATTTAGGGTCTGTAGCTTAGGTCTGGAGTTTATTTAGATGAAAACAGAATACAAATGGTAATGGGACTCTTCTCCCTGCAGACAGAGATGGTACTGGCTCTAGCTGGTCATGTGACACTGTGCTGATGCATCATGGGAGTGTTAGCAGAGCATAAAGAAAGCAAGCAGGGAGACATCTTAAAGGGGTTGTCCCGCGAAAGCAAGTGGGTCTATACACTTCTGTATGGCCATATTAATGCACTTTGTAATGTACATTGTGCATTAATTATGAGCCATACAGAAGTTATCAAAAGTTATTCACTTACCTGTTCCGTTGCTGGCGTCCTCGTCTCCATGGTTGCCGTCTAATTTTCGCCGTCTAATGGCCAAATTAGACGCGCTTGCGCAGTCCGGGTCTTCTTCGTTTCTCAATGGGGCTCCGTGTAGCTCCGCCCCATCACGTGCCGATTCCAGCCAATCAGGAGGCTGGAATCGGCAATGGACCGCATAGAAGCCCTGCGGTCCACCGAGGGAGAAGATGCCGGCGGCCATCTTCAGCAGGTAAGTAAGAAGTCACCGGAGCGCGGGGATTCAGGTAAGCGCTGTCCGGTGTTCTTTTTTAACCCCTGCATCGGGGTTGTCTCGCGCCAAACGGGGGGGGGGGGGGGGGGGGTTGAAAAAAAAAACCCGTTTCGCCGCGGGACAACCCCTTTAACATCAAGATAGTGACTGGTAAGAATCAGACAGGATGTTGTTCTACATGGAAGTGACTGCAATATACACAGGAGACCTCCAAAGTATGGCAGGCAATCACAGGGGTGGAAAAATGTGTTTTCACCAGATTGGCCCTTTAAATTCACCCCTTACTCCAATAAAACTACAGCAAATAGACACCTAAGGAGCCATTACAGAATATATTCATTTAAATCATCAACATGGAGTAAGGCTTGATCAGATAATGTACTGGATGCAGAAGGTAATTAGCTCCTGACACTTCCAGGCTCCAGCTGCCAGTTACATAATAAGAATTTGGAGAGGAGAATTTTGGAACCATCACCTTGTGTTTCGGCATTCCCCTGTGTCAGGATCAGAAACTTTCAGAGGGCTGCCAAGATGTTGCTGGCTCCTATTAATGACTGCACAGAAAGTGTTTTTTCTTACCTACGCCCATGAGGACCCCACTTGGCTTTTTTATGGAGCCTTGTCACAATTTCACCAAAAATATTAATGAATATTGGGGTGTGATAATTGTAATAATTCAATAAAGGCGAGAAAAACACAGAATAGTTCTATGAAGATATGACGAATGTGAGAACAATGAATGTGAAAGTCATAAAGCGCAGGATAGAGCAGAGAGGCGCTCTCCATCCCACCGCCCTGCTGCATATAAGATGAGTCTTTATGTTTTTGGTGTAAATTCCATGTGCCTTGAATTCAGCAGCTCCAGCTTTACAGATCTCACTGGTGGTGCAACCATATAAGCTCTCTGTCACAGTGGAAATATCTGGAAAATATTAAGAGCATGAAAAATGTTGCATTTAATGATGAGGTTGAAGGATATGTCCAAATTATTATAATAAGGTGAGTCACTATGTACTTCCCCCTCTACTCTGCTGGTGGAGTCACTAGGTACATACACTACATCACTTATCCTGTAGTGATCCTGAGTTACATCCTGTATTATACCCCAGAGCTGCACTCACTATTCTGCTGGTGGAGTCACTAGGTACATACAGTAGTTATGCTATAGTGATCCTGTATTACACTCCAGAGCTGCACTCACTATTTTACTAGTAAAGTAAGGCCGTTTTCAAACTGGTGAGACAATCGTGTGAGATTTGTGCGTTGCAGTAGAAATAGACTTAGATTGAGGCCTTAGTCACACGGGCGTTTTTTCACGCGATTTGCGGATCGCATGACGGATGCGCATCCGCAAATCGCTTGACCGGTGCGCGCAAGTCACCCGCAAATCGCCCGAAAATCTGCTCCTAGCCGCGTTTCATTAGAAACGGGCCGGAGCTGTCCAGCGCATTGCATTCAATGGAGACGGCAATAGAGCCGGCTCCATTTAAAGCAATGCGCTGCGGGTGAGCCCGGGATGAATTGTCGGGAAGGGCTTCAATATATAAGCCCTTCCCTGCAATTCATCCTAAAATGTGTAAAAATAAAAAAAATATATATACTCACCTTCTCCCGGCAGCCGGAGCTCCGCGCGGCCGTCCTGCAGTGGGTGTGAAGGGGGTGTGAGTCAGACCTGCCCCCTGATTGGCTCAGCGCTGAGCCAATCAGAGGCATGTCTCACTCACACCCATTCATGAATTCATGAATGGATGTGAGTCAGACCTGCCCCTGATTGGCTCAGCGCTGAGAGGCAGCAGTCACTCACCCATTCATGAATTCATGAATGGGTGTGTGAGTGAAACCTGCCTCTGATTGGTCAGGGCTGTGACCAATCAGAGGTAGATCATTCAGCAGGCGGGGATTTTAAAGCCCCGCCGGCTGAATAGTGCCGAGAAGCAGTTCAGGAGAACTGACAGCGGCCGCGGCTGGACTCCGGCTGCAGCGGAAAGGTGAGTATACAATTTTTTTTTATTTTAACACATTTTAGGATAAATTGCAGGGAAGGTCTTATATATTTAAGCCCTTCCCGACAATTCACCCCGCGCACGCCGGCAGCCCATTGCTTTCAATGGAGCGGCTGTATTGCCGGCTCCATTGAATTCAATGGGCAAACATCGTTCTTCTCTGTCACAGCTGTTACAGCTGTGGCAGATAAGAATGATTTGTCTTCTATATGTTCTCAATGAGGTCGGCGCTGCTGCCGCCGGCCCCATTGAGCGCATATAGAGAAGAGAACAGGAATCGCAGATAGGTGCGATCTGCGATTTCTGTTCTATAATTTATCGGACGAGCGCATAAAAAGCGCTCATGTGTCCGATACCATTGCAAAGCAATGGTTTTATAAAATCGCCGGACGCATGCGCAAATCGCGGCTAAAAACGCCCGTCTGACTAAGGCCTAAGTCGAAACTTCGCCATTTTATGGAGCAATAAAACCTTTTTCTACAATTTCTACACCGTTGATGCTGCCGCCTCCTTGGACACCATTAGATATGTGCGTTGCGAGATGCACAAATCTCACACAAATATGAAACCCATTTTTTTGAATGGATTCATTCATATTTGCAATCTTTTCCTGCATAGCACTGCACTGTGATGCTATGCAGGAAAAAAAATCGCAGTATGTCCTATATTTCGGCGATATCGTCCATAGCTATTAATGGCGCCGGCAGCAGCACCGACCCCATTGAACACAATGAAAGAACTCTGTGATCCTCTGCCGCGACTGTGACAGCCGCAAAGGAGAAAGCCTTCAGCTTCGCAGTGATGTGAAGCTGTTTCCATGTAAAACGCCTCGCATCAAGGGGCTTTACAGTCCCATAACGCCTACGCCAGTGTGAAGCCAGCCTCACTGTGTACTTACATTCCTTTTTGTGTGCTGATCCTGAGTAACATCCTGTATTATACACCAGAGCTGCACTCACTATTCTGCTAGTGGAGTCACTGCGTACTTGTATTACTTATCCAGTACTGATCTTATGTTCCATCCTGTATTATACTCCAGAGCTGCACTCACTATTCAGCTGAACGACTTCCTATTTACACGGGCCGATCATCATTTGATTTTTACGTCTGCACAAATTCAAAGACAAATGAAAAACTAACAAATTATCGCTGGTCGTTCAGTTACTGGAAGTGTTTCCACTAAATGATTTTGTTAAGATTTGCTCAATCCAGCGAGAATCTGAAGGATGATTGTTCTGTGTAAATAGCCCATACAATCTCTATTAAGGTACCTTTACACGTTTTTGATTACCACTCGAATAATCGCTGGAAACAGCAAATTTGGGCAATAGTTATCCTGTGTTCAAGTGGCTACAGAACTAAAAACCAAGTGACTATCGGCCTTCTGTTTACAGTGAATAAAGGCGGGTAACCAGAAACGATCTCCGTCCGCTCCGCCTCCATTCGCAGAATAACTATCACTTCTGTGTAAAAATTACTGGGACAGCTATCGGGCATTAATGCGTCTGACAGTCGTCCCGTGTAACGGTACCTTTACACTACAGAGCTGTAGTCACAATTCTGCTGGGCTTTACGAAATGCAGATAACTAAGGTGATCAGATTTTCCCAGGGTCAAAGCAGGACAAAGGGTGTGGTCTGGGGGCAGGGCTTATTACAACGTATGATTTTACCTCCTGTCCCTATACAATGTACAGGGCCATTTAAAAAAAATTGTTAAAATCTGTAGGATTGGTGTGGATTTTGACTGGAAATCAGCCACATTTCCGCAGCTGATCTCATACTATGCGGCACTCCTTTTGCCTCCTCTGAAGGCTTCCTGCTGTCAGCGCTCTGAGGCTTCCGGTTTCAGTGGCCTGTAGTGGCCTTACATGATCAGCATCACCTGACCAGTGGTGCTGCACCTGACCAGGCCGATGGAAACTGGAAGCCATGGAACACTGAAAGCGGGTATCCTAAGGGGAGTGCCCCATAGTATGAAATCAGCTGCGGATTCGTGGCTAATTTTCAGTCAAAATCCAAACCAATGGTACAGATTTTTACTTTTTTGGATGCAGAAATGCTGCGGAAATTTCTGCTGTGGACTTTCTGCAGCATTTTCCCCACGTGTAAACATACCCGAAGGCAGCTTGAGGTACAATGCTACATGCAGAGTGTCCCTCAGTAGTAATAGTGCCCCGCCCCCCACCCCACAGTGGCCATCAGTAGTAATAGTGAACCTTACATCAGCCGCAGTAGAAAGTGTCCCCCACAGTAGACCCAGAAGTAATTCTGTCTCTTATATTGACCTCAGTAGGAATATTGTCCCCTATATCGTCCCTAAGAATAATAGTGACCCTCACAGTGATGCCAGTAGTAATGCTGACCCCCACAGTAGCCCCAGTAGTAATAGTGACCCCCACAGTGGCCTCAGTAGTAATAGTGACCCCCCACCAATAGCCTCAGTGCTAATACTATTACTACTAAGGCTGATATAGGGGATAATATTACTAATAGTGTCCTCTACATCGAACTAGTAGTAACAGTGACGCCCCATGGTAGTCCCAGTAGTAATAGAACACCTGAAACGCACATATGTACCTCCTCCTGGTTTTCAGAGCTCTGCTGCTTCTGTAGTGGCCAGAGTATGGGGTCCCTCCAGCACTTATATATACATATATATGTATGTTTTGTGTACACAACAGGGCATGACTGAGTTAATGTCTGGTGTCTGGAAAATGTATCTGTTTAATCTACTTTTTGGTATTGTATGTCATAACCTTTGGTGTGCATGTGATTGTAATTAGTCAGGTGTTAGGATGAAGAGTTTAGTGAGACAGTAGTTAGTAGTTGGAGTGAGGAGTTGGAAGGAAAAGGAAAAGAGAGGAGAGACTGTCTGCTCCTGCTGGGGTTCAGCCATGGCGGAACCTCATCTTTTCAAAGTCCCATCCCCTTCTGAGAATGGAATGCAAGATAAAGAGCAAGCGTGGGTGTGAGAGAGCGCAAAAACCGCAGGACGCTCCACATAACTACAACTACAGTGAGACTAGTAAGCAACTACCTAAAGACCAGCCACAAGTGTGAATGTGTTAGAGAAGCCATGCAGTTGAGTGAGTGACCCAAGAAGGAAATCCATCAGATAACTGAGACCAAGGATATATGTGCCTTGGAAAAACTGGAACTGTACGAGTGAAAAAAAACTGAAACAAGAAAATGTAATGTTTAAAGAGTGTAATCTAAAGCACTGAATGCCGTAATCTGAAATTGTTTGTACTGTGATATTTTCCATGTTGAATGTGAGTAAAGAGAAACCATGTGCCCCCGATTTTGAAAAGTCTTTCTGTTGTGGACTACTCTTTATTCTGTGTAGGTGATACGTCACTTATCCCGGGGCACTGGCGTCATGAGTTATTAATACCACTGTGAGTAGCCAAGTCAGGAGGCACCCGACCTTCGGAGAGGAGCAGCAGAGCCACCCAGAAAAAAACAGTGTTATCATGCGGTGGCTGCTGGGGCCGCAGGTGGTTGGTCGGCGCGGTGCGCGCGCTCGTGGGTCCGGACGGCGACGCGTGCGCGCTACTGTGAGTGCAGCTCTATGCATGAGTCCCTGTTATGGAATTATGCTGGGAGGTGTCGCCTCCTCCTCTCTGCCCCTGGGCGGAGGCTTCTGTTTATAAGGCTGGCAGTGAGGTCCATTCACTGCCAGTTATTGGTTTCTGTCAGTGTGTTTGCTTCCTGCGCTGTCAGTCTCCTGTTTTAAGCTTGTTTGCTTTATCTGCCATTATCCCATCTGCCTCGATCTGCTTATATTTTCTGTTAGTTTATTCATCTGCCCTTTCTGTTGGTTTTTCTATCTGGTACGCCGGCGTCCCTCCTCGGTCCCTAGCGAGTGTAGGGATCGCCGCCCAGTTGACCGCCTGGGGTTAGCCAGGAGTGGAGGCAAGTAGGCAGGGACAGGGATTGCGGGTAAGTTCAAGGGCAACCTGGGCTGGCATATCATCGGGTAGGATACCGTAACATAATAGCTGGCCCTTAAAATTACCCTGCGAGTTTTGTTTGCTCTCCAATGGAGAGTATGAGCGTCCTTGCTAATCGGTTGCAGGAGCTAGTGGGTGTGATTCAAGACCTGTCCAGTCGTATGGTGGCCCAGGAGCAGCAGGTGTTGGCGCAGGTTCCTGCCGCTCCGTCTATTCCTGAGCCCAAGTGTCCTCTCCCTGAGGTGTCCTCTCGGGAGAGAAGCAAGTTTTTGTTTTTCAGCAGGCCTGTAGACTATATTTCCGGATGCGCCCTGAATCCTCCGGCTCTGAGTCCCAGAAGGTGGGATTCCTGTTGTTCAGTTCTGTTTTGCTTTGCTGTTTGGTTCATTTCTCCAGGGATTCTTATAGAGACAATCAGGGCCCAGGATGAAGACTGTGGGGCCATCTCTATAGAGACGATTACTCTGCTTCTAGGCAGGGACCTTTCACCCCCTCCCGCTAGGGCCAGGCTTCCTTCTCTCTAGTGTGGTGCTACCATTCAGCATAGCATGGTGTGCAGCTATTTCCAACTGTGGATACGTGCCCTATTGCTGTGCTGAGTGTTATACATAGGTGTTGCACTGGCCTTACATCTGTGTTACGTATTTCAGTTGTAGTGCACACGGTTCTTCAGTGCATAAAGTCTATCTACTACAGTAGTTTTTAACATCACCCTGCGTAGGTGCTGCGCGTGGTGCTTGTGAGCCGCACAGACGTGACAGCAGGAAACCGTGTGGTATTGGTGGAGAAAATAATGTTAATGGACTGTTGCATGGGTTTAGAAAATGTGGATATCAATATGGACTCTCAAAATAGTACCTGGCCTTCAAAAAAGCCCCTTGGGTAGGTGATATGTCACCTATCCCAGGGCACTGGCATCACAAGGTATTATTATTACCACTGCGAGTAGCCAAGCCAGGCCACACCTAACCTTCAGAGAGGAGCAGCTTATTCCGCGCTGTCTCCCCAGAAAGGCTTGCGCTGGGACGCCGCTGCTCTTCTCAGCACTGCTGCGGGCGGAAGTGTGTGCACCCGCAGCAGTGCCTCCTCCACTCTCCTCTCCTCCTGTGGAACCAAGGAGGAGAGGTCAGGGGAAGAGAGGAGGAAGATCCAAGATGCACTCACTGCCATCAGTGTGTGCACCTGGCCCCGCGGTGCTGTAAAGTTACCTTCCAGCAATAGGGCGTAAATTACCTTCCAGCAATGGGGCCTAGGTGCTTCAAGGAGCGGTCCATATGAATGGTAATTGCACATACCTTGTACCTCAGTCTTCATGTAGTGAACACAGTGTTGTTCTGTCCCAGTGCATTTCAAAGGACTTCGTCCAAGACATCGATCTGAGTTTGGGACAAAGCAAGTTGGGCAGGCAAGTCCATTTTCATCATTGTTGGCTAGGGGTACTAAGAATGAGAAAGCAAAGAATGAATTAACTTTTCTTTTCTAACCCCTTAGTGACATGGCCTATCTTGGTTCTAAGAATGCAACACTTATTTTGGGAATTTTATCTTTGCTTTCCAAAAGCCATAACTTATTTACAGACCCTCGGTACAGCTATAGGCTGTAAATTTGCACCGTCGTTTGCAAATCTTTTTATGGGCAATTTTGAAAAATCCTATTCTGTAGATACCAATATCGTTTTTTATAAAAGATTTATTGATGATATTTGAATTGTATGGAGAGGCTCAGAAACTAGTTTTAATACATATGTTGATAATTAGAGATGAGCGAGCACCAAAATGCTCGGGTGCTCGTTACTCGGGACGAAATTTTCGCAATGCTCGAGGGTTCATTTCGAGTAACGAACCCCATTGAAGTCAATTGGCGGCTCGAGCATTTTTGTATATCGCCGATGCTCGCTAAGGTTTCCATTTGTGAAAATCTGGGCAATTCAAGAAAGTGATGGGAACGACACAGCAACGGATAGGGCAGGCGAGGGGCTACATGTTGGGCTGCATCTCAAGTTCACAGGTCCCACTATTAAGCCACAATAGCGGCAAGAGTGCCCCCCCCCAACAACTTTTACTTCTGAAAAGCCCTCATTAGCAATGCATACCTTAGCTAAGCACCACACTACCTCCAACAAAGCACGATCACTGCCTGCATGACACTCCACTGCCACTTCTCCTGGGTTACATGCTGCCCAACCCCCCCCCCCCCCCCCCCGCATGACGCAGTGTCCACAGCGCACACCAAAGTGTCCCTGCGCAGCCTTCAGCTGCACTCATGCCACACCACCCTCATGTCTATTTATAAGTGCGTCTGCCATGAGGAGGAACCGCAGGCACACACTGCAGAGGGTTGGCACGGCTAGGCAGCGACCCTCTTTAAAAGGGGTGGGGCGATAGCCCACAATGCTGTACAGAAGCAATGAGAAATATAATCCTGTGCCACCGCCATCAGGAGCTGCACACGTGGGCATAGCAATGGGGAACCTATGTGCCACACACTATTCATTCTGTCAAGGTGTCTGCATGCCCCAGTCAGACCGCGGTTTTTTATAAATAGTCACAGGCAGGTACAACTCCGCAGTGGGAATTCCGTGTGCACCCACAGCATGGGTAGCTCCCTGGAACTTATCGGCTGTACATAAATGTATCCCATTGCAATGCCCATCACAGCTGAGGTAACGTCCGATTAAATGCAGGTGGGCTTCGGCCCACACTGCATGCCCCAGTCAGACTGGGGTTCTTTAGAAGTGGACACATGCAGTTACAACTCCCTGTGGACCCACAGAATGGGTGGCTCCGTGGAACCCACCGGCGGTACATAAATATATCCCATTGCAGTGCCCAGCACAGCTGATGTAACGTCAGCTTTAATGCAGGTGGGCAAAAAATTAATTGGATTACACTGTAAGCGAGGGCCCCAAAAAATTGGTGTACCAACAGTACTAATGTACGTCAGAAAAATTGCCCATGCCCAACCAAGAGGGCAGGTGAAACCCATTAATCGCTTTGGTTAATGTGGCTTAATTTGTAACTAGGCCTGAGGGAGCCCAGTTAAAATAAAAATTGGTTCAGGTGCAAGTTTCAACGCTTTAATGAGCATTGAAACGTATAAAAATTGTTTACAAAAATTATATGACTGAGCCTTGTGGGCCTAAGAAAAATTGCCAGTTCGGCGTGATTACGTTAGGTTTCAGGAGGAGGAGCAGGAGGAGGAGGATGAATATTATACACAGATTGGTGAAGCTAAAAGGTCCACGTTTTTGATGGTGATAGAGAACAATGCTTCCATCCGCGGGTGCAGCCTACGTATTGTTTAGGTATCGCTGCTGTCCGCTGGTGGAGAAGAGAAGTCTGGGGAAATCCAGGCTTTGTTCATCTTGATGAGTGTAAGCCTGTCGGCACTGTCGGTTGACAGGCGGGTACGCTTATCTGTGATGATTCCCCCAGCCGCACTAAACACCCTCTCTGACAAGACGCTAGCCGCAGGACAAGCAAGCACCTCCAGGGCATACAGCGCGAGTTCAGGCCACGTGTCCAGCTTCGACACCCAGTAGTTGTAGGGGGCAGAGGCGTCACGGAGGATGGTCGTGCGATCGGTTACGTACTCCCTTACCATCCTTTTACAGCGCTCCCGCCGACTCAGCCTTGACTGGGGAGCGGTGACACAGTCTTGCTGGGGAGCCAGAAAGCTGTCAAAGGCCTTAGAGAGTGTTCCCCTGCCTGTGCTGTACATGCTGCCTGATCTCTGCGCCTCCCCTGCTACCTGGCCCTCGGAACTGCGCCTTCGGCCACTAGTGCTGTCGGATGGGAATTTTACCATCAGTTTGTCCGCCAGGGTCCTGTGGTATAGCAACACTCTCCAACCCCTTTCCTCTTCGGGTATGAGAGTGGAAAGATTCTCCTTATACCGTGGGTCGAGCAGTGTGTACACCCAGTAATCCGTAGTGGCCAGAATGCGTGTAACGCGAGGGTCACGAGAAAGGCATCCTAACATGAAGTCAGCCATGTGTGTCAGGGTACCTGTACGCAACACATGGCTGTCCTCACTAGGAAGATTACTTTCAGGATCCTCCTTCTCCTCCTCAGGCCATACACGCTGAAAGGATGACAGGCAAGCAGCATGGGTACCCTCAGCAGTGGGCCAAGCTGTCTCTTGCCCCTCCTCCTCATCCTCCTCATGCTCCTCCTCCTCCTCCTCAACGCGCTGAGATATAGACAGGAGGGTGCTCTGACTATCCAGTGACATACTGTCTTCCCCCGCCTCTGTTTCCGAGCGCAAAGCGTCTGCCTTTGTGCTTTGCAGGGAACTTCTCAAGAGGCGTAGCAGAGGAATGGTGACGCTAATGATTTTAGCATCGCCGCTCACCATCTGGGTAGACTCCTCAAAGTTTCCAAGGACCTGGCAGATGTCTGCCAACCAGGCCCACTCTTCTGTAAAGAATTGAGGAGGCTGACTCCCACTGCGCCGCCCATGTTGGAGTTGGTATTCCACTATAGCTCTACGCTGCTCATAGAGCCTGGCCAACATGTGGAGCGTAGAGTTCCACCGTGTGGGCACATCGGACAGCAGTCGGTGCACTGGCAGATGAAACCGATGTTGTAGGGTGCGCAGGGTGGCAGCGTCCGTGTGGGACTTGCGGAAATGTGCGCAGAGCCGGCGCACCTTTCCGAGCAGGTCTGACAAGCGTGGGTAGCTTTTCAGAAAGCGCTGAACCACCAAATTAAAGACGTGGGCCAGGCATGGCACGTGCGTGAGGCTGCCAAGCTGCAGAGCCGCCACCAGGTTACGGCCGTTGTCACACACGACCATGCCCGGTTGGAGGCTCAGCGGCGCAAGCCAGCGGTCGGTCTGCTCTGTCAGACCCTGCAGCAGTTCGTGGGCCGTGTGCCTCTTCTCTCCTAAGCTGAGTAGTTTCAGCACGGCCTGCTGACGCTTGCCCACCGCTGTGCTGCCACGACGCGCGACACCGACTGCTGGCGACGTGCTGCTGCTGACACATCTTGATTGCGAGACAGAGGTTGCGGAGGAGGAGGAGGATGGTTGAGTGGAGGAAGCATACACCGCCGCAGATACCACCACCGAGCTGGGGCCCGCAATTCTGGGGGTGGGTAGGACGTGAGCGGTCCCAGGCTCTGACTCTGTCCCAGCCTCCACTAAATTCACCCAATGTGCCGTCAGGGAGATATAGTGGCCCTGCCCGCCTGTGCTTGTCCACGTGTCCGTTGCTAAGTGGACCTTGGCAGTAACTGCGTTGGTGAGGGCGCATACAATGTTGCGGGAGACGTGGTCGTGCAGGGCTGGGACGGCACATCGGGAAAAGTAGTGGCGACTGGGAACTGAGTAGCGCGGGGCCGCCGCCGCCATCATACCTTTGAAAGCCTCCGTTTACACAACCCTATACGGCAGCATCTCCAGGCTGATAAATTTGGCTATGTGCACGTTGAACGCTTGAGCGTGCGGGTGCGTAGCGGCGTACTTGCGCTTGCGCTCCAAGACGCGCTAGCGACGGCTGGACGGTGCGCTGAGAGACATTGCTGGATGGGGCCAAGCACAGCGGAGGTGAGGGTGTGGGTGCAGGCCAGGAGACGGTAGTGCCTGTGTCCTGAGAGGGGGGTTGGATCTCAGTGGCAGGTTGGGGCACAGGGGGAGAGGCAGCGGTGCAAACCGGAGGCGGTGAACAGCCTTCGTCCCACCGTGTGGGGTGCTTGGCCATCATATGTCTGCGCATGCTGGTGGTTGTGAGGCTGGTGGTGGTGTCTCCCCGGCTGATCTTGGCGCGACAAAGGTTGCACACCACTGTTCGTCGGTCGTCTGCACTCTCAGTGAAAAACTGCCAGACCTTTGAGCATCTCAGCCTCTGCAGGGTGGCATGGCGCGAGGGGGCGCTTTGGGAAACAGTTGGTGGATTATTCGGTCTGGCCCTGCCTCTACCCCTGGCCACCGCACTACCTCTTCCAACCTGCCCTGCTGCTGCACTTGCCTCCCCCTCTGAAGACCTGTCCTCAGTAGGCGTAGCACACCAGGTGGGGTCAGTCACCTCATCGTCCTGCTGCTCTTCCTCCGAATCCTCTGTGCGCTCCTCCCTCGGACTTACTCCAATTACTACTACCTGAGTGATAGACAACTGTGTCTCATCGTCATCGTCCTCCTCACCCACTGAAAGCTCTTGAGACAGTTGCCGGAAGTCCCCAGCCTCATCCCCCGGACCCCGGGAACTTTCTAAAGGTTGGGCATCGGTCACGACAAACTCCTCCAGTGGGAGAGGATTCGGAACCATTGCTGCCCATTCTGGGCAGGGGCCCGAGAACAGTTCCTGGGAGTCTGCCTGCTCCTCAGAATGTGTCATTGTAATGGAGTGAGGAGGCTGGGAGGAAGTAGGAGCAGCAGCCAGAGGATTCAGAGTTGCAGCAGTGGACGGCGCAGAATTCTGGGTGGTCGATAGATTGCTGGATGCACTTTCTGCCATCCACGACAAGACCTGCTCACACTGCTCATTTTCTAATAAAGGTCTACCGCGTGGACCCATTAATTGTGAGATGAATGTGGGATCGCCAGAAACGTGCCTCTCTCCTAATCCCGCAGCAGTCGGCTGCGATAAACCTGGATCAGGAGCTCGGCCTGTGCCCACACCCTGACTTGGGCCTCCGCGTCCTCGCCCGCGTCCACGTCCTCTAGGCCTACCCCTACCCCTCAGCATGCTGTATTACCAGTAGTGCAGAAACAGAACGCTGTAATTAAATGTGCCGTTATTGGCCTGTGGTTGGAGGCTGACTTCCCTTATGGAACGCACAGCAGAGCCAGGAAACAATTTTGCGCACGCCTGTAGTGAGACGTAGGTGCGTATGACTGAGCTAGTGGAATTCACAGCGCAGAAGCAGTCAAGTGGCCAACGGCCAGTAGTAGGCCTTAAGTATTTTGCTTCTATTTTTTTTAAATGCTGAGCTGATACAACAGACAGATACTGTAGGCAGCGTATAATATTATGTATACTCTTTCCCTCTGGCAGGATGACGGCGATCATGTAACAGAGACAGCAGATCCAGGAAACAATTTTGTGCAAGCGTGCTGTAACGCTTAGCTGCGTATTAATTAGGACTACTACCCTCAGCAGATAGATACTGTAGGCAGCGTATAATATTATGTATACTGTTTCCCTCTGGCGGCATGACAGCGCTGATGTAACAGAGACAGCAGATCCAGGAAACAATTTTGCGCAAGCCTGCTGTAACGCTTAGCTGCGTATTAATTAGGACTACTACCCTCAGCAGATAGATACTGTAGGCAGCGTATAATATTATGTATACTCTTTTCCTCTGGCGGGATGACGGCGATCATGTAACAGAGACAGCAGATCCAGGAAACAATTTTGCGCAAGCCTGCTGTATCGCTTAGCTGCGTATTAATTAGGACTACTACCCCCAGCAGATAGATACTGTAGGCAGCGTATAATATTATGTATACTCTTTCCCTCTGGCGGGATGACATCGCTGATGTAACAGAGACAGCAGATCCAGGAAACAATTTTGCGCAAGCCTGCTGTAACGCTTAGCTGCGTATTAATTAGGACTACTACCCCCAGCAGATAGATACTGTAAGTAGCGTATAATATTATGTATACTCTTTCCCTCTGGCGGGATGACGGCGCTGATGTAACAGAGACAGCAGAGCCAGGAAACAATTTTGCGCAAGCCTGCTGTAACGCTTAGCTGTGTATTAATTAGGACTACTACCCCCAGCAGATAGATACTGTAGGCAGCGTATAATATTATGTATACTGTTTCCCTGTGGCGGGATGACGGCGCTGATGTAACAGAGACAGCAGATCCAGGAAACAATTTTGCGCAAGCCTGCTGTAACGCTTAGCTGCATATTAATTAGGACTAGTACCCCCAGCAGACACGCAGTAAACTGAAGACGGTCACAGGCAGCCCAAATATAGTATTTTTCCCCAATTTTTTGGAAAAAGCCCACTGCCTATATAGCCTGAATATCTCTTTCCCTGCCTCACCAGTACTGGCCCTATACTCTGTACAATGACTGCAGACTGCGGATGCAATGCTCTGCACGCCCGATATACAAAAAAAAAAAAATTGTGCAACACTGCTAAAAGCAGCCTCAACAGTACTGCACACGGTCAGATGTGGCCCTAAGAAGGACCGTTGGGGTTCTTGAAGCCTAAAATCACTCCCAACGCTCTCCCTATAGCAGCTCCGGCATCAGCAGCACTTTCCCTGATCTCTGTCAGAATGCATCTGTGGCGAGCCGTGGGAGGGGCTGATTTATATACTTGGGTGACACCTGATCTCGCCAGCCACTCACTGCAGGGGGGTGGTATAGGGCTTGAACGTCGCAGGGGGAAGTTGTAATGCCTTCCCTGTCTTTCTATTGGCCAGAAAAGCGCGCTAACGAGTTGGGACCCATTAGCTTTTCCTATTTATGACATAATCAATGCTCGTGCCAAATTTGACGTTTCTATGACACTGGAAAGTGAGAAAAATACATTCCGTACGTAAACTTTTGACGCTAATTCTTTTGCGCATAGAATTGAATAATCGAGTTGGGACCCGTTAGTTTTTCCTATTTATGAGATAATCAATGCCGGTGCCAAATTTTAAGTTTCTATGTGAGAAAATTAGATCCCGTACGTAAAATTTTGACGCTAATTCTTTTGCGCATAGAATTGAATAATCGAGTTGGGACCCATTAGCTTTTCATATTTATGACATATTCAATGCCCGTGCCAAGTTTTAAGTTTCTATGACATTGGGAAGTGAGAGATTTAGATTATGTACGTTAAATTTTGACGCCAATTCTTTTGTGCTAGAATTGAATAATCGAGTTGGGACCCAATTACTTTTCCTGTTTTGGAGATAATCTATGCTCGTGCCAAAATTCATGTTTCTACGACATCGGGAAGTTGGAGAACTTTTGGCGAGTCAGTCAGTGAGGGAGTCAGTCAGTGAGGGAGTCAGTGAGGGCTTTCAGCTTTATATATATAGGTTTACTCTAGGTATACATTTATATAGGATTACTATGTTTTTAACATCATTGTCAATAGTTTTAATAACAGTGGCAATCTCTATTATTATTTATGTTTATATTATGTGAATAATGTCCATCAGATACATTTTTGTTATTTGTAATTACTATAGATTAGATTAGTTCTAGTTAACACAGCACTCTTGTTAAAGAGCTGTACTAAGTAAGAATTGTGAAGACTGTGGTTTGTTCATTCAGCACTGTCTAATTAAAGTTTATTGAATACATGGAACGCTACGTGCATTCCAAGTGACGCACAGCGATGTGAATGTTCTGATCGAGAGGCGTGATTCCGCCCCCTCTCTAATCACGGTGAACACTCTCTGGCGTGTTCGTAAGTGATGGCAGCATGTGAGTAGTACCTATACGTGTATATATATATGTGCCTGTTAATGTATTTTGTATGAGCTTGAAAAAGGTGACTGAGAGCCGCCGAAACGCGTTGCTCTGTTGAAGATATTATAATAAATATTTGGCTGGATTATATATCCGGTCGTTAGACCTGATCTTTTCTCCCTATGAGCACAAAAATCTTTTTTGCTTTTTCTACACTTTAATTGTATATGATTCGAGCCCCTAGTACCGGTGAGCTTGTATTTTTTTGCAGCTCTCTGTATCTTACGGATTCGGGATTAAAGATTCTTTACATGCCTTCCTTGGATTGCGGGTGTCAGTGAGGTATTTCCTAACTAGGTTTACCTCGCTAGACACCAGGTGAGTGATTATTCATTCCTTCACCGATTGACTGTTCTGCTCGAATTGCATTTGGCTCATCCCTAATCTACATTTTACAAGATTATGTGGTTTCTCTAGCTGGAAACAATCACATTTTGCAGCATATGTAATCTTCCCAAAAGTCTCCAAGATTGGTCAGAAGTTGATTTTGGCTGTATTTCTCCTGAACTGCCTTACTGTTCTTCTAGACAGTTATTACTGCACATTCTATCCAAGGAAACCAAAACTTGCAAAAGTCAAAATATCTCACTTAGAATCATAGAATGATATAGTTAGAAAGGACCTCCAGGGTCATCTGGTCTAACCCCCTGCTCAATGCAGGATTCACTAAATAATCCCAGACACATGTTTGTCCAGCCTCTGTTTGAAAACTTCCATTGAAGGAGAACTCACCGCCTCCCGTGGTAACCTGTTCCACTCATTGATCACCTTCACTATCAGAAAGTTTTTTCTAATATTTAATCTGTGTCTCCTCCCTTTCAGTTTCACCCCACTGATTCTAGTCTTTCTTTGTACAGATGAGAATAGGGCTGATCCCTCTGCACTGTGACAGCCCTTCAGATATTTGTAGACTGCTATTAAGTCTCATCTCAGCCTTCCTTTTTTGCAAGCTAAACATTCCCAGATCCTTTAACCGTTCCTCATAGGACATGATTTGCAGACCGCTCACTCTTCTCTGAACCTGACACTCTATGCTTTGCACACCTTATAACATTATACTTGATGAAGAAATCTGCAATGATGCTATCGAGAGCTATACTCTACCCAACATTTAAAGTTCTTGAATTACTAAAAGACCCATGTGATTGGACACTTACCGGTTGGTGATGGCGCCTGACACACATTACTGTCACAACAGGTGGTGTTAATGAAAACTGTCTTGGTTGAGCTTCTTAGGCTGCCAACTCTGTCACATTCAATGGATTTACCACATCGTTTGCTGATTTCTGTTTCATCTCTATTACCTGGGAAAGAAAAATAATCCAACATATATACTTAGATACTTAGATAATACATAACAATTTAATGTAATGATAAAAGCATGCGGCAAGCCAGCTAAGTCAGCTGATTGCTGGGGTTGCAATCCTAAGGATAGTGTAGCTCATCAATATTAAAGTCCCAGAAAACCTCTTTGAAGTCAATTTTTTTAAATCTAAAAATATATATACGTTTAAACAAATGTATTTATATGACGTTAAATACTCCTGTATAAAAAAAGCATTACATAATGAACGATCATCTTGTGATAAGTAATGTGGTACATGTGATGGATGCTTCATGATCTGCTTTTAGATATCATCCTGACATTTCCTCTGCAGAGCAGAAGGCAACATTTGTCAGCCATGGATAAATATGGTGAGTGAAGAAACTTCAACCACTGGTAGGTTGTTGGTTCCCAGAGGTATGGTGGTGTTATTTCTGAAACAGTCAGTCTTGTTGCCTGTTCCTGAACCACAATATCAAGAGTGTGCCAAGGCTGATTGAACCATGGACAGACACTATTAGAAGATCACACAGTGGCAGGCATTGTGTGGTTGGTCCTACAGGCAAGCATTGAGTGGCACATTTGGTATCTCATCAATGACATTCTTCAGTGGACCAACTTACCCATCACAGTGCCATCTTTCACCAGGACATTGCTCCATGTCATTGAGCTCAGATCACTAGGGAACGGTTGGAGAAACACGACAATTAATTACCCACACTGCCTTGGTCTTAAAATTTGCTGGACTGTAAACCTGTTGAGCATATTTGGGATATGCTCCCACTTATCCACAAAATGTACAGCTGACAGAGCTGCTGCAGCGGGCATGGGTCAGGTTGAGGGTGGAGGATACTCGCTACTTTGTGAAATTCTGTTCCCCAATTTATAGAAGCCGTGATTTTACAAAAAAGTGGACTACCCCGTTTTTGAGTAGGCCAACTCCTTCCTAACCAATTGAAAACCGACTTCAAAGACCCCCCCCCCCCACCCGCTAGCTGCAATGACAATAAAAAATTCTCTCACCCCACCATAAATATACTGTTCATAGGGCAGGTAGGCAGGACACCTATTCCTTCTTCCTCTCAAAGATGGTGCCCCCCCTCTCTTCCTGCCTTTTATTCCTACCCGCCCCCTCTGACTCCCAATCCAAACTTCTTACCACCCCCTTTTTCGCACTTTCTAATCCTCCCTCTCTATTAACTTAACCTCTTCACTACCTCTATTCCATCTCCCTGCCCCCCCCCCCCATGTCATGTAGGGCTTCAATCTATTTTGGGCCCCCTCCAGATTCTCTTGCCTCCAGCCCCAAACTAACTTTAAGGAAATAGGGGTGACAAAAGAGGTACAAGCTGTGAACTCCTGGCATCATGGCACCCAGGATGTATGCTCTGATGCTAGAAGAATGGGCGGTAATGCTGTGGCCTCCAATTGACAAACAGCAGTCATCTGACTTCCACTGTCAATACAGACTGGGTGGGCGGCACAGCTGCAGCGCTGGATTTCCTGGGATGAGGACACGCAAGTACCATTTGTTTTATTGTTTTAACCCATTTGGATCTAGTTTTCAAAATTCAGTTTGTAACCAGACAACTCCTTTAAAGGAGAAGCCTGTCTTTTCAATATTTTTTTATATAGAGTTATTAAAGGAAATGTAAAGTACTTATACCGTATATACTCCTTGCTGCTTCAAACAAGCATACGTCCTCATCAGGCATGCACAAAAATGGCTTGTCCGAACAGTTGTTTACATTGTAGTCCTGACAGTAGATGCACCAAATGAAATGTCCTAGAACGTAAAAGGGTGAAAGAGTAATTACAGTGTTACCTAGGGTGATGCCCAAATAGATTGATTTTTAAAGGAGTATTTCCATGTCACACATTGAGACACACTTCTTCAAAGAAAATGCCCTTTTTTAAAATCAACAATACAAGCCGTCAGCGACTGCCACCTAAAGGAGGAGATGAGTAGAGAAGTGGCTAAGCATGTGTAGTGACCCAGTACATCATCCTGGTCCCCTCTATAAATGTCATACATGTATGTCTTGTATTGATGCACTGTGCAAAGCTGTCTTGTCATTTCCGGTGTGTTGCACAACTGCAGTGCTTTTAAGGTTAATTGTTAATAGAATCCAAAGCCTGCATATAAATGTATCAAGTATGTTATGTCATGTGGTATTAGAGAGTTTATAAATGTGAGTGCTTGAGAGCGGAAAGGATTTCATCTTCTGGAGTTGATAGAGCCTACAGTACAAAGCCACATGGGGGCACCTTCAGCCTTCATGTGGTGAAGATGAAAGAGGAGGAGAGATTGCAGAGGTACTATCTCTTCTAAAGTCTGGATCACCGCGTAGAGGTACACCTTTTGTCTGTCACACCCATGCCTCTCCAAGGCCCACATGTACACCTTTAAGTCTGTTAGAGCCGTGTGGAGATACTAAACTCTAAAATCTATTAATTTGCCTGCACTGTGAAGTTATAACTGAACTGCCTTGTATTGTTTATTTTTTATTCAAGTAAAGTTTACTCCGGGCTCCAATCATTCCCAGAGACCCGTGGTACTTAAGCACGGTCTGTGGCTGCATTACTTATCCGCTGAGGGTCATACCGGTTTGAGTGTTGGAACGGTGGCGTCACGTGTGACAATTTTTTCCCTGTTATCCTGTTTGGTGGGCATTCCCTATTCTAGGAGTGTCCCAGGTGGACTGCAGTGTTACTCTGGCCTTGGCTGCGTGTGTTCCTCTGGGAAGGAGTCTGGTGAGTGCCGTCGTGGCAAGCCAACACTTTACCCTCCCAGCTCCCCACATAGGTCAGGTTTCCGGGGTTCCCCTATGGGACGCTGCACATATACGTGCACAGCTCTGTCCATAGAAGTCCATGAGAGTTATGGATACTATAACCATATCATTTTATCGTCAATCTACAGATTTAGAAAATATTAACTTGACAGATTTGGCAGTTGTTCATACACTAAAGCTTCTCTCAGTCTGGCATTTTTTTAAGTGTTTAGCGGACATTTTTAATGCCCCCTTAAAAACGCTGCGCTAAGCCTCCAATAATTTCAGTGTGGCTTCTCAGATGAGCGTTTTAGTGCAGTGTTTATAACGCGAGCTAAAATGAACGGTGTATGTTCTATTTTCGTGTGTTGCTGCGTGTTCTTGACGCCCTGAATCCCCCATTGAAATTAATGGGGTGCATTAAAATCGGCATTAAAAACACTGTAAAATGCTGTGTACAGCATTTTGCGGCGGTTTTAACATTGCCTACTATGCCACCTGGAGGGTGGAAATGGTAACATGACCAGCTTGATTTGCCTACGATGTTACTACGCAAAATATGCAGGAAAACACTCACAAACATGCTGTAAAACTCTGCGTTTTTACAATCGCTTGTGTGAGAGGGGCCTTATTATTAGATGGCTATGTTAATAGATGGCTGTCAGGTTAATATCTGCCACTTGCTATCATACTTGTACAACAAGAGCTAGCTCACTATCATACTTGTACAACACAGTGATCGGTTTTACTTACCTGGCTTTAATTGCGCATCTTTGCTTGAATTAGTGCACATAACTTCTTCCACTGATCCTGGTTTCACTAAAATACCCAAATCTCCATTGCCTTTGCAAACATTTTTCGAGGCACATCCCTTTGTATAGATAATAGAATTATCTTTATCTGAAACATAAAAAACATTTTGGTATAGTTGCAGGATAGGTAATTGTCTTGTGTTGCTATCTTCTATCATGTACTGGCAGATAATTAAGAAGTATTTAATTAGTGTTGTAGTCACTAATTAATTCGATTGCCATATTTGAAGTCAGGAAGGAATTTTTTTCTCAGAGAAAATACTGTTTGGGATGGGAGCTTCTTTACTTTGAGGGAGCACCATTAACCCCTTAGTGACCAAGCTTTTTTGCGCCTTCCAAATTCTGGAAATCTGGCATGTGTCACTTTAAGGCCGCCTGCAGACGAGCGGGTCGGATCCGGCAGCGAGAAATCTCGCCGCGCGATCCGACCCCAGAGCCTGCAGGGACGAGCGCGTACTCACCTGCGCCTGGCGGTCCCGGCTCTTTGATGTGCCAGCTGCCGCGCAGCCGGCGCATGCGCAGACCGGAGCCGGCGGCCAGGTGAGTGCGTGCCCCGCAGAAAATTAGAACATGCCGCGGTTTGTTTGCCGCGCGAGATTTCGCGCCGCCAAACCGCGGCCGTCTGCATAGGAGTGCGTATTGTAATGCACTCCTATGCAGACTTTCAGCGGCGGAAATCCCGCGGGAAATCCCGCGGCGGGATTTCCGCTCGTCTGCAGGCGGCCTAACTAAGAATAACTCCATAAAGGTCTTGCATATCCAAGTAATTCTGACATTGTTTTTTGCCACATATTTACTTCATTTAGATGGTAAAAATAGACTGATAGAATTTGTGTCCGTTTATTAAAAGCTCCAAAATTGGAAAGATTTTGAAAGAATTGTCATTTTTTTTACATTTTCAACTGCAATATCTCAAATACGTGCAAACATACTGTACAATTTTTTGATAAGGTTTATATTTTCATCTGTTTACTTTATTCTGGAAGCACATTGGAAAAAACTTTAACATTAACTTAACATTTTGAGGAACATTTGTTTTCCTACACCAAGCCAAGATTGCAAAAGCTCATAGGTGTTAGAATGATAGATACTCCCACAAATGACGCCATTTTAAAAAATAAACATCTTAATGAATTCACTGAAGAGTGTCATGAGTATTTATTTTTTTTTTTGAACAATCTCTTTTTTATTCATTTGACAGAGATGGAAAAATACATCTCTCCAGAGTGACATTGTGGTTGTTTGTTTATCCCTCCCAAAAAGAGGGATAAGAAGTTTTGCTGCCGCAATCAAGATGGTAGGAAGACATTTTCAGAGGGCTTAAACTGTTTTGAGGACTTTCAGGGTAATACCTCCTTTGGAGAGAATAAAAAGGAAGATCCACAGATTTTGTTTATTTGTGCCCTGATGTTTTGCCAATAGGTATTGATGCTTGGGCAGAGCCACCAAATGTGTAGTAGCTTACCCCCAGCTGAATCACATCTCCAGCATGTATCTGTCTATGAAGGATTAATTTTACACAGCAAGACTGGGGTTTTATACCATCGGGTGAATTTATAAAAATTTTCTTGAACTCAAACACATTTAGAGAAACCGTGAGAGTTATCTAAACACACTCATAGTATCTTCTTTAGTGAAGGTGACCCCCAGTTTCCTCTCCCACATCCTGAGAAACCACGGTTTGTCAGAGGATAAACTCACAGATAAGCCTCTGTAGAGAAGTGTCATGAGCTTTCGCGGTCTCTCAGTGAAGGAGAGATAAGTTTCAAACCACAGTGGATCTTTCAGACCAGTTCAGTATTTCACCTGAAATTGTTTTAAGTGAAGAGCAGCAGTAGCTCAATGTGGGAGAGATTATCAATCTATAAGTATCCATCTTGTCTCCTTTGATAATGTCATAAACTGTCAAGGAGTTGAGTTTTGTCCAGGAATTCACCATTTTCAATAGTTTATTAGCCAAGATATGTATCCTGTAGATTCAGTTCAGACAGAAGGCATTTTAATCTATGGGTCTGCTTATCTATAATCGACAGTGTTGTTGATGTAGTGTCTTTAGAAGGGTCCAGTACTAGATTAAAATCACCCTCCAACACTACCATTCCCTCTGCAAATTCTGAGAATCTTGTCAAAGTGCAAATAAGCCACGGGACCTGGTTTCGATTTGGGGAGTATTGTTTGGCAAAAGATATCTTGCTATTAGCGATCGTGCCTTTGAGGAAGATGTATCTACCCCCGGGATCTACTGTCTAAAGTGTTGGGACAAATAGGATATTTTTCCCTATTGCAATAGATACTCCTCTTGAAGCAGAAGAGTGTGTGCTATGGTACCATTGATTGTAGGTATAGGACAGGAGTTTGGGTATGGTTGTGTCTCAAGTGAGTCTCTTATAGGAACACTAATTTAGATTTTAGCTTTTTTAGAAGAGAAAATATTTTGCTTCTTTTTTGGGGAAGTATTCATCCCTCTTACATTAAAGGACGAAAATCTAATATTAGCCATGGTGGATGTATTTTAAGCTTTTTAAGAGTCTATTTCCCACCTGTGATGCTTCTGATTTTTGACAGCCCACTTTGTTGATCAAAAAGTAACTATTTACAAGTTCCGCCACTTCTTGTGGCAAGATAAACATTGTAAGAGCACCCAAATGGAAGGTGGGCCAGTTTATATAAAACAAATTCCTAGGTGCCTGAACTAGTCTGCGCAGGCCGAGGAATTGTCTAAGGTGCCAGTCTCCACCTGTGTGTTTGTGGGGTGGTCAGACGGACTCCACGAGTTTGAAGTAGTCCACCGAGACTTTTATACTATAAAAGTTTATATCTATTGTAAACTTTGTAGTAGGTAAATTATCAAGATCAAAATATATATTTTCAAAATCATCCCTTTGTATCAGGGCCTGACATCATCTCTTTGAAGTTCAAGACCTTTTTAGCCAATTCCATCCCATTGGCCGGAGATCCTGCCCAACATGCATGCCCTCAGAAGAGGAGTGTGCGAGCTAGACCAGGGGCCCCAAATCAGCAGAAGGGCAGGTAATCATAGGTCAGTGTCACTGTAGGGAACAGGCTTTAACTCATACGTCCATAGGATATATATCAATGTTGTTACTGCTATTCCTTCTTTAGTAAGGTACATTCCATTAATGCAAATCATCTCTCTTTTCCTAAAATGTATGGAGAGAATAGCAGGGGAAAGGGAAAGAAACCAGGGTCTCAGAAAATTCAGCATGATGGATGTCTTGTCCATTAAATGTAGAGACATCAGGTTTGTCAGTTGTTAAGAGGTTGGTTGCTTCTGTACGGTTTAAATTTGGAGCTGATCTTCCAGTCTTCTGGTTTCGTGAGCTGATGAATCAGTTGATGGTTTTGTACTGGCAGCCAAGACCGGATGTCCATCTTTTTAAGGACCCCTTCAGGTCCTCTGGGGTTTTAATAGTGATTTGTTATCCCTCTTTAAATGTAGCAAGGCCAAAGGGGAATAACCATTTTACTGAAAGTCTTTTTGCCCTCATGGCATCTGTGAGAGGCTCCATTGGGCGCCTTTTAGTTAATGTACCTGGTGCTATGTCTTGGATGAACAGAATTTTGTTGCTTTCGAATAGAATTTCTTGGACTTTGCGTGCTTTGTGAAGGATAACTGTGGTATCCACGTAACTGAGTAGCCCACAAATAACATCTCGTGGTGGGGCTGAGATAGCAGGCCTGGGTGGGAGAGCTGTATGTATTCGTTCAATGATGATATGTTGCGCTCTCTCTTCTACCAGGGTTTGGAGTATTTGTGCGGCCACTGACTTAAGGGCTTCAGCTACTGTAGATTCAGGAAGGCCTCTAATTTTGATATTTTTCCTCCTACTCCTATTTTCCTGATCTTCCATTAGAAGGAGGGCTTGATTCAGATGGTCTTGTTGGGCTAGCAAGTTGTTGTGTATCGCCTCACTATGCTGAAACATCTCTTGTTGAGAGTTTTCTAAATGCTCCCCCCTGCAGCCTATGTGCTTGACATCCATTTTGATATCTGCAAGATCCTGGGGAGAGTGATTGAGACAGAAATTTTCTTAATGAAAGAGTGGGAAATTGGGCCATTTTTTTGTCTTCATCCTGGTCAGAGTTAATGGATGCGCATTCTTTGTCCGATTCAGTCAGATCTTGGTCAGGTGGAGTTTTGTAAGTCGTTTTGGACTTTTGTGCAGCAAGGGAATGGTGCTTTCTCTTTAAGTATTGGTCCATTTCTATTTTGTTTTTGTTAATTTTCGGTGTATCTGCTGTGTCTCTGCTCTTATCTCTGTTAGTTTTAACCATCTTGAGTTTGTTCTGTATTTTAAAGTTTGCTGAAGTCTCGGTGATATCTGTGCGATTTTTAGTTAAGCATAATTACTTCCTTGCAGTGTCCTTTTTTGAAATAACATAGTAAGGATTTTAGATATAGAAAGGATAATAATAAGGGCTCTGCATCTGCTTCAGAACGCTTTTGTTTGCTGTGATATACGGTATCGGAATGTCAGTCTTGGCTGCATTGGTGGCACTTGGAATCCGCAGGCTAACTTATTGAGCTTTATTATAGTGTCTCTGTTTAGCCCCCTAGTATAATGTTCAGTTTGCCAAGTCCATATAATGTAGGGAGGGGGGTCTCCACAAAGAACTTAATCTCTCTTTCCTTTGAGAGCAAGCACTTTCTTATTGGGTGAAGCAGTTCAGCCAGTCACTTTCTTCCTGTATCTCAGGTTTTATAATAATGCCTCTTATCCTCTACTCTCTCCCTCCTAGCTATGAACACCTCTGTAAATGTTCAGATGGAGTGAGGTACTCTAACTGTCTTTCTCCCTGTCTCAAGATGACACCTACTTAGAGGAAGATGGATGCCTCTGTAAGTATCCAAGCAGGCACCATGGGGATGTTATGCCTTTTCAACGAGGGCTAGGCGGGACACAGGGGTCTCCAGCTGCTGGGTGAGTGTCAACTTTGGAGTGCTGTGCTGCGCACCCGACTGCTGCCGGCAGGCAGGTATGGAATCTGCCACCGTGAATCACGGACTTACCACAGCCCGCTGTCAGCTGTGTCCGGGTGGAGGTGGTGATCTCACGGCTATCCCACGCTGCCTCGAGTGACGAGGAGAGGCTCAGGTATACTTTCTTTCAGTTGAGGTCTCGGACACACGCCGGCCTGGCACTAGAGACCAGCGAGGAACAGGCTTCACCGGGCCGCGGTATCCCCACTCCTGGTATGGAGCATGGAGACACTCTGATCCGCTCTTCAGCCGTTGTTTGTAGTAGCTGGCTGTCAGGGAGGAGATTTCCTAGATTCGCAAGGGCCAAGGTGTTCAGCATTTTAAGTTTTAAATGGGGCTTTTTGAGAAGCCCTGCAGAGCACGTCCTCACTGTTCAGCAGATAGGCCATGCCAACGGGTGTCATGAGCATTTTGACCCTACAGTTTCTTTTCAGGAGTTAATGCAATTTAGAGCAGAAAAAATAAAATTTCATATTTTTGCAAAGACAGGATTTTTTTTTCTATAGTCCACATAACAATGAGGATTTACACCTCAAAATGGATACCCCTGTTTGTTCTGTGTTCAGAAACATACCCATTGTGTCCCTAATCTTATGTTTGTATGCACAACGGGGCCCAAACCGGAAGGAGCAGCTGGAGGCTTTCAAAAGAGACATTTTGCTAGAAGGGTTTTAGGCCCCATTGTCCACTTGTAGAGCCCTTGAGCGGCCAAAACAGAGAACCCCCACAAATGACTCTATTTTGAAAACTAGACCCCTTAACGAATTAATCTAGCGGTATACTGCATATTTTAATCCCAGAGTTTTTATGAATATAAGCAAAGTAGAACACACATATGAATAAAGACTTGCAGCCCAGAATGGATCCCCATCTTTGTCCTGTGTTTTTATGTGTGTATGCGCAACAGGGCCCAAATCGAAAGGAGCATTAAACTTCAACTTTTTTTTTACTTTTACGTGATCGCCATTATTCATTGGATAGCAGCCATCACGTGACAGGGAACCGCGTACCACGGCCCCCAGTGAAATCTCCAGGCTTCTGGCTACGTTTCGTACCCAGGAGCAGGGAGATTTTAAATAACCCTGGCAATCCTCGGCTTTTGCAGATGCCATTTTAGTGACATGTGCAGAAGCCATGGTAAATCGGGGGCCTTAGGTACGTAATTTAATATTCCCTCACAGATATGATCCATGAGACGAAATTTAAACTTTTTAACACTTTTATTACGTTACATAATTGCTGTTATCCATTGGATAATGGTGATCATGTGACCGGGGACCACTTACCACGGCCCCAGTGACATCACCCTGCTCTCAGCTACTCATGCTAAATCTCCCAGCTCCCAGGCCCAGTGCGCATGCACCCGACATTTTACATCTGGTGCAGATGTGCAGAAGACAGTGTCAGGTCCTGGAAGGACCAGAAAGCAGCGGGACATTTTACAGGATGGAGGAGAGTAGATTTAGCTACCCTTTTACTTTCTTTCACTTTTTACTTACTTTTATGTGATCGCCATTATCCATTGAATAATGGCAATCACGTGACTGAGGGTCGCATATCGCCGCCTCTCATAACAGCTGCAGGCTGTCGGCAGCTGATAGCAGGGAGCTATCACATTCACAACCCCCACGGCTTTAATCCCCAGGGCAAGCATGCTTTTTTACGGCCCTGGGGATTAAAGCCCAGCAAGCCTCAATGTAAAAACACAATAGGCTGGTCACTAAGGGCTTAAAATCTCAATCCATGTTAGTGGGTCCTTCATTAAAGTTTTAACCGTGGGGAACGCTGTATATTCCTGCTAGCTTAATAATCACATACATGCAGCAACGATGTCTGCACTCACATGTCTTCCAGTTTGTGTAGGCATAGCGTATGATGTGCACCGCCTGGTGGAGCAGAGGTGCGCCTGCACATCACCAAATAAATCTATCTTGTTGCACTCCCAAGAGAACTCTTTACATTTTCAGGATAAAACGTAGCCTATCTCTTCCTCAAGATGCAAACTATCTCCTGCCAAATGTCATCAAAATCGCTTCAGCGGTTTAGCCGTGACCAGGTAACAGACAGAGTTATTTTCGCATTTAGAATATTAGTATGGTTTACCAAATGGCAATGTTCTTTCATAAGTGATGCAATACTTCTCTTCTCCCGTACAATCCATTGAGCTTTTGGCTACACACTTTTCCTCTGTAAACGCAAGGCAGGATGGACACGACACCCCATTTTTAGTGTTGTTTTCTGTTGGCACTAAAAGTAAAAACATCAAAGAAAGAAAACAACAAGGAGAGGTCATCAAAGTAGGTTTTCCAGCTTAGTTGTGTGAGGCTATCCTCACATAGTAGAGTACACAACATAATTCTATGAAAATCCGTGTCAGAATCCATGAGGTTGCCACAGATTTCAGACAAGATTTTCCATTGTTGGAGCTGCAGATCCACGCATGACTTTAGCCCAGTCATCGTGGAAAACCCAAGGACGGATCTTCTGACTTGGATTCTGTGTCAAGAGGTTCGCAGATTTCAGGTTTGCATACACTGCCTCTACAGTAATAATAATAATCTTTATTTGTATAGCGCTAACTTATTCCGCAGCACAGATTCCCATTAACTCAATGGGACACTTCAAATGTGGATTTCATCATGAATTTGATGCTGAATTAGCGTGAATTGTGTCAAATTTATGGCAAAAAAGATGTGCACTTACCCTTACGTTATGATGTCATCAATAGTGAACAGAGAAGAAAGAAGGCCCGTAGCAAAATTTAACTGGTCCTCACTCTTTTATGATGCCACATTTTGCCACCCAAGGCAGAAAGGCCTGGTGTTTGTTTTTCCCTGAATGCCTATTTCATGAATCTTGGACCAATTCCCTATATCCTTGTTTATTAACATTTCACTTTTTCTAGAAAGGAGGGCCCAGCACGGGTTCTTTGCCTCTAAGTGGTAAATGGAATGGGACCAACCTCCTTTGTCCAAGGGCTTTATGGCACTCACATTAAATACTTCTTTTGTATGTGCACCCGTTGTAGTATCCTCAGCTAATAACTGAAGCCATGAGCAAATTCACATGGTGCACTTGAATCAATTGATTTCCACCATCATGCAAACAATTGGCCAACAACAACATTTTTGTGTCTGCCAGTGGGACAAATATATGTCGTAAAAAATTCAATACACATACACAATTCCAATTCTTTGACACTAACTGGTGTACACTACCATCTTGACTTTCATTCTTAATGGAGCCAAGACAGCTATAGTAACATAGTATGTTAGGCTGAATGAGGACAATGTCCACCTAGTTCAGCCTGTTTCAATCCCTTCCTAGTTGGTCCAGAGGAAGGCAATTCCTTCCTGACTCCATAATGGCAGCTAGAGTAATCCCTGGACCAACATTTGAGATCATCAACCCCACTGGTGACTTAATGTCTATATCCAGTAATATAGCCTTTTAGAAAGACATCTAGTTCTCTTAAACTCCTCTATGGATTTTGTTATCACCACGCCCTCAGGCAGAGAGTTCCATAGTCTCACTGCTCTTACAGTAAAGAACCCCCTTCTATGTTGGTTCTACGGTAAGATGGTGTCCAGTAAGGATGGTGCTTGAGAATTGATCCATTTCAGCCTATACACACAATTAATCTATAAATCTGCAATATACTTCAGAGCTGCATTCACAATTCTGAAGGCTTCTATATTCCTTACTGGTTCAGTGTCTGCAGAGAATTTGATCTTTTGATTTGCATTCTGATAACTGTAGTCCTTACACCAGGTACTATACAGTAATGTGATTTAGGAAAAAATGACTTTCCCAAAGCATTGTGGGGTCAAAACTCAACGCACAACTAAGCATGGGTGAGAAGGAGCATAGCTATAGGGGATGTAGAGGTAGTAGTTAGCTCTCAGTGTTTGAGGCCTTTCTGCCACACGAGAAGCCACAAGTATTATAAATGGCACATGGAAAATGAGGGACCCTGTTACAAACTTTGTGTTGGTGCTCAGGAGCTTCAGGTTATGCCCCTATGGCTAAAACCTAAAGACTGAATATAATAAGAAAGTCTGAAATACAATAGAAGAGAGACTTACAGATTAGAGGTTCTGGCATACAATCATCTTTATCACAGCAGGCGGTAGCATATGAGGTTTTTAGCAATGGTGTTGTAAAGCTTTCACTGAGGTTACATACTTTCGGGGGGAAGCAGCCTCTCTTGATGAATATTTCCTGTGACTGGTCATCTATGATAAAAGAAAGATAACACAACACAATAGCAGACCCATGAATGGTCATCCAACAACACAAACCCATCTTTCCCAAGGAAATGCAATGCTTCAGAGCTGTCAAGTTACAAAAGTCTCGCCTGAAATGTCTTAGACCACGAACACTCACGAGTTGTCATAGATTCAATTCAACATTACTAGCCTCTATTCACATAAGTAGATATGTGAACTTGATTTCCTCAAGTGTTCTCTGTTTCTACTGTATGACCTGTGCGTTAATGCCACCAGGACTGCTAACCTTTGTTTGCCCCAAAAGTTGCAGCGCTAACTTGATGGATCTAAGAGAATGTAAAAGGTGTTGGCTACTTTAACTTCTGCGCCATAAATGATTATCTCTTACTCCAGAGGCTGTTATTTGATGACAGTGCTTAACCAATTCTTTACTTGAAGTCTCCCTGCTACCCACTACAAGTGTAACAGGTGCAAATATGATGCCGGTAATGGAAAGGCTTTTCACCAGTTCAGTTGAACAAACAAATTTTGGCTGAATGTATAATAAAAGAACAAAATGGTAATAACACGCGACTCTGGTATTTGGATACAATGAAAACTGCTTTGCTAACATCCGATTAAAACTATAGCTCAGTGCGTATCCTATGAGGAGGGTGTCGTTAATGTTGTGCATGCAATGTAGAATTATTACAGTCAATAAATGGTTTACCCTGGCCGGGGGTTAATAGCTCCACAGGTGCTGGTTGAAAATAGGGGTCTCATTTGAAGTAATTGAATCTTGCTGAACCATTGGATTAACAAATGACTAATGCTGAACTGAGCTAATTGCAATCTGTAGTCACTGTCCCGTAAGCAAATTATTAGCACACTACTTAATTGGGGGAGGGGGCATACAGTGATGAAGTCAAAACAATCTGTTTTACTGGTGATGAGCCTGTGTTGTGGTACTGACCACCCAAACTTGAATATCTGGATACTGTTGGTCTGTCTGCTCTTGCTAGTGTTTTTTTCCTGTGATAACGTGGTGATTGCAGCTAATATTTCCTTGGATGATCAGCAGACCTCCTCTGACATTTGTATTGTATGAGAAGTCTGCTCTCTCTCTGGTATAAAAAAAACATCTCTCCAGCAGCACTAAGGCAGCTCACTCCTCACAAGGCTCTCTGCAAAACTGCTGGGTCACCACCAAGCCTCGGCACAGCACCTGCCTTTTAAACATAGCCCTTCAGCCAAGTAACAGGCAGCTCACTGCCTGCTAATCCACAGCAGCAAAGTTAGCGTTTAAATAATAGTCACGTGACCTCTCTGAAAGCTCTGGCAGGAACATATACAAAGTGCAGCAATAATATACCTAGACATATATGCATGTGTATGTAAGCATTAGATGCAGGGCCCTTTTAGTCCATAAGAATGTAGCTGGTGGTGCACACTTGACCACTTCCTTGACTGTTCCCTGGCCTCCATTCACTTCTGCACAGATGCAGACACAGATCATTTCGCTGTCTGCATCTGCACAGATACAAGCAGTAAAAGGACCTGTGTCTGCACAGAATTGTGTGGGAGAGCAGCCAGGGAAGCAGTCATGTGGCTTAATAAAGTGAGTGCCGCCATCTTCATTCTTATGAATAGAGAGAACGTCACATCCAATGCTTACAGTGAGCAGCAGGGAGCCTCCAAATAAAGAACTGGATAAGCACTATAATCCTATAGTTGGCTCTAGAGCAAAAGATAATAATTTAGGGTACAGCAGAACTTTTTAGAAAGTGTCCCACCTCTTTAAGCCTCATCACAGGAGTATTAGCCCACCAGTATTGAAAAGTTGTTGATTTGGATTCACACAGATTCTTTATAGCAGGGTTTCCCAAGGTGTGCTCTGCGAGAGCTTTTCAGAGGCTGCGATGGTGGCACTAGGTTCTATCTCTACTCACTGCTGTAGCAGCGTCCGGTTAAAAATCTGCATGCAAGACCTGCAGTCGACATAGCAATGTGGATCACATGAACCAGCTCTGATCTGCATTGCTATGCCGACCACAGGTTCTGCATGGCAATTTCCTCAGGACATTGCTACAGGGGTGAGTACAGTCAGGACCAATGGCGGATTATAATAGGGGTGATTGGCATGACCGCCCCGGGCCCGAGACTCTGAGGGAGCCCATGGCCATCCAATCACCCCTATTATAATCCGCTATCACTACTGAGGCCGCAATAGGGGTTCCTGTTACTACTGGAGTCAATATAGGAGTCACTATTACTTCTGAAGCCATAATAGGGGGTCACTATTGCTACTGAGGCCAATATAGAGAATGCTATTACTACTGGGGCCACTGTAGGGAATGCTGTTACTACTGGGGTAACTATAGAAGATGTTATTACTACTTGGGCCACTATAGGGGTCATTATTACTACTGGGGCCACAATAGCGGTCATTATTACTACTGGGGCCACAATAGCGGTCATTATTACTACTATGGCCAATATAGGTGTCAATAATACTACTGGGGCCAATATAGGGGACGCTATTACTACTGTGGCCACTCTAGGGGATGCTATTATACTGGGACCAATATAGGGGATGCTTATATACTGGGGCCAATATAGGGGTCACTATTACTACTGAGGCGAATATAGATGATGTTATTACTACAGGGGCCACCAATATAGGGGTCACTTATTACTGGGGCAACCAATATAGGGGACGCCTACTATTGCGGCGACTATAGGGGACACCATTACTAATGGTGTCACCAATATAGGGGGTCACTATTACTATACGGTGTGGATTTGCTGCAGAATATACAGTAGCTGTAGCAGCAAAGTAAATGAGATTTTTAAAATCTCATCCACGCACTGTGAAAAAATCTGCACAAAACCCATGCGGATATTGACATATGGCGCAGGATTTAATTTTAAATATAATGTAGATCAATAGCCCAACCAGTGCTCCAGCATTCCTTTGTTTTTTGTTTTTTTTTAAACAGCCCTGACCTTTTTATAATGATGGAGGTAAAAATTATAAGTCATGATAAGGAACACCCCAAACCCCTCCCCTGACCTCACCTTGGAGCTCCACAAGAAACTTTTGCTTCAAAAAGGGCTCCATGGCTGAAAAAGGTTGGGAACCACTACTTTATACCATCTATAAGATCTATTCATATCAGTATAGATGTAAGTGAACTTTTATGGGGATGGAGATTTGGACAGTAGGCCAATGCTATGGGGGCACTGTTTGGTACTTTTCTGTGCACTTTATAGCACTGATAATAGTACATTGTATTGGCAAAAACTAAAGTACAAAATAAGTCCTGGCGCTCCAGGGGTTAGAGGCACAAATAATGATATTTAAAATAAATGCGCTTGCTTTACGAGAGGGGGGCCCAAGCGAGAGTAACCCTTAATCCAAATACGCTAAATTGTCAATGCCATCTTTTAAGAGTCCAGGTGCACACACATTGGGTACAGAGCTGTTCTTGTATTTGTAGTATATAACAGGGATACAGAAATAAAATAAAGAGGTACTGTTTTGAAAAAAAAAATACCTTCTTAATCAAGCACATGTAGGACTCATAGGATTGGGAGAGAGAGAGAGAAAAAGAGAAACAAAGAGAGAGATAAAAATTACCTCTACAGCAATGGTATGAAGTTCCCGCCATCTTGTTCCATTTGGCATGCTCACTATCAGGAATCCGAGCGTCATCACTTACCTGAAGTATCTACGTGAGTAGTGTGTCTGAAGGGCACATCTGTACGTTCCATTTACTGGAGTTCCAGTAAATAAGTCCCGGTGCTCCAGACACACTGCTGATGCTGACACTTCTGGCAAGGGGTGATGTCTGTTTCTACGGTTAGAGCATCAAAAAGGACGAAATGTGGGAATTTCATACCATACCTACTGCATTGCTGTAGAGCTCATTTTTAACTCTCTCAATAGACCCTGATCTTAAACTCCTACATGCGCTTAATAAAGGAAGTATTTTGTTCCTCCCGAAACATGCTGTATCCTTTATTTTATTTCTGCATCCCTGTTATATATTACAAATAAAAACGGTTCTTTACCTAATCACCGTGGACCTGGACTCTTAATAGATAGTGTTGACAATTTGGCGTATCTGGATTAAGGGGGTGCTCTCGCTTGGTGCCCCCCTATAAAGTAAGTGCATTTATTTTAAACATCATTATTTGTGTCTCTAACCCATCGAGCGTCGAGAATTATTGTCTCCTTTGGTTTTCGCCTACACATGACCAAGGAATTCTCTTCAGATATCCGTCTGAAGCTCAACCCCGTTGGATGCCCTGAATGGTGAGGATTTTGTTTGGCTGAATTGGTTTGACTTATTTGTTGGACTACCTTGGACTTTAGGTGTGACAGCTTGCCCTTTCCTGGGTAGACTTGTCATACCGGGTGAGTCACCTCCAGTTTGGAACGCTGCCATTGTTTTAAATAATGCAGTGTATGGAACTAGAATTATTTGGGCACTGTGTGGCAATGTTACGAGATTCCTTTTTCTAAAATATTCTGTTTCTAGTCCAAGACTTGAATCAACTTGGTCCCACTGGAAAGTTGATTTATATAAGAGCTGTCATTTCACATAATGACTAGAGATGAGCGAGCATAGTCGTCCGAGCTTGATGCTCGTTCGAGTATTAGGGTGCTCGAGATGCTCGTTACTCGAGACGAGCACCATGCGGTACTCGTCTCGATTAAACGAGCACTGACCATTGAATTCAATGGGCTGCCGGCGAGCGTGGGATGAATTTTCGGGAAGGGCTTAAAAATATAAGCCCTTACCTGAAAATCATCCTAAAATGTGTAAAAAAAAAAAAAAAAAATTATACTCACCTTTTCACTGCAGCCGGAGTTCAGCCGCGTCTGGCCGGCAGTTCTCCTGAACTGCTCTGTGTAGTATTCAGCAGCCGGGGATTTAAAATCCCCGCCTGCTAAATGGGCTGCCTCTGATTGGTCACAGCCCTCACCAATCAGAGGCAGCTCTCACTCACCCATTCATGAATTCATGAATGGGTGAGGGAGTGCTGCCTCTGATTGGCTCAGTGCAGGAACCAATCAGGGTCAGCTCTCAGCTGTCATTCAATAGCTGAGAGCTGCCCCTGATTGGTCCCTGCGCTCAGCCAATCAGAGGCAGCACTCACCCATTCATGAATTCATGAATGGGTGAGTGAGAGCTGCCTCTGATTGGTGAGAGCTGTGACCAATCAGAGGCAGCCCATTCAGCAGGTGGGGATTTTAAATCCCCACCTGCTGAATACTACAGAAAGCAGTTCAGGAGAACTGCCGGCCAGACGCGGCTGAACTCCGGCTGCAGCAGAAAGGTGAATATACTGTACATTTTTTTTTATTTTTACACATTTTAGGATGATTTTCAGGTAAGGGCTTATATTTTTAAGCCCTTCCCGAAAATTCATCCCACGCTCGCCGGCAGCCCATTGCTTTCAATGGAGCCGACTGTATTGCCGGCTCCATTGAATTCAATGGGCTAACATCGTTCTTCTCTGCCACAGCTGTTACAGCTGTGGCAGAGGAGAACGATCTTTATGCTGACAGTGCAGGGGGGGGGGGTGTCTCACTCTTGCCACTATTGTGGCTTAATAGTGAGACCTCGGAGCCTGAAATGCAGCCCTGCATGTTGCTCCTCGCCTGCCCTATCCAGTTCTGTGTTTTTTACATGACTTTGATGATTTGCTACGATTTTCACAAATGAAAACCTTAACGGAGCACCAGTCATATACAAAAATGCTCGAGTCGCCCATTGACTTCAATGGGGTTCGTTACTCGAAACGAACTCTCGAGCATCACTGAAAGTTCGACTCGAGTAACGAGCAGTCAAGCATTTTGGTGCTCGCTCATCTCTAATAATGACATATCATTAATAAGATTATTTTTTATATATATAATATGCAATGGGGTAAACTCATACTAGCATATTTTGGCCCGTCGATTGTCCCCATTAATTCACGGGCAGCACACAGTCCCATTATAGCCTATGAGGCCATGCAGATTGATGTTTTTTCACACAGTCCATTGCATTCCCTATTCCTGTCCATATCATGAATAAGAAATAGGTCATGCTAATGGTAATGCATGTCTATACGCTGTGCCCATCTTATTCAGATAGCACATGGATAGGTTATCTGAGTTGTGCCCGAGCCTCTTGGGTGCAATTTGAACAAACGGGAGGTGTACACCAGGCCTTAGGTGGGTTTGTTCTAATGTACGTTGGACCTTATGGGCTGTTTTAGTTGAGCTCTGATATTTTTAAAGAGACTGGGCCCAAGTAAGGATTTTCTGGTGAGTTAGTCTGATGCTGCATGTTTTTCACCTTCAAAGAAAAGAAACTTTACAATATTTTGAGGCTTCCACTGATCTGAGTCAACTCCAGTGCCTGCTGATACATGAGATGCTTACAAGTTGACACCTATTCATATCAATGTATCTGAAGTGTTTTTGTGGTGATTGCACAATACACACTCTATAGAAAGTGACATTTCTAATGATACACAAATGATTACCAGTAACTTCCCTGGGGATTTCTGCAGCTGCTCTCCATGTGTTTATCTATGAAATCAGGAGACACGAGGCAAGGCTCATAGAAGACATGAGGCAATGCTCATAGAAGACAACAGCAGAAACCAACATTTTTGTAATTTTCCAATATGTATGCTTCCATTCAATGTAAAAAATATTATACTTTGATCTGCAGTAGGAGGATAAATTACTGTGAGTACAAACTTTATTTTTGTTATGTCTTGTTTCTATGAACATGTAAAAGTTGCTTAAAAGGGGTTGTCTATGTTGACCAATCCCTTTCTTTTAGAAGGGTCTCTCAAATATAAGATGATTTTAAAGTTTCTCTAAACCTCAGAGAAACCCAGTAGCAAGTGTGTAATACCACTACAGTGCCACCCCTGGAGAAGTGAAGTATTACAAAGCTGTTATTGGAATCTGAAGACTGTCTATGTACATAGATATGTTGGGTCCTCCAGAGAGGGAGAAACTCTTTGTTGCTGCTCATCACTCACACTAATAGATGGGAGGATCATCTTCCGAATGGAGGACCCCCTTCTATTAACTCAGAATTTTCTAACAGGGTGTTTGAATATGTGTATACCAAACAAGGCAACCCCTTTAATTTCAACACATGTCATCCAGCTATCCTACACAAATAAATGTCAAAGCTGACTAGTTATGCAACAATAAAAAAAATGGGAAATGTATCACTGTATAACTAGCGAGATATGACATTTGGGATTGAGTTACTACTATAGTGGGGGCCATATTGATTGTAATCCAATCTCCACGGAACATATAACTAATACATGGCTGCGCTAAATTTTTCAGTGGATGGCAGATGTAAAAAAAATGCAGCAGCACCCATGCAAGAAATGTTCTCGAAATGGAAAGCTGTGTAATCTTATCTAATTTAAAAAAGCCTACAGGCTTTTTCTTGCACGACACTTTGACCTCTTTGCAGGACCTTTGGTGGATGATTTTGGTGTCCTTAGATTTGTGACCGCAGACAGAAGCAGAAAAAGGAGCAGCACTTCCCTGTGTAACATCGCTGGTGCGAGGTATTCGTTCGCATGCAAAGCCCAGAAAAGGAACCGGACTCCCAAGGTTCCAAACCACAGGTATCAAATAGATCACAGCTGGGCAGCATCAATATATAAAAGAAGTTCCTTTAATCGTCCATGATAGGAGGGGCTGTACAAGCCACGTATCGAGGCCACACGGGTTTTTGTCAAGCTCATCACTACTAACCCTTACCCATCCTTAAATAGGGCACACAGCCAATCACATAAAAGCACAGAAATCTAAAACAGGTGTAGAGAAACACTCACCCATCGGTCTGCTGTAGAGACAAGAGCAGTGGCACCGTCCAACTCATAGCATTATACAGCGCATGTGTGGGAAAGGAACCATTAGGTTCCATAGCTGAGGTGAATGACATCAGCCCAAACTGATAGCTCACTCAAATAAAACCACAGATAATACACTGGTATGGCCACAACCACAGTGGGGGTTCAATTCCCTAGCACAACACATAAAAGTCAAATGGTGATCTGGTCCAAATTCTGGCTGATGCTATAATATATGCATCCACACCAGTCCTCTAATTATAGAAGAAGATGGCTTGGCTCATAAGGAAAATTACTTCTTATGAATGGGGAAAATACATATAGCAAACAGAATAAGGAGGACCCCAATCTGGCATCAGCCTACAATACAGAGCATATATTCTAACATCAGCCAGAATTTTGACCAGATCAACATTTGACTTTTATGTGTTGTGCTAGGGAATTGAACCCCCACTGTGGTTGTGACCATGCTAGTGAGTTGTCTGTGGTTTTATTTGAGTGAGCTACCAGTTTGGGCTGATGTCATTCAGCTCAGCTATGGAACCTAATGGTTCCTTCCCACAAATGCGCTGTATAATTTTATGAGTTGGACGCCGCCACTGCTCTTGTCTCTACAGTAGACCAATAGGTGAGTGTTTCTCTACACCTGTTTTAGATTTCTGTGCTTTTATGTGATTGGCTGTGCACCCTATTTAAGGATGGGTGGGCGTTAGTAGTGATGAGCATGACAAAGACCCGTGTGGGGTCGATACATGGCTTGCACATGCCCTCCTATCATGGACGATTAAAGGAACTTCTTTTATATATTGATGCTGCCCAGCTCTTATCTATTTGATACCTTAGATTTGTGACATCCCACCACCACCGTAAAATCATAAAATTTGAGTTTGATTCATTAAATGACCTGTCAGGCTAGGTCAAAGTTCCTATGTTGAGTCTAGTGGCGTTGTTGTGCTTCAGCCAACAGCGCCACCAATAAGAGTCAAGCATTGCTGAGCAACATTCATATCTCTGTGGAAGCGAAGTGCTAGGAAATAAGCAATGTTAGCCAAGCCTGTACAATACACACCAGCCTCAGGACCACCACTGTAGTAGCAGAGACCATCAGACAGGACGCCAAGATGTGCCGTAGTGGCTACTTCGGAGATCACATGACAGCTACTAACACAAGTCCATAGGAAGTGAAAGTCACATGACCAACACCATCTACCAATAACTGCAGTATACACAAGGGGCAGATGTAGCACTAGAACAATGGGTGGAAACATGGGTTGGGCTGGGTCAGTGACAGGAGACGGCCAGGTAATGCCCCCTAGCTGTGGATTGGCTCCCACGGCTCACCACAGCAGCAGCACCTGCTCCTGGAGAACCTGCAGCATGCTCCAAGGCTAGACTGGGCAGCAAACTAGGGGCAACACCGGCAGCCAGAAGACCACGGTGGTAGCGGCTTCTGCAGTCTCTTTGGCTTGGGGAAGGGGGAGTAGAGGGGATGTATGCCACAACAAGACATTGTCGGGGTGGAGGTGGCACCAGAGTGGGGGGCGGAGGAGCGGTTTTCCTACCATCTCCAGAGGAGAAGACAGGTGACTAAGAGTAGGAGCATGCAGCAGGAGCAGAGAGCCAAACATCCTGCGTACAGCATTGAGCCACCGAGGAGACACAGAGGAGGAGGACGGCTGGGCGTGCTCTCTGTGGGGAGGAAGGACACCCACAGGCAGCATTTGTAGGATTCTCTGTGTGGCTACTAGTGTACTATGTACTCCACTGGCAACGGCAGCCACAGCTGGGGGTGTCACTTAAGTGTTCCTTGTCACTGAGGCCGGCAAACCCATTTCTCCTCTCATACTTCCGGTGTCGACATATTGCACTAGTGTCGGTGGTCACTGCTGTGTGCACTAACTACATATTACAGGCTGACCTATTACAAGTCAGAGAGTGTGCACACAACACCCTCAGCCCTGCTATACCTGGTACAGCAGAGCTATAGTGGTTATTGTGTTAAAGGAATGGTCTACAGTCAGGGTTGTTTACATGCAGTCCTATGTAAGACTACAAAAAAGACATCACACTCAGCTCTGCTACACGTAGGTATATACACTCAGCCAAGCTGAATCCTCAGCTCGACAATTCTTAAAACATTTACAACCATTTCCTCAAATATTTTATGTTTGCATAGCGAACATTGCGTCAATGTAATTTACTTAATTTGTTTAAAGGGAATCAGTTACCTACTTTTAGCCCTATCAGCTAAGCATATGGGCTGAAAATAGGTGACTCACAGAATCCGTAGATGTAAGTTTTATACTTACCTTCCCCACCGTTCCCCCGGTATCACCGCTGAAAGCTGGCATTTAATGCATTGAGCAACACTGCTAAGTAGGCAGCTAATTGTATAATGGGAAAACTACTTAGCAGAGCTGCTAAATTAACTGTAGCGGCGGCTTCCAGCGCTGACACCGGGAGAATTACGGGGTAGGTAAGTACAGCACTTACATCCCCAGACTCAGCGGGTCACCTGCATTCAGCCCATAAGCTTAGCTCACAGGGCTTAAAGTAGGCGACAGTCTCTTTAAGGTGAACTCACATTTTGTCATTTTCACATATATGGAAGCACAGACGTTCCCAGGAGAAACACAAGCGCGACTGCGTCCCAAACAGAACGGCTGTCCATTAAGGTAGGTCCCCTCTGAACGCTTTGCTTGAGTGTCCGTGGGATATTGTTCATCTGTAGCTCTTTGTGCAATCCAAGTACACATCCTGCACTTAAGACAAGAAGCTGTAAGAAAAATAAAATACTATGGAGACATCAGGGAGGATATACCTAACTAAGAAAGTTTCACGTGGTTTTAATACTTGAGTCCCCATGGTCAAGGGCATACGTTCCATGGGGGCAAATTATGCGGCTGTTATGGGTCCATGGAAAGAGCATGCCCAGCGATGTTTGATTCCAATCCATTTTCTACTGGCTGAATGGAACCAGTGTAGGAATCCCTTAAAGTGGCTTCACACGAGCGTGTTTTTGTGCGTACATAAGTCGCACCCATGTATGTGCAAAAATACGTGAAAGCAGGTCCATGCATTGTTTTCAATGGAGCCGGGGCTGCTGCTGGCGGCTCCATTGAAAACAATGGTCTGCCGGCACCCCTGCATTGTTTTTCAGGGAAGGGCTTTACATATAAGCCTTTCCCTGAAAAAGAAAGATTTTAGTGTAAAAAAATAAATAAATAAATAATAAACTTACCTGTCCGCTGCTGCTGTGTCCCCCACGGCGATGAAGAACACATCTGCTGCATGCCGCAGATGTTTCCTTCATCCTCGCTAGTAAAAAGAATTCCCTGCTGCTACATCTGTGACAGATGCAAAAGTAAAAGTGCTGTAAAAAAATATATATATATACTCACCTCCCTTCAGCTGCCGGGGCACAGCCGCATCTTCTCCTGCTGTCCCCTGCACTGTGGTGCTGATCTATCAACAGGCGGGGATTCAATTCTCTAACACAGCTATCACACATGACAGCTGCGGTAGAGGATTCTGCTGCTGGCACCCCGTTAATTGATTTCAGGGAAGGGCTTTAAATATAAGTCCTTCTCTGAAAATCCAGTAAAAGTGCTGTGAAAAGCAAAAAATAGATACTCTCCTTGCATCAGCTGCCGGAGCTCAACCACGTTTTCTCCTGCTGTCCCCTGCTCTGTGGTGCTGATCCCCGCCTGCTGAAAGAGCTGAATGTGATTGGCTGAGGTGCTCAGCCAATCACAGGCAGCTCTTGCCAATCGCATTGAGCTCTTTCAGCAGGCAGGGATTTTAAATCCCCGGCTGCTGATAGATCAGCACCACAGTGCCGGGGACAGCAGGAGAAGATGTGGCTGAGCTCCGTCAGCTGAAGCAAGGTATCTATTTTTTTTGTTTTTTTACAGCACTTTTACTGGATTTTCAGGGAAGGGCTTATATTTAAGGCCCTTCCCTGAAATCAATTAACAGGGTGCCAGTAGCAGAATCCTCTACCACAGCTGTCACGTGTCACGTGTCAATTGAAGAATTCCTCTGCTGCACCTGTCACAGATGTTGCAGATGTAGCAGCAGGGAATTCTTTTCACCAGCGAGGATGAAGGAAACATCTGCCGCACGCGGCAGATGTGTTCTTTATCCCTGCGGGGGACACAGCAGCGGCGGACAGGTTATGCCCTTCCCTGGAAAACAATGCAAGGGTGCCAGCAGACGATTGTTTTCAATGGAGCCGCCGGCAGCAGCCACGGCTCGATTGAACAAAATGCGTGCATTCACTATGGTGCATGCATGTCCTATCTTTGCAGGCACACGCCTGTAAAGCACTGACATGTGCACACACCATAGGGAATGCATTGGGGCTATTACGCACGCACAAATTACACGCTCGTCTGAAGCCACCCTTATCAAGAGGAAATGAATTTTACAAAAACAAATGGGTTTTGTTTTAAGGGTCATGTGAAAGGAGTAGAGAGGAAAGCAAACATCGGACCCTTTTGTCCTGGGTGCAAAATCCAGCCGTAAAGGGGTTCTGCTAGAATAACAAGTCATTTCCCATCAAAAGAATAAGGGGATAACGTGCTGATCGGTGAGGAGAATGTGTCCCCCATTCCCCTCACTGTGAGCTTACTGCACCCCCTACTATGAGTAGGAGAAGGAATGGAACAATGCTCGAGAATGCACATTGCCGCTCTATTCAATTTCAAAGGGACGGTGGAGATAGCCGAGCAGCAAGCCCTTGAGTATTTCCGTCAGCGCCATTTAATATAATAGAGTGCCAACTGCACATTCTCCATTTACTGCAATGTCACTTTGGGAGGGCAGGTGGGGGAAGCGTCCCTGCAGTGACAAGAAGCTGGGACATGGGACCCCAGTTCCCAGGATCAATGAAGGTCTCAGCAGGGAGACCCCGCACCAATCAGCAGGTTATCCTTTATACTGTGGCTAGGGGAAAACTTGTAACTCTGGTACAACCCTTTAATAAGGGGCAAATATTAAAATTCAATTACTACTGTGATGAACTAGTGACCTGCTCACCACAAGAAACAATAAAAATACAATGCTTTATAATAACACAATATGGCAGTGGTAAGCAAATGTAAAAAATACACAGTGTATGCCCAGGTACACACTTTCCACTCATTTGAAAGACCTTTTATGGTGTATGAGACAGCCCAGGGACCCAAACCCACTCCATACATGGTGGGTGCTGGCTGACAGTTTACACCCAGTCGCAATAGTTTTGATTGAAGAGGACTCCAATCATAGATGTTAGCCATTTAAAGCAACAAAGATGGCCGAACTACTTCTCTGACTAGCTGAGTGGAACGTACAGGGTAGAGGGGCTGTTGTGATACCAATCGTCATGCTGTACCACCTCACTACTCAGTGCATAGAATATAGACTGTAATATATAGCTCAGGTATAAGGGGCAACTGCAGAGAACTTGAGAATTTCCCATTGCTGCCTTTTTGTTATCCACATGAAGGGAATTATAAATTTCTCAGGTATTGCAGATTATGGAATTCTAATAGAGATGAGCGAACGTACTCGTTACGAGTACTTACGCACCCGAGCACCGCCATTTTCGAGTACAGCGGTACTCGCGCGTTAAGATTCGGGGGGCGCCGTGGCGGCACGGGGGTAGCAGTGGGGAGTGGGGGGGAGAGGGAGAGAGGGCTCCCCCCTGTTCCCTGCTGCTACCCCCCGCACCGCCGCGCCACTCCCCGCCCCCCGGCGCCCCCCGAATCTTTACGCCCGAGTACTGAAGTACTCGAAAATGGCGGTACTCGGGTGCGTAAGTACTCATTACGAGTACGTTCGCTCATCTCTAAATTCTAATATTAAAACATTTCCGTTTTAGGGGTTTCATCTGTGTTCCCTTTTTGGAGCAGAGAGACAGAATTAAAACTAAAATAAATATTTCCGTTTCCCCCCCACTCATTTCCCCCCCCCATTCATTTTAATGGATTTAATAAAAACAACTAAATGCTTACAGTTTGCTTCCATTCCGTCATGTTTCAAAGTGGTTGTATGAAATATGCATTGAATCCAAGGGGGAAATATTGTCACTTACCTGTAGATATAAAGGCAGAGAAGACATATAGAGCAGCAACTGTGGCCTTCATGGTGTCGGTGATACGGCAGCTGTATGTATAATGCTGCAGACTGTGAGCAGAGGACAGGTGTTCAGTCTACCCAGTGCGGATATAATGGCTGGTTCTCAGGAGACACCTCCATTTACTGATCAGGAATTTATGGCAATCAGGGGAATTGCAAGAAAGGGCAAAGCTGGGTACACAAAGAAAGGATGAAAGCATATACTGTGATCTTATGTCCCTTTGGCATTCATTTGACATTTAAAGGGTGTGCACATTTTTGCAACCATATTTTCTTTGCTCTGATGCATCTAAAATATGTAATAAAGTAGCAACTTTGTAAATAGCCTTGGCTAAAAGTCTCCTACCATTTTTTGTATACAGCTCACGTGCAGATCTATGAGTCTCCATGGTAATGCAGCATCCAGACACCCTGGCAGGAATTGTGTTAGGTGACTGAGGTGTAGGACAGGAGTCCCCAACTCCAGTCCTCAGGGACCACCAACAGGTCATGTTTTCAGGATATTCTATGATGAGTACACCTGTGGCAATGTCGGAGGCACCAACAATAATTACATCACCTGTGCAATTCTGAGGAAATCCTGAAAAAATGACCTGTTGCCGGTCCCTGAGGACTGGCGTTGGGGAACACATGTGTAGGACAAACTAGTCAGAAGCTGGGAACTTTGAAAACAGAAACTTACAGAACATTTAACAGCAGGTTACAGCCAGTTGTACCACAGACACATCAATCAGAATACCGGTAAAAGCCACGGTATCTCCAATGGGTGTATCTGCACAAGCTCAAGGAACTTTTTTGTATGTCTGCCAGCAGCTTAAATTAGATGATCCCAGCTTTTCTCCTGTGCTCTAACTAGCCTGAATGCCCTCACAATTTGGCTTGTATCTTATCCAAGCTTTGAGGTTCACTTTGGGTTCAGTCCAGTTGTGCTTTACTCCTGTTAGTCTCCACACACAAGGTGAGGCTCCTGTTTGGGATGGTTGGTAATGTTATGGGAATATTATCATATTCCACTCACTTCATTGTCGTGCTCCTAATTGGTTATGATGAGAATTAGCATGCATGCAATGTAAGTGACTCTGACACATTTGGCCAACCATCAGTACACTTCCAAGCAATATCATAGCGTTTTACGGACAAATGTTACATCAGAAAATAGGAGTATACAAAAAGAGCTATTGTGCTGATACAGGATTGGTTAATACAATAATATGGTAATTCACAGAAAAAGTATCAGAAGTGAAAGACTGTGCAGAGGTATAGTGTTATCTGTAAATGAGCAACTTCTCCTATCAGAATACAGAACTGCTTGTGAGAAATGTGTAGGAGTGTATTACAACATGCAGCTTGCACATACCAGTGTATAATATTAAGCACATTAACCACTAAGCTGCCAGCTACTTACTAAGGAGGTAGATATATATATATATATATATATATATATATACACACACATATATACACACATTTGACTAGACTGATGTAAGAAACAAATATTATTACTATAACAGTCCCTGCTTTTGTTTCTTTAGAGCAGCCAGGACACAGCTGGCCAGGTACTTACAGGTGCCCTAGTGACATAAGCTGGAATTCCTACACAACTTCCCCGGATTCCCTGACTGACGTCCCCTATCATTCACAAACAGAAAGCATCATAGGAAGGCTCTGCAAGAAGAGAGGGTTGATCAACAGCAGATTCAACTTCAGTAGTCAAAGGCAAAGCATCATCATACATAACAGGAACAGCTTTGTCAATAGTCATTGAGATAATCCTCAAATGCATGGAACAATGCAGTCAATAATAGCAATAGCGGTAAAAATAGTCCTTAAAGTTCTAGCCAATTAAATCCAGTGGCTCCATCTGCCGAAAGTATCAGTCCACCAGTCACCAAAGGGGTCGAAGATGCTAGAATTTGCTGCTAGTTCTTTAAAGAGGCTAGTTAGACCCTTCAGAGCCTTAGTTATAGAACCATAGCTGTGAAAAAGATAACAGGGATTGAACAACTTAGAAGAAAGCATATGTTCATCATGGTGGGGAGACTCTCTTGCAATGAGGCGCATGTATCCAATTGGATTTGTCCTTCCAGCTGAAAATCTGTAGTGGTGGTCAGGAACACCTGTTATGGACTGTCAAGTCTGGGTTCTAGAGCTTTGTGGATTTGTCTTTTAGTAATCACCTAACCTCCTAGTTTCACAGAATACGTTCCTTCTAAGCTATTAGGATCTGGAAGGGATGCAAACACTTGAGAATATACAATAGTTAGGCATTTTGTGAGAGCAATAGCATAGTTTGTCAAGCTGCCATGCTGAATCTGGAGTTATCATGGAAAATACAATCCTAACCTTGGGGTCAACCAAAAAAGTACCTCATATGGGCTGAAGCCTATTCTGTTAGGTGTGTACCTTACGGAGAAGAGTGCCAGGGGGAAGCACCCGGTCCCTGGTCTATTGAGCTTTGCCATGGCATTCTGGATCATGGTTTCTAAGCTACCATTTAAGCTCTCTGCTCTGCCACTGCTTTGTGGAGGGTACAAAGCATGAAAGGCCTATTCTACTCCCAATGCTTTTGTTACTTTCTGCATCACTTCTCCTGTGAAGGGTGTACCTCGGTCCCTTTCAGTTGTCTCTGGTACACTGTATCTGTATACCACCCCAGATATCAGTTTTTAGCAGTGCCATTTGTGAGCAGGTAGGCCAGGCTGGCTTCCCTGAGAACAGATCTAAGCAGACCAGAATGAACTCATACCTGCCCACCTGTGGCAGTTGGATGTAGTCTACTTGAAGATGCTGGAATGGGTAGTTGGGACGAGGGGTGCACTGCATTGGAGTCTGTACAGACCTACCCACGTGGTGCTGTGCACAAATCAGGCAGCCCTGTGTGTATTTAGCTACCGTGACGCTAAATCCAGGAGCATACCAATGACTAGCAACCACATCTGTCATAGCTGTTTCTGACAGGTGTGTGTTTCCATGGGAGGCCGAAGCCTGTGGAAGACAGAGCTTGTTGGATACCATCCATTTAAATCCATGTGTCTCTGCCCCTATTGCTAGTTCCCATTGTTTCTCCCCCCCCCCCCCCCCCCTTGATTGCCTGCTTTTGTAACTGCATCAACAGGTCATAATTAGAGATGAGCGAACACCAAAATGTTCGGGTGTTCGTTATTCGTAACGAACTTCCCGTGATGCTCGAGGGTTCGTTTCGAACAACGAACCCCATTGAAGTCAATGGGCGACCAGAACATTTTTGTATTTCGCCGATGCTCGCTAAGGTTTTCATGTGTGAAAATCTGGGCAATTCAGGAAAGTGATGGGAATGACACAGTGACGGATAGGGCAGGCGAGGGGCTACATGTTGGGCTGCATCTCAAGTTCCCAGGTCCCACTATTAAGCCACAATACCGGCAAGAGTGCCCCCCCCCCCCCCTCCCAACAACTTTTACTTCTGAAAAGCCCTCATTAGCATGGCATACCTTTGCTAAGCACCACACTACCTCCAACAAAGCACAATCACTGCCTGCATGACACTTCACTGACACTTCTCCTGGGTTACATGCTGCCCAACCGCCCCCCCTCCCCCCCACAGCGCACACCAAAGTGTCCCTGGGCAGCCTTCAGCTGCCCTCATGCCACACCTCGCTCATGTCTATTTAGAATTGCGTCTGCCATGACGAGGGACCGCAGGCACACACTGCAGAGGTTGGCACGGCTAGGCAGCGACCCTCTTTAAAAGTGGCGGAGCGATAGCCCACAATGCTGTACAGAAGCAATGAGAAATAGAATCCTGTGCCACCGCCATCAGGAGCTGCACACGTGGGCATAGCAATGGGGAACCTATGTGCCACACACTATTCATTCTGTCAAGGTGTCTGCATGCCCCAGTCAGACCGGGCTTTTTAATTCATAGACACAGGCAGGTACAACTCCCTATTGTGAAGTCCCTGTCGACCCACAGCATGGGTGGCTCCCTGGAACCCACCGGCGGTACACAGAAATATCCCATTGCATTGCCCAACACAGCTGAGGTAGTAATGTCGTGCTTAATGCAGGTGGGCTTCGGCCCACACTGCATGCCCCAGTCTGACTGGGGTTCTTTATAAGTGTACAGATGTAGTAAAAACTCTGTGTGCACCTACAGCATGGGTGGGTGCCAGGAAGCCACCGGCGGTACATAGAAATATCCCATTGCATTGCCCAACACAGCTGAGGTAGTAATGTTGTGCTTAACCCTTTCCAATCCAATTTGTATATGGTTTTCCTAGGGGGCTTACTCTTTTTCTGCTGTTATACAACGGCGCTATATGCTGGCTAAAGCCAGTACTGCATGAGCTGACACGTAGGATAGGCTCCGACAGCAGAGAGGCTGGCAATATACAGTAAGAGAACCCCGACGGACGTCTACCAACAACGGAGCTGTACAGCCTTAAACCCTAATGTCTTCACAGGTCACACAGTGGACTGGAAAGGGTTAATGCAGGTGGGTTTCGGCCCACACTGCATGCCCCAGTCAGACTGGGGTTCTTTACAAGTGGACACATGTAGGTTTAACTCCCTGTGGACCCACTGCCTGGGTGGGTGCCAGGAAGCCACCGGCGGTACATAGAAATATCCCATTGCATTGCCCAACACAGCTGAGGTAGTAATGTCGTGCGTAATACAGGTGGGCTTCGACCCACACTGCATGCCCCAGTCAGACGGGTTCTTTAGAAGTGTACAGATGTATTAAAAACTCAGTGTGCACCTACAGCATGGGTGGCTCCCTGGAACCCACCGGCGGTACACAAAAATATCCCATTGCATTGCCCAACACAGCTGAGGTAGTAATGTCGTGCGTAATACAGGTGGGCTTCGGCCCACACTGCATGCCCCAGTCAGACTGGGGTTCTTTACAAGTGGACACATGTAGGTTTAACTCCCTGTGGACCCACTGCCTGGGTGGGTGCCAGGAAGCCACCGGCGGTACATAGAAATATCCCATTGCATTGCCCAACACAGCTGAGGTAACGTCAGCTGTAATGCAGGTGGGCTAAAAATTAATTTGATTACACTGTAGGCGAGGGCCCACAAAAATTGCTGTATCAACAGTACTAATGTACATCCCAAAAATTGGCCATGGCCAGCCAAGAGGGCAGGTGAAACCCATTAATCGCTTTGGTTAATGTGGCTTAAGTGGTAACTAGGCCTGGAGGCAGCCCAGTGTAACGAAAAATTGGTTCAAGTTAAAGTTCCAATGCTTTTAAGCGCATTGAAACTTATAAAAATTGTTCTGAAAAATTATTTGAGTGAGCCTTGTGGCCCTAAGAAAAATTGCCCGTTCAGCGTGATTACGTGAGGTTTCAGGAGGAGGAGCAGGAGGAGGAGGAGGAGGAATATTAGACACAGATTGATGAAGCAGAAATGTCCCCGTTTTGGATGGTGAGAGAGAACGTAGCTTCCATCCGCGGGTGCAGCCTACGTATTGCTTACGTATCGCTGCTGTCCGCTGGTGGAGAACAGAAGTCTGGGGAAATCCAGCCTTTGTTCATCTTGATGAGTGTTAGCCTGTCGGCACTGTCGGTTGACAAGCGGCTACGCTTATCTGTGATGATTCCCCCAGCCGCACTAAACACCCTCTCCGACAAGACGCTAGCCGCAGGACAAGCAAGCACCTCAAGGGCATACAGGGCTAGTTCAGGCCACGTGTCCAGCTTCGACACCCAGTAGTTGTAGGGGGCAGAGGCGTCACCAAGGATGGTCGTGCGATCCGCTACGTACTCCCTCACCATCCTTTTGCAGTGCTCCCGCCGACTCAGCCGTGACTGGGGAGCGGTGACACAGTCTTGGTGGGGAGCCATAAAGCTGGCCAGGCCCTTAAAGACTGTTGCACTGCCTGGGATGTACATGCTGCTCGATCTACGCACATCCCCTGCAACATGGCCCTCGGAACTGCGCCTTCTGCCACTAGCGCTGTCGGCTGGGAATTTTACCATCAGCTTGTCCGCAAGGGTCCTGTGGTATAGCAACACTCTCGAACCCCTTTCCTCTTCGGGAATCAGAGTGGGCAGGTTCTCCTTATACCGTGGATCGAGCAGTGTGTACACCCAGTAATCCGTAGTGGCCAGAATGCGTGCAACGCGAGGGTCACGAGAAAGGCATCCTAACATGAAGTCAGCCATGTGTGCCAGGGTACCTGTACGCAACACATGGCTGTCTTCACTAGGAAGATCACTTTCAGGATCCTCCTCCTCCTCCTCCTCCTCCTCCTCAGGCCATACACGCTGAAAGGATGACAGGCAATCAGCCGGTGTACCGTCAGCAGCGGCCCAAGCTGTCTCTTCCCCCTCCTCCTCATCCTCCTCATGCTCCTCCTCCTCCTCCTGTACGCGCTGAGAAATAGACAGGAGGGTGCCCTGACTATCCAGCGGCATACTGTCTTCCCCCGCCCCCGTTTCCGAGCGCAAAGCAGCTGCCTTTATGGTTTGCAGGGAATTTCTCAAGATGCATAGCAGAGGAATGGTGACGCTAATGATTGTAGCATCGCCGCTCACCACCTGGGTAGACTCCTCAAAATTACCAAGGACATGGCAGATGTCTGCCAACCAGGCCCACTCTTCTGAAAGGAATTGAGGAGGCTGACTCCCACTGCGCCGCCCATGTTGGAGTTGGTATTCGACTATAGCTCTACGCTGTTCATAGAGCCTGGCCAACATGTGGAGCGTAGAGTTCCACCGTGTGGGCACGTCGCACAGCAGTCGGTGCACTGGCAGCTTAAAGTGATGTTGCAGGGTGCGCAGGGTGGCAGCGTCCGTGTGGGACTTGCGGAAATGTGCGCAGAGCCGGCGCGCCTTTACGAGCAGGTCTGACAAGCGTGGGTAGCTTTTCAGAAAGCGCTGAACCACCAAATTAAAGACGTGGGCCAGGCATGGCACGTGCGTGAGGCTGCCGAGCTGCAGAGCCGCCACCAGGTTACGCCCGTTGTCACACACGACCATGCCCGGTTGGAGGCTCAGCGGCGCAAGCCAGCGGTCGGTCTGCTGTGTCAGACCCTGCAGCAGTTCGTGGGCCGTGTGCCTCTTATCGCCTAAGCTGAGTAGTTTCAGCACGGCCTGCTGACGCTTGCCCACCGCTGTGCTGCCACACCGCGCGACACCGACTGCTGGCGACATGCTGCTGCTAACACATCTTGATTGTGAGACAGAGGAGGAGGAGGAGGAGGAGGGTGCTTTAGTGGAGGAAGCATACACCTCCGCAGATACCAGCACCGAGCTGGGGCCCGCAATTCTGGGGGTGGGTAGGACGTGAGCGGTCCCAGGCTCTGACTCTGTCCCAGCCTCCACTAAATTCACCCAATGTGCCGTCAGGGAGATGTAGTGGCCCTGCCCGCCTGTGCTTGTCCACGTGTCCGTAGTTAAGTGGACCGTGGCAGTAACCGCGTTGGTGAGGGCGCGCACAATGTTGCGGGAGACGTGGTCGTGCAGGGCTGGGACGGCACATCGGGAAAAGTAGTGGCGACTGGGAACTGAGTAGCGCGGGGCCGCCGCCTCCATGATACTTTTGAAGGACTCCGTTTCCACAACCCTATACGGCAGCATCTCAAGGCTGATGAATTTTGCGATGCGGACGGTTAACGTTTGAGCGTGCGGGTGCGTGGCGGCGTACTTGCGCTTGCGCTCGAACACTTGCGCAAGCGACGGCTGAACGGTGCGCTGAACTACACTGCTGGATGGGGCCGAGGACAGCGGAGATGAGGGTGTGGGTGCAGGCCATGAGGCGGTAGTGCCTGTGTCCTGAGAGGGGGGTTGCATCTCAGTGGCAGGTTGGGGCACAGGGGGAGAGGCAGGGGTGCAAACCGGAGGCGGTGAACGGCCTTTGTCCCACCTTGCGGGGTGCTTGGCCATCATATGTCTGCGCATGGTGGTGGTGGTGAGGCTGTTGGTGTTGGCTCCCCGGCTGAGCTTTGCGCGACAAAGGTTGCACACCACTGTTCGTCGGTCGTCAGGCGTCTCTGTGAAAAACTGCCAGACCTTAGAGCACCTCGGCCTCCGCAGGGTGGCATGGCGCGAGGGGGCGCTTTGGGAAACACTTGGTGGATTATTCGGTCTGGCCCTGCCTCTACCCCTGGCCACTGCACTGCCTCTTGCAACCTGCCCTGCTGATGCCCTTGACTCCCCCTCTGAAGACCTGTCCTCCTGAGTAAGCGTTGCACACCAGGTGGGGTCAGTCACCTCATCGTCCTGCTGCTCTTCCTCCGAATCCTCTGTGCGCTGCTCCCTGGGACTTACTGCCCTTACTACTACCTCACTGCAAGACAACTGTGTCTGATCGTCATCGTCCTCCTGACCCACAGAAAGTTGTTGAGACAGTTGGCGGAAGTCCCCAGCCTCTTCCCCCGGACCCCGGGAACTTTCGAATGGTTGGGCATCAGTGACGATAAACTCCTCTGGTGGGAGAGGAACCGCTGCTGCCCAATCTAAGCAGGGGCCCGAGAACAGTTCCTGGGAGTGCTCCCGCTCCTGAGCAGGTGTTATTGTAGTGGAGTGAGGAGGCTGGGAGGAAGGAGGAGCAGCAGACAGAGGATTCGGATTGGCAGCAGTGGACGGCGCAGAACTGCGGGTAGACGATAGGTTGCTCGAAGCACTTTCTGCCATCCAGGACAGGACCTGCTCACACTGCTCATTTTCTAATAACCGTCTCCCGCGTGGACCCATTAATTGGGCGATGAATGTGGGGACGCCAGAAACGTGCCTCTCTCCTAATCGCGCAGTAGTCGGCTGCGACACACCTGGATCAGGAGCTTGGCCTGTGCCCACACCCTGACTTGGCCCTCCGCGTCCTCGGCCGCGTCCACGTCCTCTAGGCCTACCCCTACCCCTCAGCATGCTGTATTACCAGTGATTTGATTTCACAGGCAGGAAATAAATTGGCGCAAGACTGCAGGCCAAATATAATTTTTGCCCTTTTTGGAAAACGAAAGGCCCCACTGCCTCTAGTGAATGAATTATCTAAGTTTAATAACTGTGCTGTGTCCCTGCTTATGTGTCACAGAACGTGAGGGTAGCAGAGTTATTATAACTCTTGGAGAGCAGGTATTTTTTTCCCAATTAAGGAAAGCAAATGGCGAAGCCAGCAGTAAAGCGTAGCTGGGTGCGTATGATTTAGCACTGTTCTTCACGCAGCTCACACGTCTCCACCGCCCGTAAGGACGGACAGAGGCTGGACAAATAGATTTGTTTTCAGTTTTTTCCCACCAACAGGCAGCACTGCGTATATTCAATGAACATGAGAAGTTTAATAACTGTGCTGTGTCCCTGCTTATGTGTCACAGAACGTGAGGGTAGCAGAGTTATTATAACTCTGGCAGAGCAGGTATTTTTTTTCCCAATTAAGGAAAGCAAATGGCGAAGCCAGCAGTAAAGCGTAGCTGGGTGCGTATGATTTAGCAATGTTTTTCACGCAGCTCACACGTCTCCACAGGCGTAAGGACGGACAGAGGCTGGACAAATAGATTTGTTTTCAGTTTTTTCCCACCAACAGGCAGCACTGCGTATATTCAATGAACATGAGAAGTTTAATAACTGTGCTGTGTCCCTGCTTATGTGTCACAGAACGTGAGGGTAGCAGAGTTATTATAACTCTGGCAGAGCAGGTATTTTTTTTCCCAATTAAGGAAAGCAAATGGCGAAGCCAGCAGTAAAGCGTAGCTGGGTGCGTATGATTTAGCAATGTTTTTCACGCAGCTCACACGTCTCCACAGGCGTAAGGACGGACAGAGGCTGGACAAATAGATTTGTTTTCAGTTTTTTCCCACCAACAGGCAGCACTGCGTATATTCAATGAACATGAGAAGTTTAATAACTGTGCTGTGTCCCTGCTTATGTGTCACAGAACGTGAGGGTAGCAGAGTTATTATAACTCTGGCAGAGCAGGTATTTTTTTCCCAATTAAGGAAAGCAAATGGCGAAGCCAGCAGTAAAGCGTAGCTGGGTGCGTATGATTTAGCAATGTTTTTCACGCAGCTCACACGTCTCCACAGGCGTAAGGACGGACAGAGGCTGGACAAATAGATTTGTTTTCAGTTTTTTCCCACCAACAGGCAGCACTGCGTATATTCAATGAACATGAGAAGTTTAATAACTGTGCTGTGTCCCTGCTTATGTGTCACAGAACGTGAGGGTAGCAGAGTTATTATAACTCTGGCAGAGCAGGTATTTTTTTCCCAATTAAGGAAAGCAAATGGCGAAGCCAGCAGTAAAGCGTAGCTGGGTGCGTATGATTTAGCAATGTTTTTCACGCAGCTCACACGTGTCCACAGGCGTTAGGATGGACAGAGGCTGGACAAATAGATTTGTTTTCAGTTTTTTCCCACCAACAGGCAGCACTGCGTATATTCTATGAATAATAACTGTGTTGTGGCCCTGCCTATACAATTCTTTCCCTGCAGTATCAATGGAGGGTGGAATGCTCTGCAGAGGCGATTTTGAGAAGCCCAAAAAAAATGCAGCACAGCTAACAGCAGCCTGGACAGTACTGCACACGGATAAATATGGCCCTAGAAAGGACCGTTGAGGTTCTTGAAGGCTACACTCACTCCTAACACTCTCCCTGCCTATGCAGCACTTCTGTCCCTAATGCCAGGTGCAACGGTCTGCAGAGGCGATTTTGAGAAAAAAAAAAATCCCACTGCTAACAGCAGCCAACACACAGCTATCAGTGGCCCTAATAAGGACCTTTGGGGGGTCTTGAAGCCTACACTAACTACCAATTCTTTCCCTACAGCAGCTCCGGTATAAACAGCACTGTCCCTCATCTAACTCACACCGCATCTGAGGCGAGCCGCGGGAGGGGCCGACTTTTATATTAGGCGAACACCTGATCTCGCCAGCCACTCACAGCAGGGGGGTGGTATAGGGCTTAAACGTTGCAGGGGGAAGTTGTAATGCCTTCCCTGTCTTTCAATTGGCCAGAAAAGCGCGCTAACGTCTCAGGGAAGGAAGTGAAAGTAACCAGAACACCGCATGGTGTTCGTTACGAATAACGAACATCCCGAACACCCTAATATTCGCACGAATATCAAGCTCGGACGAACACGTTCGCTCATCTCTAGTCATAATCCACCGGGATGTCTGAGGAAGTACCTGTACCGCCCCAACCCCTGAAGCATCAAGTCTGGGCTTCTGTGTGGCTGTCTTCATAGCCTGATCAGCCAGATGATTTACTGTTGCCTCTTTTGTGCCATCCTTGGATTGTCTTCTTGTTGCATTTTTAGGACACTCTCCAAGGCAGCAACAGGGTTTCTATCAGTGCCTGTACACCTTTTCTGTTTTTAATTGCTTTTTCATTTGCTTTTTAAGCATGACCTCAATCCCCAGATGGGTCCATTGTCATGAGCAATGCTGTAGGCATAGTGTGAGTCTCGTAGACGTTAGCCATGTTCTCTTGAGCATGCTTCTTCCAAGGCTCGCAATTCGGCTACTCTGGCTGACTTGCAAGATGAAAGGAGAGTACAACATAACTTGTATAGAATCTGCCTTCATGAACATACCTCAATCCATTTACAAAGAGGGCAAAATCAGGGTCATCTTATGACTTATCAATAGAGATGAGCGAGCACCCAAATGCTCAGGTCCGTGTTATTCGAGCCAAGCTTGACTACAATGGGAGACTCGAGCATTTTTGTATGTGGGACGCCGGGTCCCGAGCTTTTTTTTCTTTTCTTGGTCCGTGTGTTCTCTCTCTCCCCTTGCCTGTGGCGGGAAGGGGCCAAAACAGGTACGTCACAGCGGAGAGTAGCCAAATACTGGGTTGGGGTCGAACACGGCGTGATGCTCGTTCGAGTAACAAGCACCATCGAGTACGCTAATACTCGAACAAGCATCAAGCTCGGCAGAGTACGTTCGCTCAACTCTAATGATCAACAACATGACTGAATCCCTTGTCTCCTGGGCCATTAGCTTGTGCATAGTCATGTATATCAAGCTGAACGGAAAAAACTATCAGGTGATTATTCCCCCCTTCCCTCCTTTTCCAGAGGCAGCAAGGTAGTGTAATTAAGGGTGTTGCAACACTTGACACATTGAATGGCATAAGTAGAGCGCACTGTAGGTAAAAGTGACATTCTGTGGACCAAAGTTTCAGCTAAACCTACGGCAGTGTTGACTGAGACATCATGAGCCAAATACTGTCATAGGAAAATTGAAACCTATATCAGAACTTTTGTCCAGCTAGCGTTTCTAACACAAGATGTTGCAACACAAGCAACAGGGTGAAGGTATGCTGAGTAATATACCACAGGGCATTGACAACAAGCCTGAGCCAGCATGAGGACAGCGCAGTATGCCAATAGTCCGGTACTCCAGGGCTGAGGTAAGAAAAAAAACAAACTAGACCTCAATTTACAAGGTGTGTAAAATTTAGTGTTTGTTTTTTTGCTTTTTTCCTGCAATGCCTTGTCAGTGAAGCGAAAGATTTACTGCATAGGCATTCATCTACAAAGAAGTATACTTCAGCATGATGTTTATTATTGCTTATACTAAACTGCTGATCTCATGAATATCATGCCAGACCTGCAGTGTACACAGACACTACATATGCAAAGGCATAGGAATAGGAAAACAAAAATGTGGATGAAACACATCCCACAGTGAGCAACCAGTAGAGTCCTATACGTAGGGGAGAAATTTTTTTTTATCTCCAGTCAATATCTGTATCACACATTTTACATTCATCACAGCTTGAACACTTTTCAGTAACTTTCATCCATCCATGCGGTCAAGTCCTTCTCTCTCATATAAATATTAATAGCCATATAATCCTCCACAAACAATGTTTACCGCTGTTACAGATTTCTGGAAATTGTGGATCCACTCTACCAACCAAACCAAGCTGAGGACAGTCCTAGAGTGGTTGATAGCTGACTCCTCAGATAAACGGACTGTAGACAGGGAAATAGAAACTGACCCTTGGCTGCAGGAAGAATGGTAGACCCCTACCTATAAGCAGAGCGATTGCCTTGATAGGAGCAGCTCTGCTCTGGAACCTTGGGCCTGACTATCCCTGATGGGGTGAAATTCAGAATCAGGTGAAACTAGCAAACTACGGAACCAGAAGGAACTAGCAACACACAGAGGACCACACAGAAGCAGGAATATATAGATATAGAGACAGAACTGGCAATGATGCCAGCTCAGAAACCCTACAGCAGACCCACAGAGACACAGAAGCATGAGACATTTCACACAGAACCTGCACAGAACGCAGTAGAATGACACTGTTCACACCAGGATTTTACCATGCGGCGGTTGCTGGTCATCACGGGGCGGCGGTGTGCGGGGTCCCGTGGTCGGGGCGCATCCCCCTGACTTGTTGTCCAGCTGCCATGTATGAGCTCCCTTTTATTATGTTCTGTTGGTAGTTGGCTGTCTCCCTCTCTCTGCCCCTGGGTGGAGGCTTTTGTTTAAAGGTCAGGCAGAGACTTGCAATCACTGCCAGTTATTGGTTTCCCTCAGTGTGCTAGCTAGTCTGCCTCTGTTGGTCTCCTGCTTCTGTCATCTTGTCTGCTATACTTTGCTATTATCCGCCAGGTTTTTTCATCTGCCTCAGTTCTGCTTAGTATTGTTTTGTTGGTTATTTACATCTGCCTTTTCTGTCGGTATTCTACCATTTCCATCCAGGTACGCCAGCGTCCCTTTTTTGGTCCCTAGTGAGAGTAGGGACCGCCGCCCAGTTGCCCGCCTGGGGTTAGCCAGTAGTGGGGGCAAGCAGGCAGGGACAGGGGTTGCGGGTGAGATCTAGGGCACCTGGGCTGGCGTATCAAGGGTAGTATACCGTAACATAATAACTGGCCCTTATAATTGCTCTCCAATGGAGGCCATGAGTACCCTCGCAAGTCAGTGGCAGGATTTAGTGGTCGTGATCCCGTGATCCAAGACCTGTCCGGTCGTATGGTGGCCCAGGAGCAGTGGGAGTTAGTGCATGTTTCTGCTGCCCCTTCTATTCCTGAGCCCAAATGTCCTCTTCCTGAGGTGTTTTCAGGGGAGAGGAGCAAGTTTTTTGTTTTTCAGCAGGCATGTATATTGTATTTTCGGATGCAGCCCGGCTCATCTGGCTCAGAATCCCAGAAAGTTGGATTGATTATGTCCCCCTCAGACATGGGCCTACTCCTTACCCGAGAGTTTGGCTTGCCTGCAGTCAGTTGACTTGTTTTTTCGGGAACTTGGAGGTATTTTTGATGAGCCAGACCTTGCAGGGTTGGCGGTATCTCATCTCATATCTCTACATCAGGGGCAGCAATGGGTAGAGGACTATTGCTCTAAATTTAGACAGTATGCAGGTGAAACCTCTTGGAATTATAGCGTCCTTAAAGATGTGTTTTTGTTGGGTCTTTCTGACGCTGTCAAGGATCTACTCATTTCTCATCCCACCCCTGTGACACTCAGTGATGCAATGGAATTGGCAGTCAAAGCTGACAGGAGGCTGAGATCTAGAAAAGAGGAATGTCAGGCCCATAAAACTAGGGAATCCAGCAGACCCACTCCCACTTCTCCCATGCCAACTTCTGGTGCCGAGCCTATGGAAGTGGACCAGCTAAGTTCCGAGGAACGGCGACGGTTCCGGATGACTCATCATCTCTGCCTCTATTGTGGGAAAGCTGGATATCGTGTAGTAACCTGTCCTCAGAAGCGTCTGCAACATCAGTCTGAACTGGCGGAAAACTTCAGATCCTAGAAGATTTTTGGGAGGATCGCCTAGGATCACAGGTACTCCCTATGTTGTTGGTGCCTTGTCAGATTGGCTTCCGGAATTTCACTCAGTCCGGTCAAGCTTTTATTAACTCGGGTGCTGCCGCAAATTTGATTAATTTAAGTTTCGTCAGAGCTCTGATGACTGAATTCTCAGCCTTACAGATTCCCATATGCTTCACTAGTATTGATTCTACCCCTCTGTCTTCAGGTGTTGTACAATGGAGGACTCCCATTTTACAGTTCGCTGTGGGTGTTCTCCATTTTGAGAATCTGTTGTTCCTGGTAATGGAAAGGATGTCCGTTGATGTAGTGCTTGGTATGCCCTGGTTGGCACTGCACAATCCCCGATTTGATTGGTCCACTCGGGAATTGACACATTTGGAGTTGTCCGGTCATAGTCAATTAGCTACTATATCCATGTGTTTAGCAGATACCATATTTATGTGATTTTTTTTACCGTATTTGTCTGATTTTCATGACGTATTTTCCAAGAAACTGTCTGAGACTTTGCCTCCCCATACGGAGTGGGACTGTGGTATTGATTTGGTCCCCGACAGTCCCATCCCTAAGGGAGCCATTTTCAATTTGTCTGGGCATGAGCACGAAGCCCTTAAGTCCTATAGCTCAGAGTCTCTGGCCAAACGACATATCAGGCCATCCAGGTCCCCTGCCGGGGCATGTCTCTTCTTTGTAGAGAAGAAGGATGGGACATTGAGGCCTTGTGTGGATTATCGGGCTTTAAATAAAATTACAGTGAAGAACCAGTACTCCTTGCCCCTGATTCCTGACTTATTAAATCAGGTGGTAGGGGCCCACTGGTTTTCCAAATTGGACTTAAGGATGGCTTACAATTTAATTTGCATCCGAAGACTGCGTTCGACACCTTGCTTGGACATTTTGAATGTCTTGTCATGCCCTTCGGACTTTGTAATGCCCCAGCTGTGTTCCAGGGATGTATGAACGCGGTCTTCCACGACTTCCTGGGGGTATTCTTGATCATATATAACGATGACATTCTGGTGTACTCCCCAGACAGGGATTCACATGTGCGGCACCTGAGGCTGGTTCTGACCCGTTTGCGGAGTACCAACTTTTTGTCTAGTTGGTAGATGCTCGGGCGAATATTAGAGTGTTCGGGATGCTCGTTACTCGTAACGAGTACCACGCGATGTTCGGGTTACTTTCACTTTCATCTCTGAGAGGTTAGCGCGCTTTTCTGGCCAATTGAAAGACAGGGAAGGCATTACAACTTCCCCCTGCGTCGTTCAAGCCCTATACCACCCCCCTGCAGTGAGTGGCTGGGGAGATCAGGTGTCACCCGAGTATAAAAGTCGGCCCCTCCCGCGGCTCACCTCAGATGCGTTGTGACAGAGATCAGGGACAGTGGTATCGTGTTGGAGCTGCTGTAGGGAGAGTGTTAGGAGTTAGTGTAGGCTTCAAGAACCCCAACGGTCCTTCTTAGGGCCACATCTAACCGTGTGCAGTACTGTGGAGGCTGCCTTTTGCAGTGGTGCACATTTTTTTTTTTCCAAATCGGCCGTGCAGAGCATTGCGCCCTGCAGTAATACTACAGGGACAGAAGTGGTGGTTAGGCAGGGAGAGTGTTAGGAGTTAGTGTAGGCTTCAAGAACCCCAACGGTCCTTCTTAGGGCCACATCTAACCGTGTGCAGTACTGTGGAGGCTGCTGTTAGCAGTGTTGCATTTTTTTTTTTTTCCAAATCGGCCGTGCAGAGCATTGCGCCCTGCAGTAATACTCCAGGGACAGAATTGTGTAGGCAGGGCCAGAAGACATATTTTATTGATTGAATATAGGCAGTGGGCCTTTCCTTTAAAAAAAAGGGCAAAAATTCTATTTGGCCTGCCTCTGACAGTCCTCAGCGTTCTGGGTACGTGTGTGCTGGGTGGAGAACGTAAAAAAAATCATACGCAGCCAGCTAAGTTTAACAGCAGGCTTGCGCCAATTTATTTCCTGGCTGGGAAATCACCGCTCTGCTGCAGTTAATAACAGTGCAACACTCTGCAGTTCTGTAAAACACAGCAGGGCCACACAACACATTTATTAATTGATTGAATATAGTCAGTGGGCCTTTCCTTTAAAAAAAAAGGGCAAAAATTCTAACTGGCCTGCAGGCTTGCGCCAATTTATTTCCTGGCTGGGAAATCACCGCTCTGCTGCAGTTAATAACAGTGCAACATCTGCCAGGTCCTTGGAAAGTTTGAGGAGTCTACCCAGGTGGTGAGCGGCGATGCTGCAATCATTAGCGTCACCATTCCTCTGCTATGCCTCTTGAGAAGTTCCCTGCAAAGCATAAAGGCAGATGCTTTGCGCTCGGAAACGGAGGCGGGGGAAGACAGTATGTCGCTGGATAGTCAGAGCACCCTCCTGTCTATATCTCAGCGCGTTGAGGAGGAGGAGGAGGAGCATGAGGAGGATGAGGAGGAGGGGGAAGAGACAGCGTGGCCCACTGCTGACGGTACCCATGCTGCTTGCCTGTCATCCTTTCAGCGTGTATGGCCTGAGGAGGAGGAGGAGGAGGATCCTGAAAGTGATCTTCCTAGTGAAGACAGCCATGTGTTGCGTACAGGTACCCTGGCACACATGGCTGACTTCATGTTAGGATGCCTTTCTCGTGACCCTCGCGTTGCACGCATTCTGGCCACTACGGATTACTGGGTGTACACACTGCTCGACCCACGGTATAAGGAGAACCTTTCCACTCTCATTCCCGAAGAGGAAAGGGGTTTGAGAGTGTTGCTATACCACAGGACCCTGGCGGACAAGCTGATGGTAAAATTCCCATCCGACAGCGCTAGTGGCAGAAGGCGCAGTTCCGAGGGCCAGGTAGCAGGGGAGGTGCGGAGATCGAGCAGCATGTACAGCACAGGCAGTGCAACACTCTTTAAGGCCCTGGACAGCTTTATGGCTCCCCACCAAGACTGTGTCACCGCTCCCCAGTCAAGGCTGAGTCGGCGGAAGCACTGTAAAAGGATGGTGAGGGAGTACGTAGCCGATCGCATGACCGTCCTCCGTGACGCCTCTGCCACCTACAACTACTGGGTGTCGAAGCTGGACATGTGGCCTGAACTCACGCTGTATGCCCTGGAGGTGCTTGCTTGTCCTGCGGCTAGCGTCTTCTCAGAGAGGGTGTTTAGTGCGGCTGGGGGAATCATCACAGATAAGCGTACACGCCTGTCAACCGACAGTGCCGACAGGCTTACACTCATCAAGATGAACAAAGCCTGGATTTCCCCAGACTTCTCTTCTCCACCAGCGGACAGCAGCGATACCTAAGGAATACGTAGGCTGCACCCGCGGATGGAAGCATCGTTCTCTATCACCATCCAAAACGGGGACATTTCTGCTTCATCAATCTGTGTATAATATTCCTCCTCCTGCTCCTCCTCCTTAAACCTCACGTAATCACGCCGAACGGGCAATTTTTCTTAGGGCCACAAGGCTCACTCATATAATTTTTCTAAACAATTTTTATACGTTTCAATGCTCTTAAAAGCGTTGAAACTTTAACTTGAACCAATTTTTCGTTAAACTGGGCTGCCTCCAGGCCTAGTTACCACTTAAGCCCCATTAACCAAAGCGATTAATGGGTTTCACCTGCCATCTTGGTTGGGCATGGCCAATTTTTTCTGAGGTACATTAGTACTGTTGGTACACCAATTTTTTTGGGCACTCACCTACAGTGTAATCATAGTAATTTCTATGTTCTTCGCCTGCACTCATGGTACAGAAAGGTGTGTGGGGTTGGCCTACACTTTAGCTACATAAATGTAACTGTGGCCTTGTCTATACTGCAGCTACTGAAATGTGAAAGAGACTGTTATCTCCCTAAACTGCTGCAATGGGAATGTTACTGGGGCCTGTCTTGAGTGCTACTATTACTGAAATGGAACTAAGACTGCGCTCCCCCTATACTGCTGCTAGTGATATGTTAGTGGGGCCTGTCCCTAATGCTACCGCTGAAATGTTAATAATTCTGGGCTCTGCCTATACCGCTGCTAATGGTTTGTCACTGGGGTGTGGAAGCAGAGGCTTCACAAAGACATGATGGCGGCGAGGCCATTTCCCACCAATGCTGTTACTGTTAAGGTGCATATAACCACGGAGACGTGTAGAGGACACATAGTGCCTCCAAAACATCCCCCTCCTCCTCCAACAATGAAAACATTCTTGGCAAATACCTTTGCATTGGTCCGTCTAGTGGCAGTCCAAGAATTTCACCTTTAACGACACAAGAGAGCACCACCACCATCCCCCCGCCACGGCCCACTTAATCCTGGCCACATTCCAAAAACCAACTACATAAAACCGCGCTACCAGGTCTGCAGTCACCACCACATTACCACCAACGAGGTTACTGTTAAGGTACATATTACCAGTCTGACTGGGGCATGCAGTGTGGGCCGAAGCCCACCTGTATTGTATCTGACGTTAGCTCTGCTGAGTAGGGCACTGCAATGGGATATATTTATGTACCGCCGGTGGCTTCCTGGCACCCACCCATGCTGTGGGTCCACAGGGAGTTGTTACTACATCTGTCCACTTGTAAAGAACCCCAGTCTGACTGGGACATGCAGTGTGGGCCGAAGCCCACCTGTATTAAGCACGACATTACCTCAGCTGTGATGGGCAATGCAATGGGATATTTTTATGTACCACCGGTGGGTTCCAGGGAGCCACCCATGCTGGAGGTGCACACGGAGTTTAACCTACATCTGTCCACTTGTAAAGAACCCCAGTCAGACTGGGGCATGCAGTGTGGGCCGAAGCCCACCTGTATTGTATCTGACGTTAGCTCTGCTGAGTAGGGCACTGCAATGGGATATATTTATGTACCGCCGGTGGCTTCCTGGCACCCACCCATGCTGTGGGTCCACAGGGAGTTGTTACTACATCTGTCCACTTGTAAAGAACCCCAGTCTGACTGGGACATGCAGTGTGGGCCGAAGCCCACCTGTATTAAGCACGACATTACCTCAGCTGTGATGGGCAATGCAATGGGATATTTTTATGTACCACCGGTGGGTTCCAGGGAGCCACCCATGCTGGAGGTGCACATGGAGTTTAACCTACATCTGTCCACTTGTAAAGAGCCCCAGTCAGACTGGGGCATGCAGTGTGGGCCGAAGCCCACCTGTATTGTATCTGACGTTAGCTCTGCTGAGTAGAGCAGTGCAATGGGATATATTTATGTACCACCGGTGGGTTCCAGGGAGCCACCCATGCTGGAGGTGCACACGGAGTTTAACCTACATCTGTCCACTTGTAAAGAACCCCAGTCAGACTGGGGCATGCAGTGTGGGCCGAAGCCCACCTGTATTAAGCACGACATTACCTCAGCTGTGATGGGCAATGCAATGGGATATTTTTATGTACCACCGATGGGTTCCAGGGAGCCACCCATGCTGTAGGTGCACACGGAGTTTAACCTACATCTGCCCACTTGTAAAGAACCCCAGTCTGACTGGGGCATGCAGTGTGGGCCGAAGCCCATCTGTATTGTATCTGACGTTAGCTCTGCTGAGTAGGGCACTGCAATGGGATATATTTATGTACCGCCGGTGGCTTCCTCGCACCCACCCATGCTGTGGGTCCACAGGGAGTTGTAAATGCATCTGTTTCCACTTCTAAAGAACCCCAGTCTGACTGGGGCATGCAGTGTGGGCCGAAGCCCACCTGCATTAAACATGACATTACTACCTCAGCTGTGTTGGGCAATGCAATGGGATATTTTTATGTACCGCCGGTGGGTTCCAGGGAGCCACCCATGCTGTGGGTGCACACGGAATTCCCATTGCGGAGTTGTACCTGCCTGTGACTATATATATAAAAAACGCGGTCTGACTGAGGCATGCAGACACCTTGACAGAATGAATAGTGTGTGGCACATAGATTCCCCATTGCTATTCCCACGTGTGCAGCTCCTGATGGCGGTGGCACAGGATTATATTTCTCATTGCTTCTGTACAGCATTGTGGGCTATCGCCCCGCCCCTTTTAAAGAGGGTCACTGCCTAGCTGTGCCAACCCTCTGCAGTGTGTGCCTGCGGTTCCTCCTCATGGCAGACGCACTTATAAATAGACATGAGGGTGGTGTGGCATGAGTGCAGCTGAAGGCTGCGCAGGGACACTTTGGTGTGCGCTGTGGACACTACGTCGTGCGGGGGGGGGGGGGTTGGGCAGCATGTAACCCAGGAGAAGTGGCAGCGGAGTGTCATGCAGGCAGTGATTGTGCTTTGTTGGAGGTAGTGTGGTGCTTAGCTAAGGTATGCCATGCTAATGAGGGCTTTTCAGAAATAAAAGTTGTTGGGAGGGGGGGGCACTCTTGCCGGTATTGTGGCTTAATAGTGGGACCTGTGAACTTGAGATGCAGCCCAACATGTAGCCCCTCGCCTGCCCTATCCGTTGCTGTGTCGTTCCCATCACTTTCTTGAATTGCCCAGATTTTCACACATGAAAACCTTAGCGAGCATCGGCGAAATACAAAAATGCTCGGGTCGCCCATTGACTTCAATGGGGTTCGTTACTCGAAATGAACCCTCGAGCATCGCGAAAAGTTCGACTCGAGTAACGAGCACCCGAGCATTTTGGTGCTCGCTCATCTCTAATTGTATCTGATCGCGGTGTTCAGTTTGTTGCACAATTTTGGCGAGCCTTCTGTAGAAACCTGGGAACGTCGCTTTCCTTCTTGTCAGCATTCCAGCCACAAAATAAAGGTCAGACTGAACGGAAGAACCAGGATTTAGTCCAATATGTGCGGTTGTTTGCTAGAGAAAAGGCTCATCAGTGGGCAGAATTCCTGCCCTTGGCAGAGTTTGCACTAAACAACCGTACTTGTTCTTTCACTGGGGTATCTCCATTCCTTTGCGTATATGGTCAGCACCCTCACTTCCGTACAGCTATTTCTACTCCGTTGGCCGGTCCTGCAGCTGATGTCGCCACAGATACAGTGCAGGGGGTATGGAAATATGTACAGAAGAACCTGGAAGCAACGGGGGCTCGTATTCAGTTGCATAGTGGGAGGAGTCTGTCAGTATCTGAACCTTACAGGGTGGGACAGAAGGTATATTTATCTGCTCGAAAAGGTATATTTCTGCTCTGCTCCAACTCTATACTCCATGTCCTCCTGCACGCAGGCAAAGCAGTTTTGTATGCAGCAAAATGATTAATGTACCTGCAAGTGACTGGGGACAGGGACGAAAGGGTTAAGAGGGGGAGCGAGCTTAGCTAGCAAGGGGTGGAGCTAGGACAGGAAGTAGAGGAGAGAGAGAGAGCTTAGGGAGAAGATGACAGAGGAGCGACGCGGTGAAGAAGGGAAGACGGAGCTTAACAAGACGTGCTGAGAAGACGCAGTGGAAGAGAAGAGGTTCGGAAGGGAGGACGGCAGAACAGAAGCGGCGTAGGAGATGAGCAGAGGAGGAAGAGGTTACTTAAGCCAGGCGCAAGAAGGAGAAGGTAGGATTGAGTGGAAGACATGGGATCGGACAGAAGAGACAACAGGCAAGCATGGAGGACTTACGGGCAAAGATTCAGGAAGCCGTTTGGCAAGACGGGACCAGGTGGTTGGAAGCGCTGCTAGCAAGCTGCAGGACGGACACAGCGTCGGTGAGGGCAGCAGATCTGGAGGCACAGGAGCAGGAAGCCAGGGAAGAAGTCGTCCAAGAGGGGGAGGCCATGCGGGCATGACCGCAGAGAAGAAAAAAAACCCCAGCCAGACTTAACCCGAGCCTGGCCACTAAGCGCGGGGGCAGAAGAAGCAGCCCGGGCAGAGAGCAGCCGCAGAGAGATGGAAGCCTAGGAGGGAAGATGGCGCCGAATTCAAAGAGAGTGGCGAGAAAACAGAGCGCCATCAGGCGCCGGTCACCACCAGCTGGTGGTCCGGCTAATCAAGGAAGTCGTTCGGTAGCAGCAACAGGGTAGATCATAGCGCTATCGGGCACAGGACAGCTGAAAACAGCGGAGGTAAGCAGCAGCTCGAAAGGGGGGATACCCATGGGAGCGCACGAGAACACCGCGTGGTGCCACAAGATATATCGGTGCCACCATGCAGGGAATAGAGGGGCAGCGTTTAGAGGGGGTGAAGGCCAGGAGGAGAGGGGCCCCGTGGCGGGTAATCGCAGGTCCTCGGCCACGGGTGGGGATCATTTCAGCCTCGTCCGCAGTGTTGCTAGCAGTGCAGGCAGCATTTTTTGCAGCGCAGAAAGGAGGGTAGGGAACAGGGTAAGTGACCCAGAGGACACGCTGAGCTCGGTCTCAGAGCTCAGTCCCAGGAGGGGGGGCGCGCCACGTCCAGCTTTCACAGAGCCCCTATGCAGCTAGTTACTCTAGAGGCAGCGGGTACCTGGATGCCTACTTCCCGGTGGCGGTTGCTGGAGAGTGCCGTGCTCCTAGTTTTCATACAACCCACAACTCCCGCCGCCCCCCCCCCCCCCCCCTCCCGGCACCGCCAGTGCCTCTCACTATTGTTTCATTAACCCCCCCACCATAGGTGGACCCCCTTCTCACAGGGGTTTGACTCCCATAGCCTACTTAGTCGCGCCAGCAGCAGCCGCCAGGGTCAGGGCGCCAGGCGCAGGCAGAGAGAGAGAGGGCCAGCCTGGAACATCGCAGTCAGTGAGGGCTCGAGAGCCTCCGCCCACGGTCAGACAGCAGCCTTTGCCCGGACATGGCAGAAGCCATAGGAGCGGATTGGCGGGGACCACACCCTTGGCAACAACGGAGGTCGGTCGAGTCGGTGAGTCTGTTTACTATAATGCTTGGAAAAATTATATGGATCCTGCAAAAAACACGGATAAAGGAGATTTGGTCACGTTTTGAAATCACTGTTGAGCAAGGTTGATCTTAAGCAAGGGCTTTTAGTGTCCTGCAGTTCGCCAGGGGGCGTGAGCCCGCCTGTGGCTAATGATGGTGTAGTCTCAACAGTGATCGCAGAGGGTGACCCCTCGGAAGGTTTAAAATATGCAGATTTTTTATTCTGCGGTGTGGCCCCCTTGGGGGGGGGGGGATTGTCGGATGAGTTGGTGGAAAAAAATCAAAAAAACTGTGTACATTGACATTTGGTCATTGCTGTCGGTATATCACGTAATGGTTGACATGGAACGATTATCCGAACGGGGATCTGATAAAAAGCCTAAAGTCGCCAAAACGTTTGGCAATTGGCTGCAGGTCTATCTGGTGCTGGCACACGTGACGTGCCAGCATCAGCCCAGCAAGGGCCCGGAACTCATGGTGTACTTGAAAACCATTTATAGCGCATACAAGCTGCACGGGGGTTCAGCTTGGTGGCGCTACGACGAGGATTTCAGGCGTCGAGTATCATGTGTCGGTCATATTAGTTGGACTTCAAAAGCAACGGACGTGTGGATTCAGCTAATTCTAGCGCAGCAACCTCAAAAAACGTCCTTTCCAGGGGGAGCCGTGGAGGCTGGGCAACAGCCACCTGCGGCCTCCCCTCGACCGAATGGCTCTTGTTGGCTTTACAACGAGGGCCACTGTAGAGGGCCACCTGTAAGTTTAGACACGAGTGTTCCATATGCGGAGGACAACACGCAGCGATACGCTGTTTCCGCAAACAGAGAGCCACAGCCTCAGTGGGCGTTGCCAGTGGAGCAACGAACACCAGTGAAAAGCAGTGGGTTGACAGGTACCACATGAAGCAGGAGGCAAAAATTCTTAAGCTAGGTTTCTCGGAGGGATTCGTTATCCCTTTCTTGTACCAACCGGCATCTAACTTATGCCCCAACCTGAAATCGGCATCGGACAATCTTGAACTAGTAAATGAAAAATTGCAGAAGGAGGTTGATTTGGGCTGCATGGCTGGCCCATTTTTGGAACCACCTTTCGCGAACTTGCAGGTTTCCCCACTGGGGCTCGTACTCAAGAAGGAAGTCGGCAAGTTCCATTTGATCCATCATTTATCTTTCCCACATGGCGGTTCAGTGAATGATGGAATTTCCAAAGAGCAAGCAACGGTAGCTTACACGTCTTTTGATTGTGCAGTTCACTTGGTTCAGTCAGCAGGTAGGCGCGCTCATCTGGCAAAGGCCGACATTGAGTCGGCTTTTTGGTTGTTACCAGTACACCCAGATTGCTTCCACTTGTTGGATTGTAGAGTCGACAATCAATTCTTTACAGACATGTGCTTGCCAATGGGATGCTCTATATCATGATACTTCTTTGAGTTATTCAGCTCCCTCCTGGAGTGGATGCTCAAGTATGAGACGGGTATTCCATCGGTGATACATTATTTGGATGATTTTTTGTTTATTGGAACTGAAGTGTCAGGCGATTGCGAATTTTTGTTGACCACTTTTCGGAAGCTTATGAATCGGGCGGGGGTCCCGTTATCAGAAGAAAAAACTATGGGCCCTATGACGCGTTTGATTTTTCTGGAAATCGAGATTGACACGGAAGAGATGGTTTTCAGGTTGCCGGTGGATAAAGTAGCTCGGTTGCGACAGACGGTTGACGAGGTTGCGCGTTGTAAAATAGTTACGTTGTAAAAAAGTTTATTGGTTTTGTTAAATTTTGCGTGCAAAGTGATCCCCATGAGACGCGTTTTTTCCAGAAGGCTATCCTTGGTGACAGTGGGGGCCAGGGAGCCCCATCATTTTGTTCAGGTGACTCGGGGTATCAGAGCAGACTTGCACATATGGAGGGTGTTTTTACAATCTTTCAACAGGCAGGTTATGTGCCCAAAGGAAGATTTGACAGGTGCCGACCTCAGCTTGTTCGCAGACAATGCCGGTTCATTTGGTTTCGGTGTTATTTTCAACAATCACTGGTGCAGGGAACCCTGGCCAGGGTCTTGGATGGAAAAACAGTGGACAAAAAACATCACGTTATTGGAGTTTTTCCCATTGGTAGTCACTTTGGAGCTATGGGGAGCGAAGCTGCAGGATCGTAAGATCTGTTTTTGGTCCGACAATGGCAGTGGTACAAACAATTAATAAGCAATCTTTTGCTTCCCCGTTGGTGTTGGCCTTATTGAGGCACATGGTGTTAAGATGTTTGCAATGGAATATATATTTTCAGGTACAACATGTTCCAGGCTGTAACAATGGAGCGACTGACGCACTCTCTCGTTCACAGATGGAGTTGTTCAGGGAGCAGCACCCACTGGTGGATGCCAAAGGGGTACGTTGCCCTCCTTTCTTATGGAGTCTGGCAGAGGAGAGCTGCTGAAGCTGGTGAAGGCATCAGTCGCGGACACGACCTGAAAAGGTTATAATATGGTTTGGTCAACATAGTTAACGTTTACTGGTGGAAAGGTTGTGGGGTGCGACAGAGCTCAGTCGGCCACGCTGCATATGTTAACATTGTTGGGGTCAAAATGGTTGTCGGGAGTGGCTTTTTTGTTAAGGTTGCACAGAAAAGTGGATGTGACAAAAGATTTTGTCTTCCGACAGATAGTACATGGATCGAAGAAGAAGGAAAGGGGGCGGGTGGATACACGTCGCCCTATCACCTTTGCCCTGTTGAGTAAGCTAATGGAAATCACATGCGTGGATAGGATGGAAACTTTGCTGTTCAGAGCGGCGTTTTTGTTAGCATTTTTGCGGCTTTGAGGATCAGTGAATTAGTACCGGCAAGTAAATTTAAAACCCGTGGTTTAAAGTCCACAGACGTGGTAGTGGCAGACGGAGTGTTAAGAGTGTGCGTCAGAAATTCAAAAACAGACATCTACAGTCGGGGCAAATAGTTGGCCATCAACAGATTGGGCTCAGGATGGTGCCCGGTGGACACGGTTCGGCAATATATCGCCATATGGATACCAAGCGAACAATTTTTGGTCCACGCCTCCGGTCTCCCTCTTACGCATTTTCAGTTTGCGGCGGTCTTGCGTTCATCACTACGGACGTAAGGCTTGGACCCAGCAGAGTTTGGGACCCATTCTTTCCGGATAGGTGCAACTACCATGGCGGATGCATATGGTATGCACGAGGACGGGGTAAAACGGTTGGGAGGTGGAAGTCGCAGGCCTACAAGTCATACGTAAGGCCAGACTTAATTTTAAATTGAGTTTCATGTTTTTCGCACTTAAATTTTTTAGATGCGGGTTTTTTCCTGTGTTTTTCCTCTTTATTTCAGCCGCAGGAACATGGAAGGTTTGGATCGTCAGCCATTCTTATGTATATTGGGCCGAAAAAAGGGCATCGGTTCGGCCATTAGGAAGGAATTTAGGATTGGAGGGAACAACAGTTAACTGGCACAGAATAAGGGGGCTACAATGGCCCAGGCTGCTACAAATTGTTATGAGTATAAGCAGGTGGACCCCTCGAAGAGTTATTCTGGTCGTTCATGCCGGGGGGAACGACCTGGGAAAGATCAAAATGGGCGATATGCTTGTGCTGATGAAGCAAGACATGCTGCGATTTCGGGACTGCTTCCAGGAATCGATTTTGGTATGGTCAGATATCGTGGTACGGCAGTGCTGCAGAGGAGCTAGAGATCCAGAGGCAATCGAGAGGGTACGAAAACTCGTCAATCTAAAGATGTCAAAATTTGTGCAATCGTTGGGTGGCATTGCCGTGCGGCACTGAGAATTAGAAGATAAAGAAAAAGGAGCATTGAGAGAAGATGGGGTACACCTTAGCGAGGTTGACTTCTATCTGGTCTACAGGATGGTGTGGAGGCAGTGTTAGCTCAGGTTGGTGGGGTGGGGCGGAATGCGTCATAGGTGATATGACACATCCCTTGTGGCCTGGAGCTTTCCATGCTGGCTACGGGGAAAGTCGAGGAAGGTTGGCAAGCCCGAAGGAGAACGAGGCTTACGAATGTCCGTTGGTTTGTTACGGACTCATAATTATATCGGTTTATGGCATGGAAAGGGTTTTGATAGTTTAAAGTTATTAAAGAGTTAATATATGTGAAAAATGTTTAATAAAGCTGTGGCCTACCCCACGTTTTTACAGCAAGAAGTCTGATGATACGTTTTTTAAGGTAAGGGAGCGTGTAGGTTAGTTTAGTGTCCCCAGTCCTTTCTGGTATTCATACCCCACCTCCAGCAAGCTAATGTTCTGATTGTTTAATCGAGCACCGCATCAGCCAATAAAAGACAGTGCTCGATTAACCAATCACAGCCATTGAATAATGTCATTCAATGAATGACGGTATTGGTTAATCGAGCATTGGCTCTCATTGGCTCACCTGGCACTCGATTAACTAATCAGAGCATTAGCTTGCTGGAGGTGGGGTATTCAAGCCCCTATACCAGTAAGAACCAGTGTAAGGGACCCCGAAAGCTGTCTGCTTGGTAATTATTATTAGACACCCCCTGAAAATAAGACACTGTGCCTCTTTTGGAATAGGGAATCATTGGGCACCCGCAGGTAATTAAATACCTGCGGATGTCATTTTTCCCTGGGGTGTGGATCGCATGCGTGCGAAAACAACCGCAGCATGCTCCATCTTTATGCTTTTTTCCCCACATGGACAGCTTCCGTGGCTTTCGATGTAGCCAATGGAAGCCGACCGGATCTGCGGCACAGACACAGCAGTCAGCACGTCCATGCAGCGGACCACGGGAACGCAGGAGTTTAGGAAGAAAAAAGACGGCACACCCCCGGCGTCCCGAGTGCGTTCGTTGTGCAAAAGAAAGAAGATCCGACCTGCACGGAGGAGAGCCCACGGCGTCCGGAAAGGTGAGTAATTGTTTTTTTTTTGCCTCATGTCTGCGGGCACGCAAGGAATCCACTGCTCATTCCACACTCAGAATCCGTGCGTGCCCGTGGACATGAGGTCTAAGCAAGTATTTTTATATTTGAGTGGTTATTTACTATATATTTATTATATTGTTACATACATGCTTCGGATTATTTGTGCAGCCACCATTAAAGCTTGGGGCTAGAGCGAGGGACCCGCAGGGACCTTTAGAGGAAGCCCCGCATAACCAAGTGGTTATGGAGCTAAGGGGTTCAAAGAAAGGTGGTGAGATAGGAGGGGGAATAGGGCTGAGTAACGGTGGGATTAATGATGTAGTTGGGGGTGGAGTAGTTTATAAAAGGAGACTATAATAAGTGGGAACGCCATTTTAGGAGAGAAAGAAGAGTGAATAGACCCCCACTGACTACCCACCTATTAGTTGGAAGAAGTGGAATTTTCTGTCATGGCGGCATTGGCAGGTGGGTGTGGGGGTCCTTATAGTTGGTTTTAAATTGGTTGTGGGGGAATTTGGTGGGTTTGGCCTCACTGGTTAATGCTCCCTTCCTCGTTTCATTTGGTGGTGTCTGACGCTCTGGGATTCAGCTAATGGGGGTGGTATATCCCTCCCGGCCTCGGTTATATATATTAGTCACCTAAGGGCGGCTAGTGGTGCCTACAAGCTGGTCAGTACGGCTGTGGGCAAGGTACGTTTTATTATGAAGTATTTCGAGCACCAGATGTTGTATATGCAAGGAGCTCCAACTCATTTTCATGTATATGGTAATTTTTCTGTTAGTATGTTAATAAAATGGCTGCTGTGGCCAACTTTTATGGGTGTGGATATGGTATTTGGCTACAGAGCGACCACTCTAACTTACGTTGGTCATGTAGTATTTTTTGTGTTGTCATTCAATGCAACAGTAGTCACCTGTCTTTTAGTGCTTTTTAAATGGTTTTAATATGTTTAGTCCTTTTAGTATTCATTTTATTAACATTTTACATATGATTTCCATTCATATCTTCTAGTGTTCTGGTGTTATTTGTTGCAGTCCTTTTTCTTTTCTGTTGCAATTTTCAATTATTGCCACTCCATGTGAATAAGCCATTACTTTCTTCCATCTACCTGCTCTTCTACGGTCTGTAGGTTAGCACGAAAAGGAGCAGAGGGAGAAATAAGGGCTATGTCCACCTCCGACTCCTCATAGTGTGCTATAGATTTACAAACTGAAATCTGCAGCAATTCCACATCAAAGTCCACATGTAAAATATAAGATATGCTTGGGAAGTGACGTCAGACGCCAGTAGCAGCGCGCCGAGGCAGAGGCACGAGCGGGGGGTCTGAGGGAGACAACGGACCAGCGGAGGAGCCGATACCGGCGCCCGAAGGTGACAGGAGCCGGCAGGAGGAGTGCAGAAGCGGAGCGGAGCGGGTCTCGGAGCAGCAGCAGGAGGGCAGAGTGACAGGTGGAGTGAGCGGCCGCCGGAGCAGAAGCAGGTGCAGGTGCGGGGGCAGCAATCAGAGACCGGCAGTAGCGGAGGGGACCAGAACGAAGCAGCTGAGACAGGAGGGCAGAGTGTGCTGATAAGTATCTACCTCTACCTCTGTGTGTGTTTGTGAGCTGTGTGTCTGGTGTATCTGTCTGTCTTCTGTGTATCTGGTTAGTTGTGTCTTCTGTGTGTGTGTGTGTGTCTGGGGGTCTAAGTGTTTGTGAGGGGGGGGAAGAAAAAAATAAATTAATTAATTAAAAAAAAAATTTTTGTGAGCGCGTGTCAGCGGGTAAGCGTTTGCGCGAGAGCGGCAGCGAGTGAGCGGTTGCAGCAGCGTGTGAGCAGTTGAGTGGTCGCAGCAGCGGGTGAGGGGTCGCAGCAGCGGGTGCAGCGGTGAGGGGTCGCAGCAGCGGGTGAGGGGTTGCAGCAGCGGGTCAGCGGTTGCGGCAGCGGGTCAGCGGTTGCGGCAGCGGTTGAAGCAGCGGGTGAGCGGTTATAGCAGCGGGTGAGCGGTTGCAGCAGCGGGTCAGCGGTTGCAGCAGCGGTTGCAGCAGAGGGTCAACGGTTGCAGCAGGGTGTGAGAGGTTGCAGCAGCGGGTCAGCGGTTACAGCAGCGGGTCAGCGGTTGCAGCAGCGGGTCAGCGGTTGAGCGGTTGCAGCAGCGCGTGAGCGGAGTGTGAACAAGTCTATCTTCACTACTTCCACAAGTAAATTGTAGATCCCCATTAGGATGAGCTCCATGCCTGGCAATGTCATCCAGTGTGCTACTTGTGCAATGTATGCGGTCCTTGATCAGCCGATCGAGGGTGCATACTGTTGCGCAAGATGCGTGCACGTCGAACATTTAGAAGCCCAAATTCTGGATCTAAATGGGCAACTGGCAACACTGAGAGCCATTGACATCATGGAAAGGAGTTTGGTGCTCACTGAGCAGGCACTCGCTGGGGTAGAGGCGGGGGCGGACGGTAGTACGGAAGTGCAGGGGGAGCAGGCAGTCAGCTGGGTGACAGAAAGAAGGAGGGATAGAGGGAAGAGAACCAGGGAGGCTAGTCCTGAACTGGCACAACCCAACAAGTTTGCACGATTGGCAGATGAGGGGGATGCCATTACAGAGCCAGCACCGCTGCAGCACGACACGCCCTCTGAACGCCAGGGGGATGACTGCTCCAGTGAGACGGGGACGGGGAGCGCAGGGCAGGCTAGACAGGTACTAGTGGTGGGGGACTCAATTATTAGGGGGACAGAGAGGGCAATCTGCCATAAAGACCGGGATCGTCGAACGGTGTGTTGTCTTCCTGGCGCTCGAGTTCGACACATCGCGGATCGGATTGACAGATTACTGGGAGGGGCTGGTGAGGATCCAGCAGTCATGGTGCACGTTGGCACCAATGAACAAGTTAGAGGTCAATGGAGGGCCCTCAAAAATGATTTCAGGGACTTAGGGTCCAAGCTCAGGGCAAGGACCTCCAGGGTAGTTTTCTCGGAAATACTACCTGTACCTAAAGCCACACTAGAAAGGCAGCAGGACCTTAGGGAGGTAAACAAGTGGCTCCGGAGTTGGTGTAAGAAGGAGGGATTTGGGTTCCTGGAGAACTGGGCTGACTTTGCGGTTGGCTACAGGCTCTACCGTAGGGACGGGCTGCATCTAAATGGGGAGGGTGCAGCTGTGCTGGGGGAAAAGATGGCTAGAAGGCTGGAGGAGTGTTTAAACTAGGGACTGGGGGGAGGGCAAAATGAGAAATAGTGGGGTAGCCAGTGTAATTAGCGATCTGGGTCCAAGCAAAGGGAATGGGGGACGAGCAGGGGGTGGGGTTAGTACAGTTAGAACTGATAGATCAGCCATAAGTACGAATAGCAACAAAACAAATTTAAAAAACAAAAAAAATGATATAAATTGTATGATCACGAATGCACGAAGTCTGATCGGTAAAGTGGGCGAGCTTGAAGCAAGAATGACTGATGAAAGTTATGACATAGTCGGAATTACTGAAACATGGCTTAATGATAAGTGCGATTGGGCGGTGAATTTGCAGGGGTACAATCTCTTCAGAAGAGACCGAAGGAACCAGAAAGGGGGAGGGGTATGTCTGTACGTCAAATCGAACTTGAAGCCGAGGCTACGGGAGGATATAGGGGTAGGAGACGAACAGGTGGAATCTCTGTGGGTAGAAATACAGGGAGGAAAAAATAACAAAATCCTGATAGGGGTCTTCTATCGACCACCAAAAGCAACAGAAGAAACTGAAGACTTACTACTAAGGCAGATAGAAGAGGTGTCAAAACGAAACGAAGTAATTATCATGGGGGACTTTAATTACCCAGATATAACATGGGAGAATGAAACCTGCAAATCTCACAGGGGTGATAAGTTCTTGAGAGTAATTAAAGACAATTACCTGAACCAACTTGTGCAGGAACCAACAAGAGGGAGGGCCATTCTGGACCTAGTACTAACTAACAAACCGGAACGTATAAGGGGGGTGCAGGTTGAGGGGCACTTGGGGAACAGCGACCACAATATAATCAACTTCCAGCTGTCAATCAATAGGAAGCCTTATCAGGGAGAGACAAAGAAACTAAATTTTAGTAAAGCAAAATTTGATGAGCTTAGAACTACTATCGGTAACATTAATTGGGACAACATCCTCAAAAATATCAGTACGGAGGAAAAATGGGAAAAGTTCAAAAGGATCCTAATCACCTCATGTGAGCAGTTCATTCCCTTTAAAAATAAAAGAAACTCAACTAAAAGGAAACCAATGTGGCTCGACAAGACGGTAAGAGGGGCAATAAACGAAAAAAAGAAAGCGTTCAAACTACTAAAGCAACAAGGCAGCGAAGAAGCGCTAAAATCATACAGGGAAAAAAACAAAATATGCAAAGATACGATCAAAACTGCCAAGGAGGAAGCAGAAAGACGGATCGCAAAAGAGAGCAGAAACAACCCGAAGCTATTTTTCAACTACATAAACAGCAAAAGGATTTGCAGGGAGAGCGCTGGCCCTTTAAAAAACAATGCAGGAGAAATCATTGATGATGACGAAGGGAAAGCAAATCTACTAAACAGCTTCTTCTCAAGTGTGTTCACCAAAGAAAAGGAAATGCCACACGAGATGCAGGGGAATAAAACGAACCCCTCACAAAATATCTCATACCTAACGCAGGAGGAGGTGCGGAAGCGTCTAAAGAAAACTAAAATTGATAAATCACCGGGCCCAGATGGATTACACCCAAGGATACTAAAGGAACTAAGTGACGAGATAGCTAGGCCGCTATACCTAATATTTCTAGACACTATCAAGACCGGAGTAGTACCATTGGACTGGCGCATTGCCAACGTGGTTCCAATTTACAAAAAAGGGAGCAAAAGTGAGCCTGGTAACTACAGGCCAGTAAGTCTCACTTCAGTAACGGGAAAAATTTTCGAGGGGATTCTGAGAGACGCCATCGATGAGTACCTCAAGGAGATTAAGGGAATAACTCCTCACCAGCATGGATTCATGAAGGGTCGCTCATGTCAGACAAATCTGATCAGTTTCTACGATGAAGTAAGCTCTAAGCTGGACCAGGGAGAATCTATTGATCTTGTATATCTGGACTTCTCTAAAGCCTTTGACACCGTGCCACATAATAGGCTAATATACAAAATGAGGCAGCTCGGACTGGGCGAAAACGTGTGTAAGTGGGTAAAAAATTGGCTCAACGATAGAAAGCAGAGGGTGGTAATAAATGGTTCGTACTCTGATTGGACCACAGTCGCTAGCGGGGTGCCACAGGGTTCAGTATTAGGCCCCACTCTGTTCAACATATTTATTAATGACCTGATAGAGGGGCTGCACAGCAAAATATCAATATTTGCAGATGACACAAAATTATACAATATAATTAATGCAACGGAGGACAATGTGCGGCTACAAACGGACCTGGATAAGCTGGGGGCTTGGGCAGAAAAATGGCAAATGAAGTTCAATGTTGAAAAATGTAAGACTATGCACATGGGCAGGAGGAACGGATGTCACAAATATTCACTTAATGGGGTACCGCTGGGGAAAAGTGATATGGAAAAGGATCTAGGGGTATTAGTGGATAATAGACTAAACTGGAGTAACCAATGCCAGTCAGCTGCTGCAAAGGCAAATAAAGTCTTGGGGTGCATTAAAAGAGGTATAGGAGCGAAGGACGAGAACATTATCCTTCCATTATATAAGGCACTTGTCAGACCTCACATGGAATACTGCGTACAATTCTGGTCACCGGCGCTCAGGAAAGATGTCACAGTGCTTGAAGGGGTTCAAAGAAGGGCAACTAAACTAATACATGGAATGACAGGACTGGAATACCCACAGAGGCTATCCAAATTGGGACTATTTACTCTAGAAAAAAGAAGGTTAAGAGGCGACCAAATAACCATGTATAAGTACATGAGGGGACAACACATGGATCTCTCCCGTGATCTGTTTACACCCAGGACCACAAAGGTAACAAGAGGACATCTGCTACGATTAGAGGAAAGTAGGTTTCATCACCAACATAGAAAGGGGTTCTTTACTGTAAGAGCAGTTAGACTGTGGAACTCTCTACCGGAGGAAGTGGTGATGGCAAAATCGATAGAGGAGTTTAAAAGGGGACTTGATGTCTTTCTGGAGAAGAAGTATATTACAGGATATAAATATTAGGTTAAGGGTCAATCCTGGTATACAGGCAGGTAGGAACTATTAGGGGTTGATCCAGGGAACAGTCTGATTGCCATTAGGGAGTCGGGAAGGAATTTTTCCCCCAAAAGGGCTAATTGGCTTCTGGCCTTGGGGTTTTTTGCCTTCCTCTGGATCAACACAGTAGGATAGACAGGCTGGACTAGATGGACAATGTCTTCATTCGGCCTTACATACTATGTTACTATGGTTGTAGGTAAGCGTAGAATTCCATGTAGGTGAGTTGGCAGTACCCCATTTGGCAGAGCTGCAGGATGATGTGAACCTTGTAGCTGTCTCTCTAGCTGTACTCCCTTCAGCTTTGTTCTCTCAGCGACGTCCATTCTGGTGCATTATGGAGCTGCGCTTCTTAGATATCGTCTGCCTCCTTTCTTGTGCCAATATCCCTCTCTGACAGGCACAGATTCTCCAGGAGATGTTCTCCACGGCTCCTCAAAGTCAACTCTTCACTCCTTTGGCAGTCCTTTCTCTCGGCAAATGCAGTCTCTCTTAAGGCTCAGCACCACAGGAACTGTTTTCCAGCTGGTAGTTTTCTATGATCTCAAGTCCTCTAGATCTTCAACATGACCTCTGCAACTAATGAGAAGTTGCATACAACACTGCATAAATACACAAACTGCAATAATATATGACAGCCAGTAGAGATCGCACTTATACCATCCAAATTACATAACTATAGGAACTAGAACAGAGCTCAATACAGCACAAACTTGAACCTGGGATCCCTCCTTACATTTATCTTAACACAGGAAAAGTCATTGTATAGCAAATGAAAGGGTATTGGTATCCATCCATCTGCCTGAGGCTGGATTCACACGAACGTATATCGGCTCGGTTTTCACGCCGAGCCGATATACGTCGTCCTCATCTGCAGGGGGACACGGGGGAGGATGGAAGAGCCAGGAGCAGGAATCGGGGCAGGGCTATTTCTCGGAACTTAGCCCCATCCCCGTCCCGCCTCCTTTTATTGCAAATAGTGCAGAGGGGTGGAGAGGAGGCAGAGAGGGGGTGGGAGCTCAGTTCCTGCTCCTGGTTCTTCCATCCTCCCCCCCCCCCCCCCCCCCCGCAGATGAGGACGACGTATATCGGCTCGGAGTGAAAACCGAACCGATATACGTTCATGTGAATCCAGCCTGAAGCTGTGGAACCTAATGCCTTCCAATGGGCAAATATTACAGCAGATCATCCGCACAGGTTATGATCGCGGAGTCCGCAATTTCAAATCCGTTCATTTGCAGGCAGCCTTTAGGTATGTTAAGCAAGTCGTGGCACAGAAAGCTATGTTAATGTCCTGGGTCAAGTTAAATCTGGCTACATCTGTATGTGGATACAGTGATTTTTACTTCAAAAAATGCAACTGTGAAAAACCCCACAAAAACATGGGGCCTTAGGCCTCATGCACATGAAATTCGACCGCATTAAAAATATGAGCCAAGTGGAGAGGATTAAAAAAAATCTTCTTCACGTGCTGCGAAGACTTTCGACAACAAATCCGCAGCATTTTTTAAAATGTTGCAGATTTAAAATCTGTAAAATCTCTTTTTATTTTTTTACATTTATGCTGCAAAATTCAACCCTCGAAATACAAGGGTTAAATATTGCAGCAGATTTGCAATTAAAACTGCGGCCAATTTCACACCACTGACCACTGCAGCAGAAAACCCACAGCAAATACGCCACGTGTGAAGGTATCCTTACAGCATGGGGTCTTTACTGTTCCTGGTAATGGCCATCGATTTCATATGGAGGTTTTTCTGTCCGATTCTGTACCAAACCCACTGTCATGTCATTTCTTGATGCTCAACGTGTTGGAATTTCCGCAGACAGATTCTGCCCACTGACAGGGCTAAATCCACGTATGCATTCGTGTCACAAATCGCACCAGAGAGACGTAGATTGTGAAGTGGTTTTAGAGATGTAACATACCCTAAGGCCGCTTTCACATGGCCTATAAAATCGTATGAGATTTGTGCGTGGAAACGTACAAATATAAACCCCATTCTTATGCATGTGGTCATACACAAGAGCGATATTTTTTCCCACACTGCATCGAGGTGTAAAATAAACGGCATGTCCTATCTTTGGGCATTCCCTCGCAGCGAATCACCCATTGTTTTCCATGAGGCCGGAAAAAGCATTGCACAGGGTGCAAGATTTCCCATTGTTAATGCCTCCCTACTTTCCCGAAGTCATGCAAGGCGTTTTTGACAAAAAAAAAAACGCCTCTCAGAGGGGAAAATCGCGGAGCTAAGTTCCCGAGACTTAGCTCCGCCCCCTCTCATGGCAAATAGTGGTGAGGGGCATAGTGAGGGCGGGAGCTCAGTGCACAGCTTCCAGCTCCCCCAGCCTCCTCCCCCTGCAGAGAGGGATGCTGTATATCGGCCGGCGTGAATACCCGGATGATATACGGTTGTCTGAATAAGCCCTTAGACTGGATTCCCATGACGGTATTTGCTTGTGCAATATGTACTAAATAGAACCCATTGCTTTCAATGGGTTTGTTGGCAGGCCTGTATTTTCTGTACGCAATTCCATTGCACAAAACAATATGCAAAATGGTCTATTTTTCTGCGCATTTGTACAGGAAAAGAATGGATCTTCAACTTAAACCAATTGGCCATTTCAATGGCTGAGAGCATCGGTGCATTTTTTTTGTGCGCGTGAAAGAAGTGCAGTGAAAAACAGTTGTGTGTGTAAATATTGAATGCCTCATGCGCAAGTATACATATGCTTTCGTAAATCCAGCCTAAGGGGGCATTCACACAACCGTATATCGGCTGGGTTTTCACGCCCAGCCGATACACGGCATCTCTCTCTGCAGGGGGAGGAGGCTGGAAGAGCCTGGAGCAGTCTCTGAGCTCCAGCCCTCTCTCTGCCTCCTCTTCATCCCCCTGCACTATTTTCAATAAGGAGAGGCCGGGCAGGGGCGGAGCTAATTCCCAGAACTCTTATTCCTCCTCTCATTGCAAATAGTGCAGATGGGCGGAGAGGGGGTGGAGAGGGGGCGGGAGCTCAGTGCACTGCTTCTGGCTCTTCCAGGCTCCTCCCCCTGCAGAGAGAGACGCCGTATATCGGCTGGGCGTGAAAACCCAGCCGATATACAGTCGTCTGAATGCAGTCTAAGGCGGTGTTCACACATGGCGTTTTTTGTTGCAATTTTCAATTGCCCTTATTCAATAATTAAAAAATAATTTAAAAACGCTTTTAAAAAAAAGGATTTTATGAAAAGCGCATGTGTTATTAAAAAATGTCTAAAATACAGAAGAAATGCAAACCTCTCCATTATACTTTCTCTCTGTACGTTCCACTCCTGGTTTTGGCTCACAAAATACCGAGGCAAAATATGTCCGTGTGAAAGAGCCCTGAAACGCGACGTGAGAACGCAGCCAACGACGAGGCCACGCGGGGCAGCAAAGACGTGGCTGAAAATCACTGATGAAACAGCAGTTTTCTGACAAAATCAGTCAGCGCTGAACAATCAATTTACAAACCACAGCTATTTTTGTCAGTATGGCGACTGCCTCAATGTCACCCCATGGGACCACAGCTTTAGGCCAGCTTCACATGGGCGTAATTGCACATGCAAAATTGGCGTGTGCAATACGCTGACGATAGAACCCGTTGATTTCAATGGATTCATATATATTTCCATATATTGCCAGTTCTATTTTTTTGCGTATTTGCGCACCAAAGGTCCTCATAGGAAGTCAATGAGGGGTGCGCAAATGTGTGTGCAATATGCAAGGAGATGCGCAAAACTCTGCATAATTCTGCTGGAAAAAGAACATCTGGAACTGATTAGACATTTCAATCAGTACGTTTGTTTGCCACCCGTAAATGACCAGAAAAGGTGTAGTAAATATGCCAATGCGCACAGAAAAGCCTTGTCCATAGTGCTGAGGGTGCATTCAGACCAGCGTATATCGGCTTGGTTTTCACGCCGAGCCAATATACGATGTCCTCCTCTGCAGGGGGGAGGATGGAAGAGCCAGGAGCTGAAACTGAGCTCCCGCCCCCTCTCTGCCTCCTCTCCGCCCCTCTGCACTATTTGCAATGAAAAGAGGTGGGGAGGGGGCGGGCCAATGTAAAAAGGAGACCGAATTAGCCCCGCCCCCGTTCTGCCTCTCCCCATTGCAAATAGTGCAGAGGGGCGGAGAGGAGGCAGAGAGGAGGCAGAGAGGAGGTGGGAGCTCAGTTCCTGCTCCTGGCTCTTCCATCCCCCCCTGCACATGAGGACAACGTATATCGGCTCAGCGTGAAAACCGAGCCGATATACGTTCGTGTGAATGCAGCCCCCGGCGCACAATTGCACGTACGCCCATGTGAAGCCGCTCTCACTTTCTCCACACAACAACATTTAACCCTATAATTCATCATCACAACAGCTGAATCCGCTTGATAAATTAGCTGGAGGAAGCCCCCTGCAGCTCCAGGATCCAGAGAAGAGGCCTCTGTGCTGCTTCAGGTGAGCGCGGCGTGGTTGCTGCCATGCTTCAGTATAAGGGCGAGCACCCACTGGCGTTTTTTTACCTGCGTTTTGCGTTTTTCCTGCACAGGCATAGAGATAACATGTGTTCCTGTCCACTGGCGTTTTTTTTGCGTTGCGTTTTTAACATAGGAACTGTCAGTTGCATATGTGTCCTTATTTTTCTCCTAATGCACCCATGAAAGTCAATGGAAATTAATGGAAAAGCCGCGAAAACGCCGCAAAAAACGCGCGGAAAAATCGCGGGAAACGCGGCGAAAACGCGTTTTTTTCCCGCGGAAAACGCAAACGCCAGTGGGTGCTCGCCCTAAGGCCGACTCACACAGACGGGTTTGCACTCAGAATAGAACCCATTGGTTTGTACATACAAAAACAAAACACAACATCATCTCTTTTGGTGCGCATTTGTGCACTAAGGGCATTTCATTGGGGGCTAATTATGGCTGCGCAGCCTTTTAGATTATGGTGTGAGTGGTCCCTGACAATACAAAAATTGCAATTAAAAGTGCAGATATGCGCGTGATACTGTGACCTTCGCTGTGCAAAAAGTCATGCTGTTGCATGTTTTTGTACTTGCGCTCGTGTGAAGAAGCCCTAATGTGTACATTGTGGATGCATCTGCTTCTATCCTAAGGATTCCCTCACATGGGCGCAGGTCGCCCATGTGTAATATGTGCTGCTTCCAGCCCATGGCTTTCTATTGGGCCGCTCTTTCATGGGCTTTATTTTCATGCGTGGGAAAAAAAATACATCCTGTCCTTTTCTGGTGCGTAATATGTGCAATATAGGCTGGGGGGGGGGGGGGGGGTTAGCATATGTATGTAATTGCTGTGCATTTTTTGCGTGTAATAGGGGGACACATACACCCGTGTGAGTGCGCCCTTAAGGACCTCTTATAGTTGGGATATGATGTAGCGTGATGTACTCCCTGCTTATAACGCCTCTAAGCTGTTGTCCTTAAGGTGCAGCATGCCAAGAACCGTCCTTCACCCACACTACTCCCAACAATGAAGGTTCTCCTCTTTGTAGTGTTTGCGCTCGGCTTGGATTCTACTGGTAAGAGTCATTAACCCTGTTTATTTTGTTCTTTCTTCTTGCAATAACTTCATTAACCCCTTAAGGATTATTCCTTTTTTTCGCATTTTCATTTTTTCCTCCCACCTTTTAAAAAATCAGAATGCTTTTATTTATCCATCTACGTTGCTGTCGGAGGGCTTGTTTTTTTTCACTGGTACAGCTTACAGACTGCAACAAAAATGACTGGATAACTTTATCCCATGGCTCAGTACGATTACTACAATACCAAATTTATGTTTTTTTTTTTTCTTTTTCAAAAATATTTAATTTTTTAAATTATTTTCTGCCAGCATCCTCTAACAGCCATAACTTTATTTTTCCATCGACATAGTTATGCGAGGTCTCATTTTTTTGTGGGATGTCCTGTTTCTATTGATACCAGTTTAGAGTACATACAAGTTTTTTGGTTTTTTTTTACTACATTCACCGTGCAGGGTAAATAATGCATTATTTGACTGGCCTTACCAACACCAACCATACCAAATATGTTTTATTTTTTAGATTCTTTTCATAAATATGGCAAAAGGTTTTTTTGTTTTTTGTTTTTTTTTTAGCTTTTCTTACTTTAGTTTTTCTTTATAATAATTAGGGGGCAAGAACTTGCGATGCTTTGATCGCTCCTGCAATATGATGTAATGCTAGAGCATTGCATCATACTGCGCTCTGACAGGCATTCTATTAAACCCTGCCACAGGCATGGCTTGATAGACACTTGTAATGGCAGCCCTGGGGACTCTCTGAAGGCCTCCGGCTGCCATGAAAACCTGCGATCTCATATGGGACCCACTGTTAAAGGGTTAACAGCACAGATCATCGGCTCGGCTAATCGGAGCTGTTGCTGTTGCGTGTCGGCCGTATAAAACAGCCGGCATGCGCGTTGTTTGGAGTGGGATTGACCCCCAATCCATCTCCATACACAACCTGAAGACTTATTCACATGGACGTATATCGGTCGGGTTTTCACGCCCAGCCGATGTACGCTGCCCCTCTCTGCTGCTAGTGTGCTGATCTCCTGCCCCCTGCCACTGTTTACAATGGAAGGGAGCTAAGCTCCACCCCTCCCATTGCAAACAGTGGTGAGGGGCGGAGAGGGGGCAGGAGATCAGCTCCCGCCCCGCCTCCTCCCCTTGCAGAGAGGGGCAGCGTATATCAGACGAGCGCTGAAAACCCAGCTGATATACGTCCATGTAAATAAGCCCTGAACCTGCAGGATGTCAATGTACCCCCTGCGGTATTAAGGGGTTAAAACCAGTTGACTGCCCCTCACATTTCTTACAATCACAGGAAACCTACAGTGCTTTCTGAAATTAAGACAGGGTCTTGCATCTTTTAGAGCAAAAATTAATATGGGTTGGATTCCGCATGCAGGAGTCCTGCAGCGGATTCTGGACGGTGACCCTGCGTACCTCACTAAACTGTACTGCGGAGGACCGTGGGGGATCGCAGGCGGTCGTATTCAGTACAGTTTTTATTTTTTGTTAGTATTTCTCGTGCCATTGCTTAGTGATGACTCGGGTCCTCGCAGCACACAGACAATGTTAACTGCGTATGGGTTGTGGGTTGGACAATGGAGGCTGTCCACACGGATTTCACAGAAAAATAAAGTTGCAATTTATCTTGCGCTCGCCGAAAAATTTTAACTACATGCCTTCTTTAATGCCTGCGTTTTGCCCTGGAATCTGCAATACAAATCTAGTCGTGGAAGACCCGCCTTAGGGCTTATTTTCAGGGGATATCTTATTTTTTCATGAACAACAATCTACATTTATTCTTGAACAAAAAAATAGACATTCAAATATAGTCATGTCATCACAGTCTGGATATACTGTAGTAGACCCCCCCCTCCCCCCTCTGCTGTCTGTGAGAGCCCAACACTTGCCAATTCTTACTGCTTTGGGTGCGTGGGGTCTTTGGAGTACAATTCCTTTGGGCGTGTCTGTTCTTGGTGAAGGGTCGATCGGTCCTGCTGCATTCTATTGTCAATTGATTTTACTTTTTTTTTTTTTTTTACATGTATAGCTGCCAGAAAACTATGTTTAAATTTACTTTTTTAGGAGCTGGAACTAGGGCATATTTTTAGAGTAGGGCTTATATTTCAAGCATCCTGAAAAATCACACTAGGGCTTATTTTCAGGGCAATGAGGTAGTGCAAAACTGTATCTGCTATTACAGAATTACCATAGCATGTGCTCTACCCCAGCAAAGGGGAAAATAAGTTTATGGGATAACAAGTCCTATTGAGGGATCATTCACACGGCCGTGTTGGACAGTATGCATTGTATATGGCGAGCTGAATATCAGTTGCAACAAATGTCATCTGGATAAAGGATGGCCTTACGGATTTGTCTATAACTGAAAGCTCCCCTGAGGGTGTTTGTGTTTTGTTTTTTTCCCAGTCCTGGTGCTGTGTTGTATAGACTGTACACAGAGAATGCCAGATCCTGCTATCTAAATGCCTATAACACAAACCTATGTAAAATCATCAGTGTACAGAAAAAGTAAGCAGTGGGGATATGACTGCTGTAGCTACAGCACAGTAAAGTAACTTGTGTCAGCTGCAGGTAGCGTCTGTATGAGTCCTCCTCCCTACACTTCAATGAGACAGATTATCTGTTCTAGATGCTAGCGTCTTCTGTTAATCATTGGACAGCAAGCTAAGAGGAAGGGAGACCCCTAGTGGCCAGCACTTGAGTACTACAGTTTTTCTTTTTAAACGCACAAAAAAAAATAAAAAAGTTTGGCAAAGTAAGCTGCACGTCTGCTAGTTATTGTACTGACTATCATATAAGCAAAAGTTGTTTGAAAGATTAGTGCCCATTTAAATGTGTGTGCATGTATTTCTTTTCTCCATATAAAGGGTTCAGCCTGGTTTGTATGCGGTGTACAAGCACAACTGCAGCGTGCTCCGAGAGCCTGAGGAACTGCACTGAAGAAGAGTTATGCATATCAACAGCTACTCGGACTACAGCTGCTGGTAGGGGTCTCAATGTAACTATCCAAAACTGTAGTGCGCTTTTTAACCTCTTAGATGCCACAGTCAATAACATGGCATCTAAGCAATTACAACCACTGCAACACAATTGAGGGGTACCCGAGGGGTTGTTATTGTATTTACTTTGCTTTAATAATTTTAGATTTTTTTTTTTCTTCTAAAATTAGTAAATGAAAGATTTAATTTTCTGCCGCTATCTTCTGGCAGCCATAACTTTATTTTCGGAAATAGCTGTGTGAGAACTCCTCTTGCTGGACATCCTGTAGTTTCTAATTGTTCCATTGTTTGACTTTTTGATTGCTTTTCATTAATTCTTTTTTCTTGGTGATGGGGTAACTGAAAAGTTTTGTGTTTTTGTCTTATTGTTCTGACTATGTTCACCATGTGATATAAGTGTTACTTTCATAGATTGAACTGTTATGGATGCGGTGATTCCAAATATGCTTTTATTTTATTTTTTTTATGAGAAAGACAATTTAACTTTTTTATTTATGCAATTATTAATAGTTTCTTTTCGCTTATTTTTTTTTCCCCCATATGAGACTTAAACTTGCGGTCATTTGATTGCTTCTACAGTATAATATAATGTGATAGTATTACATTAAACAGTATTTTGATAAGCACATCTTGACAGGCATTTATTCATGGCAGCCCTGGGTGTCTTCAGAAGCGTATTTGGGTCAATGTTAATTGACGGACAGCACACAGACCCATTATAGACTATAGGACTACTCATACTGCTTTTAATTTTCTCAAGGAGGACTGATGGTCCATGTGAGAAAAACTCATTGCATGTCCTAATTCTTGTACGTTTCACAAACAAGAATTAGGACATGAAAGTCAATGTGCGGCCAGTCCATGTATTAAACAGCATGCAGAGAGGTGTCCAATGCAAGTTGCAGCCAAATCTCCCAGTGTGTGCCTGGCCTAACACTCGCAGAAAGTGGAATAAAGTGTGATCAAAGCCATATGTAACCCAGAATGGTACCGATAAAGATATGTTCACAGGGGCTGGAAAAATACAGAAATGATGATTATACTTATGTGAGCATAGTAGGAACAAGAGCAATTGGTAATAGAGATGAGCGAGTATACTCGCTAAGGCACTACTCGCTCGAGTAATGTGCCTTAGCCGAGTATCTCCCCGCTCGTCCCTAAAGATTCGGGGGCCGGCAGGGAGCGGGGAGGAACGGAGGGGAGATCTCTCTCTCCCGCCCGCTCTCCCCTGCTCCCCGCCGCAACTCGCCTGTCAGCCGCAGCGGTCCCCGAATCTTTAGGGACGAGCAGGGAGATACTCGGCTAAGGCACATTACTCGAGCGAGTAGTGCCTTAGCGAGTATACTCGCTCATCTCTAGTAATAAACAATATGAGTTTCACTTTATGGGTACATAATACTGAGTGCACGAACGTGGTTCTCTGTTCATTATTTACTACAACCAATAAATTCATACAACATGAATGACATTTGCAAGAGTTAAGCCAGGCTCTCCTGAACCATTTGAATTCCGTGAACATATTTCTGCAGCGGAAGACCTGCGCATGACCGCGGAAAAAAATTGCATGTGTGTTCGGTTTTCTGCACGGACGTACCCTGTATTGTTTGTGTGGTAGAACGCAAGCAGGGAATGACGTCAGAAAATTGTCCAACCTCCTGGAAACACCCTTCCATCGCTCAGGTGACCGCCCAGGGACACTCTTGTGCTGTCGTGGAGACAGCTGTTCTGAGAGCCTTCAGAATAGGATACTGCTCTCCAGGCTTGGCTGGTTTAGAATACTTTTTTGCAAGTAGTATAAACCACATTATTAAAAAAAAACGTATTCCTGTGGAGGAAGAGCCCAGAAGAACAAGCAAAGGTTGCAGACAGCAAGCTGGATGGTGTGTTGCTCCCCTGACTCTGTCCTGCATTGTCTGCACACACATTCTCCTTCTTTATACCATTTGTTATCTGGTCTCCTAGAAACATGCGTACGAATCTGCATCCATACACAATTTAATTTCGTATGCACTGCGGATCAATGCATACATAGAGATCAATGGCGCTCCTACGCACATCTGCGGTAAAATTCAGCCTGCTGCGATTTTGCTTTCACTCACGCAATCCGCAAGTGTGAGTGAAGCGGCGAAAGTCAACGCATTTGATTGACCGTGTATCATTCATGCAGATGTGATGGTGGTATCCGCAATTCAAATCCATTTATGTGAGATTAGCCGTAGACTGGTGACAGTGTAACACAGTCCTTTTGAGCAAGCTTGTTGCGACACGATTATGAACACGCTATAACGAAGCGCTGCATCTGTACTCCCAAGACAGGGTTGTTCTCTTTTTCCAGATGCTATGCTCTCAATCAGGGATGTGTCCCACAATGCCCTTAGTCCTGGCAGTGCCATCTCTTATCAGGTCTGTGCCGTCAGACACTCTTCACATGAGCATCTCTCTAGCCCTTACACCACTTCATGCTGAGCTCTAGAGACTGTAGGACCTGTGGGTAGTCCTTTACATTACACTGCACCAAAAAAGCATATTTTCCACTCCATATGCATGTAGCCTTAAAACTACAATTCACCCCCTAAAAGCAATCCTCACACAGCTCCATTAAGTGAAAGAATAGGTATCGCACGTCGAATATTGTGATTGTTCTCAGCAAGAGAAACAACGTAATCTTGTAGATATGATACCTTTTAATGGCTAACAAAAATACATGATGTAATAATAGCGAGCTTCCGAACCAACGCAGGGTTCTTCTTTAGGCTTATGGATTGGATCTGACGTCGAATATTGTGACACATAGCAGATGCTTTGATTTCAAGTTGGTTTTACAAAAAAGATATACACTTGCTATTGGGTGTCGCACCAACTGCACCACTATCTGGGCACAGCTTCCCAGATAGGGGCCAATAGGAATTTGAGAATGGAGTAATGTTAAGCAGGTGATAAAATTGTAGACTACTGCAGGTGCTGACGGCAACGGCCAAGATTGCCCCAAGTCCTCCCTGTCGCACCATCTTCTGGAAATGTACTTTGTGCCTGACAATTGTTGTATGTTACAACTTTAATGAAGTTACAGTAAACGGACATTACCAACCGTTCCCGGTTAGTCCGGAAAGTATCCCTGTTTGTGGACTATTCTATTTCACCATCAAAATTCACGGCAGAGGACGGAACGTTTGCGTCATGAGTGACGAGACAATTTCAGATAACCTCCGGTTACACTTTCCCTGTGACCTCCCCCAGAAGTAACTTGGACAGGTCCACAGCTGCCCCTAGGGGAGGAGATGGTAGCGCCACCGTGACGGGCCCTCATCTGCCTCGTCATCTCCTTCGCTATGGGCATGCTCCTTTGACGCTGCACAAGATATGTACCTATACTGTTTGCACTTAAAAGAACATGGAGTACGTGCTGTAGCAGGTTTATACATCCGGTAGAAATTATGGTGCTACGGGTACACAATTCCTAGTTATTGGTAGGATCATTTATGGTAGTATGGATTAATATGATTAGTATAGAAGAGATCATTTGTGTAGATCCACATAAAATATAAAACCATGTTCATGTATATAAACACCTTATTTTAGTATACAAATGCAGAATATATATAAATACGATTTTTAACATGTGAATCGTGGATTGCTTTTTATTACATGGGGGGAGGCAAACAAAAGAAAAATAGCAATTATGACCATGAATTTTGTGTGCCGATTGTCACGTGCAAATGGCCCTTAAGCCACTGTCTTAGATGTATGTGACGGTTTAAAGTACATTGGTTACTGCTGTAAAAAACGTATTGGTGCTCACGAAATGGTTAAATGGGAGTGGTATGCTACTAAATGTCAGGGATTGGGGGGGTGGGGGTGAGAATCTTTCACCAACCCTCCTACACTGCTAACTATGTATAATGGTATGCCCATATGCGAACATAGGATATAAGAGGAGCCAGCTAAGAAAATCTATGGTCAACTGTGCAGCCCTGAGAACTTGTATGACCTGTACTGTAACTTGCAATACTCGCACTGCTGCTCTATAGAGATATATTACACACAGGTTTATGCCACCTTTCTAAGATGTCACACAACTGGTTATTATACTAGACGTCTTAATTTAGGAGGAGTGTGCGGCGTCTTGACTCTCTAAACATAGACGTTCCAGTCTGGTGTGAAAACTTCTCAGCCTGCCCTGACCCGAGTCCTTGTTCATGGGGCCAGTAGTCGTAGTACTGCCTATAGGAGGGCAATATTTTAGTAGTTGCATTTCACTTGGGCCACTGGGTCAGTGGTTGTTTGTGTCTTTTTTCTTTACTTAATATTATTTTTTTTTAATGAGTTTTAATTAGAGATGAGCGAACGCGTTCGTCCGAGCTTGATATTCGTGCGAATATTAGGGTGTTCGGGATGTTCGTTATTCGTAACGAACACCATGCGGTGTTCTGGTTACTTTCACTTCCTTCCCTGAGACGTTAGCGCGCTTTTCTGGCCAATTGAAAGACAGGGAAGGCATTACAACTTCCCCCTGCAACGTTTAAGCCCTATACCACCCCCCTGCTGTGAGTGGCTGGCGAGATCAGGTGTTCGCCTAATATAAAAGTCGGCCCCTCCCGCGGCTCGCCTCAGATGCGGTGTGAGTTAGATGAGGGACAGTGCTGTTTATACCGGAGCTGCTGTAGGGAAAGAATTGGTAGTTAGTGTAGGCTTCAAGACCCCCCAAAGGTCCTTATTAGGGCCACTGATAGCTGTGTGTTGGCTGCTGTTAGCAGTGGCATTTTTTTTTTTCTCAAAATCGCCTCTGCAGACCGTTGCACCTGGCATTAGGGACAGAAGTGCTGCATAGGCAGGGAGAGTGTTAGGAGTGAGTGTAACCTTCAAGAACCTCAACGGTCCTTTCTAGGGCCATATTTATCCGTGTGCAGTACTGTCCAGGCTGCTGTTAGCTGTGCTGCATTTTTTTTGGGCTTCTCAAAATCGCCTCTGCAGAGCATTCCACCCTCCATTGATACTGCAGGGAAAGAATTGTATAGGCAGGGCCACAACACAGTTATTATTCATAGAATATACGCAGTGCTGCCTGTTGGTGGGAAAAAACTGAAAACAAATCTATTTGTCCAGCCTCTGTCCGTCCTAACGCCTGTGGACACGTGTGAGCTGCGTGAAAAACATTGCTAAATCATACGCACCCAGCTACGCTTTACTGCTGGGTTCGCCATTTGCTTTCCTTAATTGGGAAAAAAAATACCTGCTCTGCCAGAGTTATAATAACTCTGCTACCCTCACGTTCTGTGACACATAAGCAGGGACACAGCACAGTTATTAAACTTCTCATGTTCATTGAATATACGCAGTGCTGCCTGTTTGTGGGAAAAAACTGAAAACAAATCTATTTGTCCAGCCTCTGTCCGTCCTAACGCCTGTGGACACGTGTGAGCTGCGTGAAAAACATTGCTAAATCATACGCACCCAGCTACGCTTTACTGCTGGCTTCGCCATTTGCTTTCCTTAATTGGGAAAAAAAATACCTGCTCTGCCAGAGTTATAATAACTCTGCTACCCTCACGTTCTGTGACACATAAGCAGGGACACAGCACAGTTATTAAACTTAGATTATTCATTCACTAGAGGCAGTGGGGCCTTTCGTTTTCCCAAAAGGGCAAAAATCATATTTGGCCTGCAGTCTTGCGCCAATTTATTTCCTGCCTGTTAAATCAAATCACTGGTAATACAGCATGCTGAGGGGTAGGGGTAGGCCTAGAGGACGTGGACGCGGCCGAGGACGCGGAGGGCCAAGTCAGGGTGTGGGCACAGCCCGAGCTCCTGATCCCGGTGTGTCGCAGCCGACTGCTGCGCGATTAGGAGAGAGGCACGTTTCTGGCGTCCCCACATTCATCGCCCAATTAATGGGTCCACGCGGGAGACGGTTATTAGAAAATGAGCAGTGTGAGCAGGTCCTGTCCTGGATGGCAGAAAGTGCTTCGAGCAACCTATCGTCAACACGCAGTTCTGCGCCGTCCACTGCTGCAAATCCGAATCCTCTGTCTGCTGCTCCTCCTTCCTCCCAGCCTCCTCACTCCACTACAATGACACCTGCTCAGGAGCGGGAACACTCCCAGGAACTGTTCTCGGGCCCCTGCTCAGATTGGGCAGCAGCGGTTCCTCTCCCACCAGAGGAGTTTATAGTCACTGATGCCCAACCATTCGAAAGTTCCCGGGGTCCGGGGGATGAGGCTGGGGACTTCCGCCAACTGTCTCAACAACTTTCTGTGGGTGAGGAGGACGATGACGATCATACACAGTTGTCTTGCAGTGAGGTAGTAGTAAGGGCAGTAAGTCCGAGGGAGCAGCGCACAGAGGATTCGGAGGAAGAGCAGCAGGACGATGAGGTGACTGACCCCACCTGGTGTGCAACGCTTACTCAGGAGGACAGGTCTTCAGAGGGGGAGTCAAGGGCATCAGCAGGGCAGGTTGCAAGAGGCAGTGCGGTGGCCAGGGCCAGGGGTAGAGGCAGGGCCAGACCGAATAATCCACCAAGTGTTTCCCAAAGCGCCCCCTCGCGCCATGCCACCCTGCAGAGGCCGAGGTGCTCTAAGGTCTGGCAGTTTTTCACAGAGACGCCTGACGACCGACGAACAGTGGTGTGCAACCTTTGTTGCGCAAAGCTCAGCCGGGGAGCCAACACCAACAGCCTCACCACCACCACCATGCGCAGGCATATGATGGCCAAGCACCCCACAAGGTGGGACGAAGGCCGTTCACCGCCTCCGGTTTGCACCCCTGCCTCTCCCCCTGTGCCTCAACCTGCCACTGAGATGCAACCCCCCTCTCAGGACACAGGCACGACCGTCTCCTGGCCTGCACCCACACCCTCACCTCCGCTGTCCTCGGCCCCATCCACCAATGTCTCGCACCGCACAGTCCAGCCGTCGCTAGCGCAACTGTTGGAGCGCAAGCGCAAGTATGCCGCCACGCACCCGCACGCTCAAACGTTAACCGTCCGCATCGCAAAATTCATCAGCCTTGAGATGCTGCCGTATAGGGTTGTGGAAACGGAGTCCTTCAAAAGTATCATGGAGGCGGCGGCCCCGCGCTACTCAGTTCCCAGTCGCCACTACTTTTCCCGATGTGCCGTCCCAGCCCTGCACGACCACGTCTCCCGCAACATTGTACGCGCCCTCACCAACGCGGTTACTGCCACGGTCCACTTAACTACGGACACGTGGACAAGCACAGGCGGGCAGGGCCACTACATCTCCCTGACGGCACATTGGGTGAATTTAGTGGAGGCTGGGACAGAGTCAGAGCCTGGGACCGCTCACGTCCTACCCACCCCCAGAATTGCGGGCCCCAGCTCGGTGGTGGTATCTGCGGAGGTGTATGCTTCCTCCACTAAAGCACCCTCCTCCTCCTCCTCCTCCTCCTCTGTCTCGCAATCAAGATGTGTTAGCAGCAGCATGTCGCCAGCAGTCGGTGTCGCGCGGTGTGGCAGCACAGCGGTGGGCAAGCGTCAGCAGGCCGTGCTGAAACTACTCAGCTTAGGCGATAAGAGGCACACGGCCCACGAACTGCTGCAGGGTCTGACACAGCAGACCGACCGCTGGCTTGCGCCGCTGAGCCTCCAACCGGGCATGGTCGTGTGTGACAACGGCCGTAACCTGGTGGCGGCTCTGCAGCTTGGCAGCCTCACGCACGTGCCATGCCTGGCCCACGTCTTTAATTTGGTGGTTCAGCGGTTTCTGAAAAGCTACCCACGCTTGTCAGACCTGCTCGTAAAGGCGCGCCGGCTCTGCGCACATTTCCGCAAGTCCCACACGGACGCTGCCACCCTGCGCACCCTGCAACATCACTTTAAGCTGCCAGTGCACCGACTGCTGTGCGACGTGCCCACACGGTGGAACTCTACGCTCCACATGTTGGCCAGGCTCTATGAACAACGTAGAGCTATAGTCGAATACCAACTCCAACATGGGCGGCGCAGTGGGAGTCAGCCTCCTCAATTCCTTTCAGAAGAGTGGGCCTGGTTGGCAGACATCTGCCATGTCCTTGGTAATTTTGAGGAGTCTACCCAGGTGGTGAGCGGCGATGCTACAATCATTAGCGTCACCATTCCTCTGCTATGCATCTTGAGAAATTCCCTGCAAACCATAAAGGCAGCTGCTTTGCGCTCGGAAACGGGGGCGGGGGAAGACAGTATGCCGCTGGATAGTCAGGGCACCCTCCTGTCTATTTCTCAGCGCGTACAGGAGGAGGAGGAGGAGCATGAGGGGGAAGAGACAGCTTGGGCCGCTGCTGACGGTACACCGGCTGATTGCCTGTCATCCTTTCAGCGTGTATGGCCTGAGGAGGAGGAGGAGGAGGAGGAGGATCCTGAAAGTGATCTTCCTAGTGAGGACAGCCATGTGTTGCGTACTGGTACCCTGGCACACATGGCTGACTTCATGTTAGGATGCCTTTCTCGTGACCCTCGCGTTGCACGCATTCTGGCCACGACGGATTACTGGGTGTACACACTGCTCGATCCACGGTATAAGGAGAACCTGCCCACTCTGATTCCCGAAGAGGAAAGGGGTTCGAGAGTGTTGCTATACCACAGGACCCTTGCGGACAAGCTGATGGTAAAATTCCCAGCCGACAGCGCTAGTGGCAGAAGGCGCAGTTCCGAGGGCCATGTTGCAGGGGATGTGCGTAGATCGAGCAGCATGTACATCCCAGGCAGTGCAACAGTCTTTAAGGGCCTGGCCAGCTTTATGGCTCCCCACCAAGACTGTGTCACCGCTCCCCAGTCACGGCTGAGTCGGCGGGAGCACTGTAAAAGGATGGTGAGGGAGTACGTAGCGGATCGCACGACCATCCTTGGTGACGCCTCTGCCCCCTACAACTACTGGGTGTCGAAGCTGGACACGTGGCCTGAACTAGCCCTGTATGCCCTTGAGGTGCTTGCTTGTCCTGCGGCTAGCGTCTTGTCGGAAAGGGTGTTTAGTGCGGCTGGGGGAATCATCACAGATAAGCGTAGCCGCTTGTCAACCGACAGTGCCGACAGGCTAACACTCATCAAGATGAACAAAGGCTGGATTTCCCCAGACTTCTGTTCTCCACCAGCGGACAGCAGCGATACCTAAGCAATACGTAGGCTGCACCCGCGGATGGAAGCTACGTTCTCTCTCACCATCCAAAACGGGGACATTTCTGCTTCATCAATCTGTGTCTAATATTCCTCCTCCTCCTCCTCCTGCTCCTCCTCCTGAAACCTCACGTAATCACGCTGAACGGGCAATTTTTCTTAGGGCCACAAGGCTCACTCAAATAATTTTTCAGAACAATTTTTATAAGTTTCAATTAGCTTAAAAGCGTTGGAACTTTAACTTGAACCAATTTTTCGTTACACTGGGCTGCCTCCAGGCCTAGTTACCACTTAAGCCACATTAACCAAAGCGATTCACCTGCCATCTTGGTTGGGCATGGCCAATTTTTACTGAGGTACATTAGTACTGTTGGCACACCAATTTTTTGGGGCCCTCACCTACAGTGTAATCATAGTAATTTCTATGTTCTTCGCCTGCACTCATGGTACAGAAAGGTGTGTGGGGTTGGCCTACTGTTTAGCTACATAAATGTAACTTGTGCCTTGGCTATACTAAGGCTACTGAAATGGAACTAAGACTGCGCTCCCGCTATACTGCTGCTTCAGAATTGTTACTGGGGCCTGTCTTGAGTGCTACTATTGCTTACATGGAACGAAGACTGCGCTCCCGCTATACTGCTGCTTCAGAATTGTTACTGGGGCCTGTCTTGAGTGCTACTATTGCTTACATGGAACGAAGACTGCGCTCCCGCTATACTGCTGCTTCAGAATTGTTACTGGGGCCTGTCTTGAGTGCTACTATTGCTTACATGGAACGAAGACTGCGCTCCCGCTATACTGCTGCTTCAGAATTGTTACTGGGGCCTGTCTTGAGTGCTACTATTGCTTACATGGAACGGACACGTGGAGAGGACACGTAGTGCCTCAAAAACATCCCCCTCCTCCTCCAACAGGGAAAACATTGTTGGCAAATGCCTTTGCATTGGTTCGTCTGGTGGCAGTCCAAGAATTTCACCTTTACCGACACTACAAGAGAGCCCCGCCACGGCCCACTTAATCCTGGCCACATTCCGAAAACCAACAAAATACAACCGTGGTACTAGGTCCGCAGTCACCACCACATTACCACCAACGCGGTTACTGTTAAGGTGCATATTACCAGTCTGACTGGGGCATGCAGACACCTTGACAGAATGAATAGTGTGTGGCACATAGGTTCCCCATTGCTATGCCCACGTGTGCAGCTCCTGATGGCGGTGGCACAGGATTCTATTTCTCATTGCTTCTGTACAGCATTGTGGGCTATCGCCCCGCCCCTATTAAAGAGGGTCGCTACCTAGCCGTGCCAACCCTGTGCAGTGTGTGCCTGCGGTCCCTCGTCGTGGCAGACGCACTTCTAAATAGACATGAGGGTGGTGTGGCATGAGGGCAGCTGAAGGCTGCGCAGGGACAGTTTGGTGTGCGCTGTGGGGGGGAGGGGGTGCGGTTGGGCAGCATGTAACACAGGAGAAGTGGCAGTGGAGTGTCATGCAGGCGGTGATTGTGCTTTGTTGGAGGTAGTGTGGTGCTTAGCAAAGGTATGCCATGCTAATGAGGGCTTTTCAGAAGTAAAAGTTGTTGGGAGGGGGGGGGCCCACTCTTGCCGCTATTGTGGCTTAATAGTGGGACCTGTGAACTTGAGATGCAGCCCAACATGTAGCCCCTCGCCTGCCCTATCCGTTTCTGTGTCATTCCCATCACTTTCCTGAATTGCCCAGATTTTCACACATGAAAACCTTAGCGAGCATCGGCGAAATACAAAAATGTTCTGGTCG